>NW_004524796.1:1610725-1692465 GCF_000260255.1 Octodon degus
AAAAAAAAAAAAGACATCACAGTCCCAGACTGGAAATTATAGTACAAAGCTACTGTGACAAAAACAACATGTTAATGGGCAAAAACCAAAAACAAACAAACAAAGAAACAAAAACCAAGGATCAATGGAACTGATTAGAAGATCCACAAATTACTCCTAGCAATACTCAGGTACCTTTTCTTTGACAGAGAAGCCAAACATCTTCACTGGAAGAAAGATAGCCTCTTTAAGAAATGGTGCTGGGAGAACTCTCTTTTTGACTTGCTAAAGATTAGAACTAGAACTATTATCCTTCACCATGCACTAAACTAGAATCTAAATGGATCAAAGATCTAAATATCATACAGAAACACTACATTTGGTAGAAGATAGAATAGGTAGAACCCTTGAAGACACTGGTATAAGCCAACTTTATGAACAAAGCCCAGACTTCAGGGAAAATATTGGAAAGAATCAGCACCTGGGATCTCATCATATTGAAATTCTTTTCTGTAACAAAGCAAACTACCAACAGAATGAAGAGAAAATCCACAGAATGGGGAAAAATTGCCAGATATTTCTTAGATTACAGATTAATATCTAGAATACATGAAGAATTCAAAAAAACTCACAAATTTAAATATTCAATCAAAAAATGTACATCTGAGATAATACATACCTCTCTGCTGAACCAATGGAAACAGAAACAAATATGTGAAAAAATGTTCACTTTCATTGGTCATTGGAGAGATGCAAATTCAGATAATGTTGAGACTCCACCTCACCCCAGAAAAAATAGCTATCACCAAGAAATCAGACAACGGCAAATGCTAGTGATGTTGTGGGGAAAAGGACACTCTTCTCCACTGTTGGTGGGAGTATAGACTGGTACAATCATTGTGAAAATCACTGTGGAGAATCCTAAGAAAGCCAACAATAGAGGTTCCATTGGACCTACCTATTCTCCTTCTTGGTATCTTCCCCCCAAAATGACATAAGCATAGTAGCACAGCAACATATGCGCACCCATGCTGATAGCTGCATAGCTTGTAATAGCTCAACCTTGGAACGAGCCCAAATACCCATCAGTCAGTGAATGGATAAAGATTTTCCCTCCCTCCCTACCTTCCTCCCTTTATTCATTCATTCATCCATTCTTTGTTTTTTTATACAACGGAGTACTATTCTGCCATAAGGAAAGCTGAGACATTTCTCACTAAAGGATACACCTTGAGAACCATATCCCAGTGAAATAAATCAGATACATATGTTTAAATATCTGGTGTGAGAAACCAAAAGGGTCATAAGGACAATAGTTACTGGGAAATGAAACCAAAATGCTAAGACCAGAAGGGGAACAAGGGAAGGAGAAGCAAGGAAAGAAAAGAAAAAAAAGCGAATTGAAAAAAATGGAAACAAAGCTTTAGTAAATAAGCAGAAGAGGGTTTGAAAGAAGGGAAGCAGAAAGAAAACAGCGAGATATGTCATGTACATGTACAAATTCCCTAGGATGAGTATTATTATGAATGCCTAAATGTACTGTAGGAGACCATTAACTGGTATCCATTTTATAATAGTGTCAGCCATTTTCTTAAGTTTCTATTCCCCTGCTGAGTTAAGTTTATGGTCCTTCTCACCTTGCCCATTCCCCATGAATCACGTGCTATGCCTCAGGGGTTGCACCTTCCCCTGTTGCCTAGATACCTGCTGACCCCTAGAGCTGAAACTTCTAAATTCCTACACTCCCTATATGTACCCAGCCCCTCCCCTGAATAAACGAGACTTGATCAGAATCCTGTCTTGTCTCCATTTCTTGCGTCTCCTGTCCTTTGTCCCCTCTTCAATTCCCCGCTCCTCCCCCAGGTGACCTTCGTTGACTGACCCGCTGGTTCGGGACAATGTACCAAAATAGTTAAGAGTATTTCCTCCAGTTCTGGATTAATAGGTACTTACTGGAGTATTTTCTATATACTGGCATATACAGAAAGCTCTTAAATACAGTCTATAGACCAAGCTCTACATAGCTTCATAGCTAGCAGCAAAAAATCAGAACCCTATCTAAAACTCATAATGGCAATAATTAAGAAAAACAAAATGAGCAATACTTTGTTAACCTGCAATTATGTTATTTCTATATTATCTAACCAAATGAACTCTAAAGTTGGACAGTATTTCTGTTTAAAACAAAGATTGAATTTATAATAACTGCACACATGCATGTGGCTCATGCGACTTTTTGCATATTTAGCCCATTTTACTCTTCTTATTAATAATTATATTTTAAATGTCAGAATACCATCTAAAACATTTAAAGCATGCTTTATGCTGCTTTCATCCATGAAGACATGCTATAATTTGAGGAATTTTACCGTACTTAATTTTAATGTCATTATTTCCCATGGTGCTCAGCAGAGATGGCTACTCATACGCAGAAGTTCTGTCTTGTCACTGGATCCAACCTCCCAGCCCAGCATAGATCCAGTTAGGAACACACTGAGTGGTGGGCATTTTTTAATATTCAGAGACAAAAACAGAGACAGAGACTAAGAGTCAAAAAGAGATGGAGACAGACACAGAGCGATGGAGGGAGGGGGCACAGAGATCCTCAACTGAATGTAATTGTCAACAATCCTTTAGCTCCTCACTAATAGCTGGGATGTTAAATTCTCAAAAGCTGATACCAAATACAGAAACAGATTAAATCTGATTATGGATTTATCTTTCAAATCACTTTTATAGATTTCAAAACTAGCCTAGATTTCAGTCTTAGTGATCAGTTAAACATTGAGATAGATGGCTGCTGTAGGGGTGCAGAGCTGGGATAAAATGAGGAAACAATGATAGGAGTAGGTGGGAGGCAACACAGTCCCTTTGAAGCCCTACACAGGAGGAAGAGATGGGCATGGTTAGCTTTAGGTATGGCTCCCATAATCCCTCTTAACCTGAAGTCAGGATTTTAGATATTGTGGAGCCACAATTTTAGGCTGATTTCTCTATCGCTTCTTGTGTCCTTTTCTCTTCCCCTTAGTGATAATCATGTCACTAGAGTAAAACCTTCTACATAATAGAATCTTGCTCTTCTAGTATTCTGATTTTATAAATAAACTGCTTAAAATGTTGTTCATAACACTTATAATTCTTGCATTCACAGAAGAATAAAGTATGTTCTAATCTTAAAGTGTCTGGTGAATTTCCTTGAAGCCATGAATATTCAACTAATTTAGTACCATAAAAATTCTTTAAACAAAATTGGTGAAAATGCCCTTGAAAATGTCAAGTAAAAGTAATCTACAGAGGCAATTCCCACATGTAGTTTTTAATGAAACATTTCAAAATGCTATGTTTTAATGGCCAGCAATAGGACAATGTAACCTGATAATTCTTTAAATGACATAATTATAAATACTAGAAAAAAAAAACCACAGATAATTCAGGAAAACATAAGTCTACTTACTATTTGTAGGTTTCAGAACGGATATATTCAAAAACATGGGACACGCCAAGCTGGAACTGGTCAGCAATAGGGGTAACCCAGGGATTGTTCTCCGCTTTGAATACTTGCTTCTGACCAGTTAAATCCAAGTTTCCTGAAAGGATAAAGAGGGAAAAGAAAAATGTGAAGTCATCTCAACCAACACAGATCAGCTCTAAAAACTCCTGGGTAGTGGCCACAGCACTGCCGCTGCTACCCTGGGACCTTGTGGTCACTGACTGCATTTTCAAAGAAATCTCTTACCCCAGGACATCACTGGTAGGTATATAAGTAATGTCAGTGATAATAAATTAAGACCAAATGGAAGAAGAAATAAGAAGGGAGGATGGCAGAGGAAATGCAGGGAAGGGGGAAAGGAAGGATGCAGACCTAGAAGCTCTTGCCAGTGTAACATATGCCCTGTCTTTCTAGGTATTTATCACAGAATCTAAAAAAGACTTTTCTGAGACGGAAGGAAACAGAAGTGTTGAAGCCCCCCGAAATTCTATGTTGAGAAGATTAAGTGAATATTCACTTGTCTTCGTAGATCTAAGCCCAATCTGATCAGTACCACCTCCTCAAGCAAGGAGCATGTGCATGAAGAGAGGAATGCTACCCATGTAGCACAAATGATTATTGTTTTACTAGACACAACAGTCAGAAGCACATTTCAGAATCAGCATTAAAGGATACTCATTAACATGCTAATGATGGAGACTAACACATGTACAGCTCTAATCAGTTTATAAATTCCTTTTTAGAACCATTTCCTCATGTATTTCCCTGGCAATCCTCCAAATTAATTTTCAACATCACTTTTTAGGTGAAGAAATGGAAATTTAAGGGAATCCACTAATATGTTTAAGATTAGAAAACGCTGCCATGTGGATTCAAACACGACTAGAAACCACCACTGCTTTCTACCGGTAAAACAATCATGTTAAATTACATGTCAGTCTAGACTGGTAAAGATGAACTTGCCAGGTGGTGGCACACACCTTTATGCCAGCACTCCAGGAAGCTGAAGCAGGAAGATGTCAAGTTTGAGCTTAGCACGGACAACCTATCTTAGTGAGATTCTGTAAAAAAAAAAAAAAAAAAAAAAAAGAACAGGCAGGGAATGAGGCTCTGGATATCAGTCTAATTTTTTTCCCTTTTGGTATGTTCAAAAATGGGAAAAATGTGTGGAAGAACTTTGTGTTACCTGCTTACCTATGAAAGAGAGAGGCAGGGACAGTAATTAAGCAATTGAGACAGGAATTAAGTAGTTGAGATTTATGTAGCTTTTCCCAACAGCAAATGGACAGAAGCCCTTCCTCTAAAATTCCTACTGAGCATGTACATTTTCAGACTTCCTGTTCACAGCCCAGGGCCCTGGAACACAGACATTCAGCAAACACTCTTCCCAAGACACAACCAAAGTAGCATTTGTCCTATTCTTATGCTCTGTTATCTACTGTTGTCCTAATTGATAAGTCAGGATAATGAAAACATATTCTGGGATGCAAGTAGGCCCAGACACAAATCATTTCTTAGCTGATCTGTGCTTTGGGAATGAAAGGATAAATGAAATTTTTACTAGGAAAATGATGCAATATTTCTTTTGCAAACAAATAGATACACTGAATCGTTTATGGTTTTATTACATGGACTTGCAACTGTTCAGGAAAATGGAGAAAGAAAAGTGATTACAAATTCACAAAATGCTTCTAAGGAAGGAAATGTTATGAAATATTAAGAGAAAATATTTCACCATGATCTTTACAAGGAAACTAAGAACCTGCTGGTGTCAAGTGAAAAAATAAAGAGATACATTCTTCTCCAACATTGTCAATAATGCCACTGTCCTCATCTTAGTGGTTGAATATGATCAGGCAGACATTAAGTCTCTTGGGAAATTAATGAGCTTGGTTTTCCAGCCGTTGGAAAGCCTTCTAAGGTTAATGCAAATCGAAGGGTCACAGATATTTTGTGCAGTTGAGCACCTTGTCCTGAGGACACCTTGTTGGTAAAGAGCTGCCACCCAGCCTTTTGTTTCTGTTTCTACTTTTACTTAGGAAAGGGTTTTAGCTTCCCCACTGATTGCTTGTCTACATTTCTTCATTGTCCCCATTTTCTTTTAGAATCTAGTTTATGATACTTCTATGTCATCTCTTCATATCCTTCCTTCCTAATTTCTTTTTATTCAAATTCTCCTTTTCTAAAGCAGAGGGCAATAGGGATTTCCAGAAAGAACCCATTACAGACAGATCTGTATGTACTGGAGGCTGTTCCTGGGACGGTGGCCATTGAGGGGCAGGTGTGCATTCCAGGCAACAGTACCCGCAGCACAGCAATTCACTACCAAAGAGAGGACGATGGAGCTCCAGGTGAACGATCTTCACACAGTCACCAAAGAAACAACTTGTGCTGACTTACTGCTATCTTCCTGACTTTGAGCCCTCCCCATGGACTCAGCCCAGAAGTAACCAGGAAACAAATGATGGAGACCCTTGGAAAGATCCGTGTATTTAAAGTGCATGAGGAAGAAAACAAAACTGTGATAAGCATTATAAATTTATGCAATTAGGATGTGAACTAATTCCTAAATGAAAGGTATCCCTCCCTATTGGCAATTCTGCCCTCAATCTGTTCCCTTCTCACCCCCCAAAACTGCTTTATCCTACTGAGACATAATCTGAATTTCCAGTCAGTAGAAGAACTCTATTCTATTGAACAAGCACCCAGGGCTTTCCATCATTCACAGGTTACCATGAGTCCATGCAACTGCGCCACTCTCCTGTTGACATGTGGTTCACATGGAGGTCACCACAACAGGACTTTGTTCTTTACACGGGGGAGAAGAACAGGAAGAAGAGAGAAGGCAGCTATGCTGGAGGCACACAGCACTTCTGACCACAGCGTATTCTCAGGGCGCTCATCAGTATGAGCGCAACACAGGCCAGAGAAAGGACCAGGCAAAGATTCTATGGATAAACTTGAGCTATTCCAATTTGGACCTGGGATGACTTACACAGGACAGTAAAAGAAAGAGATGTGTTTCTTTCTCTGATTTGCTCCCAGGCTGGCCTCAATAATCCAGAAGTAAGGTAAACTGTGAGCTAAGCATCACAGAGGCCCACACCCTGCCACCACCAACCTATGAACCTTGTCTGGCATGCAAACAGCCTCTTGCTAATTTCTTAACAGCTTCTTACTAAGGCTGCAGGCTTTTTAATGCTAATCTTCCAAAAATAATGCATTAAGTTCTGTGCTGCCTGACTGCCACACATGGAAGACAGACCTAGAGGAATAATGCCAAGAAAGGTCAGCTGTGCCCTTCTCTCTGTAGCTTCTCACCCGCTGGAGATCTGTCAGTCCCAAGTGACGTCTCTATTAGTGCTGTCAGAGGAGACAAAGAGCCACAGGGGATTGCTAATGACTTCTGCTAACTGGAGGAGATGCTGGATGCAAACTAGACACGCTCCCTTCAGGGAAAAAGAGTCTTACACTGATGTCTGAAAGTCAAGAAAACAGAAAGGACTGTGGACTATTCATGAGCATCTTCATTTACATTGCTTGGAAACCATTTGCACCTCTGGCCAGGGCTTGGGAAGGAGATGTGGCTCTGGGTTAAGCCAGCCCATTCCCATTTGCTTATTTTAGTCTCAAACTTGCTGCTAAATCAAATTCACAGGTGCTTCATAAGGTTGCAAGAACTGGGAAGCCTAAAAGGAAGAATGACTCAGGTTCACAGGGGGGGAATTAAAAGCAACAGCTTCTTGTTGGACGCTGTTTCCACTTTTTAACCAAACACCATAAAAAGGTGTTCAGTGTCCACGGCAAACCTCACAGGAAGAAACAATTGCCTGTGACCAGAACGGCAATCACATCACACATGAGCCGTTAATAACCAGGCAATGCCTGTTGAGAGCTACAACCTGGTGCCATAGGATGTGTTTATTTTGTTTTTCAACTTAATGTCACCGGTGGATAACACAATCCTTGCTTTTGTGGAGCTGTAATCCTCCCAGCAAGCTATTCATCTCAGGCCTCTCTTACCTCACTCTACACCAATCCAACACGCAGCAGTCTGAGAAGAGGTCTAATATAATTAGAGGAAAGCTAGGCCATTATACTGTGTGAAAAGATGACACCCATCTCATATCAGCCTAGCAACAAGTCCCCATTGAGTTGGCACGGCTCGTCTGTCAGCTGTCTGGGGCAGGTTCCCTTTTAAGTAATAACATGCAGGAAGCATCTCACCCCGCTGTCCGTCAGCCAGCAATCACACTCACGCCGCACGCTTCAGTGCACCGAGAGCGCACCCCTCACCCATCCCCTTTATTAGAAGGCTGAGCAGTGCTCTGGTGGTGTTCTAACAAGGATCAGGCAGCAGGATTAAGCACTGTGACAAAGAGGATCTAATAAGCTCGAAAGTGGTGCATCTACAGACACGCTGGCTGGCTCCACACACAGATTCACTCTGCTCTTCCTCAGTTGGAAGGCGCAGGCCACTGGGGAAGCCAGGCAGCGCTGTGATTAGCCATGACCCCCTGACCGATGCTGCTATGAAGATCATATATCACTCAGAGACTTATTCTGCAATTGCAAATTGGATTTTCCATTTTATTACCTGCAAAAGGACCACATATGCTTCTTTCCTTAGCCTCTAGTACAGCAGGCTTGGCGGTACAATGTAATTGTATCAACATTAAATCATGCAAAACAATTGTTCCCTTTACTAGTTATAAATGTGATTGAATACAATAGGCAATTGCAGCCCCATTAATAAGCATGCTCGTTTTCACTTATGGAAATTGGTTGTTTCAGTAATCACACTGTGCAAATTCTTCCTGAGTACTCAAAATCCTAAAAAATGTGGCTGGAAGCACCATTTGTCACAGCATGAGTAATCAGGGGTGAGGGGTGGGGGGAACTAGGGCAAATTTTTCACGTCATCAAAGCATCATTTCTTCCTTTCCTAATTTCAAAATGATATCCCAGAGAATGTTTTCAATAATGCATTCTTAGTCATAAAAACGTGGGACAATGGGTTAGCAAGTAAATTTACAAAACCATGGCTGATTGGGTAGTCTATCATTGCTAAACCAGATTTGCCCAAATCCAGGTAATTGATTTGCTCACAAAGGGATATGGATGGAGCATCATGACAGCTGAAAGATATCCTTTCCTCACAGTGAGTCCCAAGGAAGCGAGCCACAAATGACTGCAACATAGAATAAAAGCTGAGTTTAGGGCTGCTCTCTAAATAGAGGTGGTCCACACACAAATCTCTGTAATCTTTATTATGATGGCTACACTACTAATTATAGACATGCATGGTGACAGATAATGGCAGGCTATGGAAGGTTCCTAGTTTTTTTGCTTTTTACCAAGTAGAAAATGATGATAAGGCCCATAAAATGATGCTTCTATTGTCACAGTGAATATTTTCAACAATTCAACAATGGAAACAACCAGAATGTTCACTACCAAGCGATAAACACAATAATATATACAACAGCCATACTATGAAATTTTACTCAGTTATTAAAATACTTGTATGTACTGAGTTGGAGTTCTACACTATAAAATAAAATTCAGGAAATACTATATTTTCTCTGATGCATTTTTTTGAACAAACTAGGATAAAAATCCCACAGCATATATACAAATATTTATGTGAAAAAGAAAAAGGGTATCTAGCATGTTAATTGTTCTCTTTCAAGTTGTTTAAAGTATGCACTGTCTTAATAATAATTAAAGATTACAAGATTAAACTACAGTGAAAGGGAATTTATCAAATACAATTTCAAAATACACAGTGCTATCTAACTGGCAACAAGAAGCACATCTTATTTGAAATGGTGTTATGGATGGGCTAGTAGTTCATCTTTCTGCCCACACTGTTGATGACGGTCTATCAAACCCTGAATCAACTGAGAAGAATTGCTTCTCTTCCTGCACACCATCAGTGCAACCCAAGGAAGCTGAGGTGTCTCCTGCCAGCACCCAAATGGATCCTGCAGGACTGCAAGGCCACACTGTCATCCCCGCAACTGTCTGCTCCATCTTTCTGGCAGAACATTGCTAAAAGCGGCCTTTACTTCATGCATGCAAGGCACTGCGGCTTTACAGTGAGTGCTACAGTAAACTACCATTGTGGTAAAAGGGGAAGAGTGCAATTTGAATAGAAAAAAAAATTAAAAACAAAAACAAAACCACTTTGCCGAATTGCTCTAAGAAAAGGAGCATCTGATTTATGTGTGTGCTGGTGCAAATAGATCCAGAAGTCCTTTTAGCAATGAAAAAAATTCCATTTGACATTGTTTCCAGCTCATCCTCCTCTTGGCCATTTGGTATGTGTCGTCCAGGCTGAAATGGGATGGAGGAGCTCTCTGTCACTTGTAAATATGATTAACCATCCACGGAGCAGTGCTCGACCCCAAGTCATGCTTCCACTGTGGGTTTCCCTCACAAGCTGATAGGGCTGTTAATGAATAATTCATGTATTAAATCTGACATTCATTTAGGATTTCCCTATCCTTCTTCTAAATGTAGAAGGCAATCTCATTTTTGGTCACCAGATTTTCTTTTCATTGATTATGCAATGTCACATCACACAGTGAAACATCCAATGGTCCTGGCTCTTGGTCCCCCGTGTGTGTGTGTGTGTGTGTGTGTGTGCGCGCGTGTGTGTGTGCATGTGTGTGTATGAATCCTGTGGGTTGCTGAACCTCAGTTGCTAAGTATGGATAGCAAGAGCAATTGATACGATTGTGGGTTGGGACCAAAGTGTATAAAAATGGTCCTCCCAACTGGAAAACACTAAGAAAATATAAAGCATTACTTTCATTACTATTTTAAGTTATACCCACAAAGGGAAACACTGTACATGTGGACAATATCTACCTAAAACAAATGTTCCCATAAATTAATAGGCTTCTGAAACTTAATGTCAACTTTGCCTGGTTACACTCTTCTCAAGAAAGAGTCCTGTTCCTAAGACACGCAAAAGCCTATGAATAAGAGTAAAGCTAATATACAATTTGGGAACACTGATTTTGTTTCCCAGGGAACTGAAAAACTTCGGGATAGCAGTACTCTGCTGCCCTCCCCCTCACCTGTGGGCTCCCCAAGTACTGGCCATTCCTTATCTTCCTCTTCAAGATCCTTCCCCTCAAATTCCCCAGTTCAGGGGCCTATGTAGAGGACACTTTTCCAATCTCTTGGGAAGCTAGAAATGGCAGCATTCAGGGGCTCTGCTTGATTCCAGGACCTTGCATCTCTTACGCAAGCGCTCTACCACTGTGCTTCTATGGCACACAGCCATGTCACAGCCAAGGTAAACATGTATGAGATTGCCACTGGGAAAATGGGACAACTTTTTAGTTAGGTTAGCACTGAATTAACACTATCTCAGACCACTTCACCAGTTCCCCCACTAGTAAGATTTAATACTAACAACAGTGTTATGTAATTGCTCTGTAATACTAGCGACAGAAATGATTTGCTTTTCTCTTTCTAGAAAGCCTTCTGGTCTTTAGCTAAGCTCTAATGCTGGAGGTACAGGACCTACTTTGCCCAGTTATTTTAATTCCACAGCATACATTTGTAAGATTGACCATATGCTCTCAAAAAAAAAAAAAAAAAAAAAAAAAAGTAGAGTGTATGAAGGTAAGAGCCACACTGGAACAATAAACTTTAATAAATACTAACCATAATTTTCATCGTTGAGAGAAGCTCCAAACCAGTAACTTGTTTTCTATGACTATACAAGCATATGGCAACACAATGACTAGAAAACATCATGTTACTAAGACTGGGCTATGTATCTTTCTCATTTACAATTTACATATGTGTACATCCTCCTGCCAAACTGGCACAGATCCAAAGGAACTTTAATTCCTTCAGCTAACTGGGGTTTGAGAAATGGGCACTTTCCCTACAATGCTGATTAGAGCCCTATGGTTGGCACCTCTTTTCTGAAAGGCAAACTGGTAAGTTATATTAAGAGCTAAAAAAAGGCTCATACTGTTTAACCCAGAAGTCTATCCCAGTAATAAATTTGTGCCAAGGAAGCAATCATACATATTCTAAGTGATTTATGACCATACATTTTCAGTTCAATGGTGTTTATAGTCTTCCTGAACAACTGGAAACATCTCAATTGTCTAAATGGTGGCTAATAAATTATGAGACACTTACAGTATGGTATAATACATACATAGTTATGTGATTAAATAGGTTTCCAAATGAAATTTAGTGACATTAGTTAATGGTCATGATATAATACTGAAGACTGAAGAGTAGATGGTAAAACTAAAATGCACGATAGTATTTTTCTAAAAACCATACACAGAGTTGTATAGGAAGAACAGACTCGGATACAAGAGAAAGGCTAGAATAAAATAAACTTAGAATTTCATCACTGGTTTTCTGGGGATGGTGGAATCATGAAGGTTATCCTTTCCTGTACTTCCTATCTGTATGAAATCTGGATTCTCAAGCCTGAAGTGCATTAGAATTTTCTGGCGGTCTTGGCTTACCTTATTTTTTGAATTTCACAAGTCCTAAGTGAGGCCAAGAGTTTGCAATCCTAACAGTTTCCTAGGAGGTATAGTATTTCTCTTCTAAGGGACTACATTTTTAAAAAATCACTGGCCTTTCTTAATGGTAAAAAAAAAAAGACTAGAATTTTAAGTAAAGCACATGCTTTTAATGTACTAATAGTTCTGAAAAAGAAATCCAAACTTTGGGGTGCCATTACAAGTACAGGTAAGGAAGTCAGAAATTTTCACCTACAGTGAATGCGCATTCCTATAATCAGCCTCATTGTACTTACTTGGGTAGTAGCTATTACTTGTTGAGCATGTTCTATGTACCAGGTTTTGCTTCAAGAGCTCTGTGTACATTATTCCAAGAAGTCATGCAATCTTACATGAAAAGAATTATTATGATCTCATCTTAAAGAATGGTAGCATAATGTATCAGACTGATTCTTTCCTTTTTTTTAGTTGTCAATTTTATCCCACTTTATTGGCTGTTTGTAAAAATAATATCCACTGCTTTCACTCTTTTGCTAATTTCTCTCAATTTTTATTGCATTAAAATACATGTAACATAAAATTTATCATTTAATTTTTTAAGAGTACATTCCGGTGACATTAAATACACTCATAATTTTTTTGCTACTATAACAATGCATTTATGTAGTTTTCATCTTGTGAAACTAAAATTCTATACTCATTAATAACTCCTAGAACACAAATGTGTTTTGGAGAGAGCGCTGGTCACCATGGTGCCATGCTGGGTGCTCTGTTGGCCACAGCCACAGGGAGCGAGGCAGGCCTGCTGCTGCAGCATCGAGCTAGGATAGCTTTAATAGGCTGATCAGATTAAGTCAATGTGATTGAAGAATGGATGTGGTGTTAGAGTTAACCAATACTACTTAAATTCCATCTTCACCCAAGGTGGTACGTTATTCCCCTGGGGGAGCTTGGAGCACAAGCCGGTGGAGACCTTGCTGAGGATGCAGGACGAAAGATTCTGCCTGTCTTCGTCATTGCGGGCTGTAGCGCCCCATTGCTGGATGCAAGCTCATTGGCCAAGGGACTGCCTGCATAAATTGAAGCTAATCCCAGGGGAGAGGAACCAAATGAGCCAAGTCATCCCACAGCTGCCATCTTGGCTGGGAATCACCACTCCCGGTTACACAGAAATGTAGAAATCTAACCATATACAACATGGTAGCAAGACAGCCCAGTGACATTTTTTTCTTCTCCCTTGTTTTCTTTTATCACCTTTTGTTTTTAAGTAAACATTTACTTGAGAGAGACTATAGCAGTAATTGATATGACATTAGAAGCAGTATGCATTTGGAAGACCAGAATGACAGGCATTCCAAGCATGGCCCTAGTGTTACACATTGCTGTCCTCAGTGCAGTTACTTAGTTCACAGGTATCAGCATATACAGTTAGTTAGGGTGAAAACTGCTGTACAGGGTTTCAGGGTCAATCCTGAGGGGATTCGACTGACCTTGGCAGATACAAAGGTTACATTTCTTGTTATACAGGTCTTGCTTTGTCTTGGTCTTAACCATCCAGCAGAAAAGTATAAATATGAGGTATAAAAAGTAAAGCCATATTAATATGCTGAGCAGTAAAAGGCTCAAGTCAGCAACTTCTGACATTGCCAGCCCTACGGATAATCCACTACTATTATGGACTACTGGACTATATTGGATTATTTTGTTGAATTCACACATCTACAATATTTGAATGGCAATGGAATACCCATCTCTGGCAAAACTAAACAAAAAAGGGGAATATAAATGAAGGACCATTTAGTAGTGAAAAAATATATATATATTTATCTGTACATACAAATTAGAATAGATATACAGCTACTTTCTCTTAGTTCAATGAGACGACTTGTACTAATAGTGTTTAGATACGGTATCATGTCTGCATCTTGTACTATAACTATTACAAAGACAACAATATGCAATGTATTAATTATTGTAACTGTCCTAACCTTTTTTGAAACTTTCTCATTGCTATTTCTCAATAAAATTAATTAAAAAAAAATATCTCCTAATCTGTCATCCTCCTGAGTCCACAATGCCCTTGTAATTTCTACCATTCTAAGTACCTCTCACACACATGGAATCTCAGTGTTCTTTTTGGACCAGCATACTTTACCTCACATGATGCCTTGAAGGTTCACCCACACTACAGCATGTGGTACAATGTCTTTCCATTGGGAAGGCTGAACAATGCCCTAGAGTGCATAGATCACATTTTGCTTATTTATCTATTGACAAGCACTTGGGTCACTTCTATATTCGAGGTTTTTGTGAATAATCCTGCTATAAACATGAGCATGTTCAAATAGTTCTTAGAAACCTTGTTTTTTAAAAATTCCTTGAGGTATATACCCAGATATGAAGTTGCTGGGTCACATGCTAATTTCATTTTTAATTTTTTAAAAAAATTATGTATTTAGTTATTTCATACAGGGTCTCACTGTGCAGCTTGGACTTGTAGTGATCCTCCTGTCTCAGTCTCCCCATGTTGGGATTACAGGTTTGCACCACCACGCCCAGTTTCAGTGACCAGCACGGTAGCATGGCATGTGGTACCAGGTATCACACCTGGGTCCTTGTGCTTGCCAGGCAGGTGCTTAGATCGCTGAGCTGTCTCCCCAGCCCTCTATTTTTAATTTTTTGAGGAAGTGTCATATTTTTCTCCACAGAGGCTAAACCATTCACTAACAGTAGACAAAGATTCTGCTTTCAGACCCTTGTCAATACTTGTCACTTCGTGGGAGGTTGGTTTTAATCTTTTTGTTTGTTTTTGGTAGTAGTAGTTGTTGCTGCATTCTCCTCGTGGTTATAGGGTGGTATCTCTGTAGTTTTAATTTGCATTTGTCTAATGAATAGTAATGTAGAACTGCTGTGCATAACTGCTGATCTTCTTTGGAGAAATGTCTATTCGAGTCCTTTGCTCAATCATTTCTTGTTCTTGAGTTTTAGGGGTTTTCTATATATTCTGAATAGTAATCCTTTATCACATATACTATGTACAAATATTTCCTGTCATTATTCAGGGTTCCTCTTCATTGGCTGATTTTGCCTTCTGAGATGTAACATTTTTAAAAGTTTCCACAGAGCTCAGTTTATTTTTTGTTATTGCCTATGGTTTTGGTGTCCTATCTAAGAAATTATAACCATGCCCCATGCTACTCTTTTTCCTAAGAGCTTTATAGTTGTACACCTCTTTTTTTTTTTTTTTTTTTTTTTTTTTTTTGGTTTTTTGCCCATTTTGGTCTAACAGTAAGTGTTAACTTCTTCCTTCGCAGGAAGCCGTCCAATGTTCAAGCATCATCTGCTAAACACTGTTGATTCACCCACTTGGTGTTCAGGTCAAACATCATTTTACCAAGCATAGGAGGGCTTATTCTAGGCTCTCTATTCTATTCCATTGCTTTCAACATCTTCCCTTATGCCTGTACTTTTCTGTTTGTTTATGTGCAGTATTTGTTTTCATTTGTACCACTGAGAGTTGAATCTCAGGCCCTGGGAAGGCTAGATAAGCACACTATGGTCAAGCTATGTACCCAGCTCCTGCTTTGGACAGAGTAATTTTGCAGCAGATTTTCAACAAGGAAGTAAGTGTCCCTTGCTTTGTTCATTTTCAAGATTGTTTTGACCATACAGGGTCCATTGGGATTCCACACCTATTTCCGGATGAGTATTTATATTTCTGTAAAAAAGTAATTGGGATTTTAACAAGGATTGCATTAAATCTGAAGATTGCTTTGAGGAGTACGGAACACTTCCATTAATAGGACCGAGTGTATGTCCATAACAGACTGCATTAATATAAGCAGGCATCTCCTGTCAAATAGTCAAACGCACAGCAGACAGATGGTTTTACTTAATCTGATAACTCATTTATATAGTTTTTAAAAGGATAAAATCTCATACAATTACATATTTAACAAATTTCATCAGGGGAGATTTGTTTAGGAAAGTCACTACAGAAATAATGAGAACTGAAGCTATCTTGGAAAATTTTTCATTGGAGAAAAAGGCAGAACAAATTCCATTCCAGGTAAAGGTTGCAAGAGAAGCTGTCCAGGGCAGGCTGTGAAAGGTGGGGGCAGGGTGCTGTAAAAGGTGGGTGCAGGGTGCAGGGTGCAGGAGTAGACGGCGAACAGCAGAGTAGGACTACAATGTTCTCTGGGCAGCTTAGTGTGCTCAGGAGTTGGGGTAGTATATTTTAACCTATATTTATTTTTAAAAATGGAAACTTCTATAGCATTTCAGAGAAACAGGCATGACTCACATTTCACAATGTTCATGGCTGAGCGCAATGGCTTCCGAGGGTGCTTCCACAAAACAGGCCTCCCGGGCCCCTCGGTCTCCCACCTCCCACCATGCCGTGATAAGAGCATCAGCAGAAGGTTGTGCTCAGGGGACAGAAGCAGCCTCAGAACTCCCATCTTTGCAGCAAACATCTTTCGCCCATCTTTTAACTTCGGACCTATGACCCATGTACACACGCATTAGTGACGTTACCTGGAGAAGAAGTGTGACCGTGATCTAGATGCACGTACAACCACATAGTCCCTTCTGGAGTTTGGAGGGCAGACAGGTTATCAAAATTTAATTTCCAAAACATGTAAAAAGAGGGAATATTTTCATAAAGGGAATATTTTCATAGATGTCATATGAGATAAGAGGCCAAACAAATACAGACTGATGCAATCATTCTGACTATGATCTCATAACATTAATAATAATCATCCTAATAAGTGGCAAAAAACGTATCTTTTTGATACCTGCTCCCATAAAAACATTGCTAAGCAAGTACAGCAGTTTTCAGCCAATACGACTCAGACTGAAGCCACTGTAATGCATTACTAGGTACATGCTCATATGGAACTGTGAAGTGAAATTAACTTTCTTTTTTATTTATATATAAATACCCTTGAATCCAATTTTATTAAAGGTTAAGTAAGGGATCATCCTACTACACAGAACCTAAACTTAAGTTATATGTAAAAATGGCTTGTTTCGGCTTTGCTTCACACTCTAGAGCTTATATTTTTATTACTTTGGTGCTGTGAGTTATACTCTCTGTAGAGGATGTAGATGATAAGGGTGTGGATATTGTGTCATATGAAATATGGAGTAAGATAATTAAGAATTATGAGTGACACAATTACCAAGTCTACATAAAAAAACTGCAATTATAACTTAATTTTCAGTGCATCCAAAATTTTTCACACTCAAGAAAAAGTCCAAATGTTTTTAGGTTATATATTAACAATCCATTTTAATGAGCTGTGGTGAAACTTACTTTCACTGGTTTTTAGGATTAACAAGAGTATCTCAGAAAGAGAAGGCACTGGAAGAGGAACACATGCTCTGAAAGCTGTACTTCTATAAGCCCATGTGCATAAACACACACAGCCTACATCAGAACTTGAGAAACACAATAAAAGCAGAAGCTATATACTATAATAGGAAAAAGTAGAGAGAGATTCCTAGATCTCTCTCTTTCTTTCTCTGTCTGTCTATCTATCTATCTATCTATCTATCTATCTATCTATCTATCTATACATACATATACATATGGTATTTTTTCTATATGTGATAAAAGACAAATAAGCAGTCCCAAACAAATATGAGTAAGGATGCCTACTGCCTGTTAATCCAGAGTCAGGCATAAGCCAAAGACATAGCTAATACGTTTTAGAACTCTGGCAGTAAGGATTAAGAAAAATGAAAGCAAAATAATTATACAACTCATGAGGAAAGAGTCCACTCTACCTTTCAAGGATCTACTTAGATAATCTATGATATGAACAGAAAAATTACTATAAATAACAGAGTGAAAATGGAGATCTACCACAACTTTAGATGTGGGTGGGGATGATTACATCATGAATTTGTTTCCAGTATTTTTGGAAAGCCAACTGCTTTGGGTTAAAAATATGAAGAACTGTCACAGTAACAAATACCATAAAAAAGAAAGTACTATAATACTCTACTCGAGAAGAAAACAATCAACAATTACAAAATCATTTTCAATGTGTGCAGGTGTTTCTGAAGTTCACTTTATTTATCATAAAAACCAACCAAACAAACAAAAACAACACAGAGCTTGAAGCAGTCCAACTCTGGCTTGGCTCTAAGCACTAGCATTCCAGGCAACCCTTCTGATTGCTACTAGTTTACACAGTATGGCCAAACCCAAAATGCCACTGACTATGTCAAGCCATAATTCCAGGATATCCTCATATTTCTGATCATTATCATCATTAAAACTGGCATCAAAAATAGGAAGCTAGAGGGCCGGGGAGATGGCTCAGTGGAATAAGCGCTTCCCTGGCAAGCACAAGGGCCTGAGTTCAACCCCCAGTTCTGAAAAAAAAAAAAAAAAGTAGGAAGCTAGAATACATTTCTCAAGGTGATAATTGCTTTAGCACGCACAAAATAGCCTTGAGCAGCACGTGCATTCCTTACCTGAGCTTATTCGCACTTAAAATTTTTAATTTTTACCATCTACAGGCTCAAGAAACACGCAGAAAACTGTTTGGCAGCAACCTGACACCAACAAACAGGAAGTGTATGCTGTGATCTAATCAAGAGCCAGTCCTACCAATTTAATATTAAAATATCAATAAAGCTTCTGATAAATATCAGCCCCTCATAGTGGTCTGTCTCATGGCTTAAACTTTTAAACAACTGGTCAAGTTCAGTGTTACATACACAAGGTCATTTACAGGGCCACTAGAGTCACTTCCCATTAGACAACGTGTGGTCCAATACACCATGGTCTTTCTTATTTCTGCATTAAAAAACCTCCTCCCCTTTGCTTCCAGACATAACTTAATGTGCTCAATGCTGACCCTTCTGAGAAGACTGCCAAGACAGCACTGAAAGCTGTTCCTCTCTCTGTCTGTGTCTGTGTCTGTCTGTCCCTTGCTTGCTCACTCGCTGTCCGCATCTGTGTACTTCATAGTGTTTCCAGCCATTGCAAGCTCCAAGGGCACCAAATCCAGGTGGTCTTGTTCAATGTGGTACCTCCTTCCACTGGCCCATGCCCTCCCCTTCTTTGCTTGGAGCAGTGAGGCTTGTGTTGTGCTTCTGACACTTTTGACCACATAGCTGGTTCCTTCTCAGCAACTGCACTCAGAAAGCAGTCAAAACAAAGATATCTGCCTTACGTGAGTATGCAAATCTCAAGACTGGGGAAAAATGCTTTTTCTACTCTCTTTCTACTCAAAAGGCAAGCCCTAATCCCCTCCATATACAGCCTCAGGGCAGCAAGGAATCTGCAAAGTGAAGAGGTGAACTATTTCACAGTTTGGGAAAACAACGTTCATGGAGGACTGTATCATTTTCCCATGGAGCATCAAGTGGGTGAGACACAAGCCCCTGTCAGTGCCTTCCTACCAGGTCAAGGCCTGAAAGGACTAGTTTGTCCACTTATTCCCTCTCATTCCCCCATCTCTTGCTATTTCCACCCTGCTTTCAAAGAAAAAAGTGACAGTAACAATGGCGAATACACTTGGATTGTGGGTCCAGGTCAGGGCAACAGTTGATCATGCCTAAAAAAGAGTATAAAAGCTGAGCATGACACAAAGCATGCAGCTCAACAGAGAGCATTCTGTACAGGCCCTAGTATCTCCTTCACATAGAGAAATGAAATATCAAATAGAAATGTCTAGAATCACTAAATCATTACAGAGCATAGCAGAATTATGTAGATGATCTCAATACATCACAATGCAAAACATGTACGCTATTGACAACGTTTAGAGGATGAGAAACCCCTACTGATTTTAGAATTAACTTGAGGTAAGTATAAAACCCTCTTCAGTGAAATTTTTGCTGAAAACTTTCTCTTACCCCAGAGTTTGATGTACTAGTAAGTACAATACACAGAAAATAAGTTACAGCTTCTGTCACATCTGTGCATGCAGCATACACACGTGTGCACACACACGCACACACTGACAGGCACACTCACCTCCCCGCCCCCACACATCCTTCAGTGAGCACAGAGTTCTTGAAATTAATTTCATATGCCACTCTGTTAGGTTATTAGGGCTGTGAGAATGAAGGACCACAGCCTGGATGGCTTACATAAGAGACAGATATAAGCTCAAAGTTGGATGCCCAGGATCAAGGCATCAGCATGCTTGGTCTCCCCCACCTCTCTTGTCCTATGGCTTTGTGGTCTCTCTCCTTTTCAGGCATAACTCTGGTGTCCTGAACACTAACTGTGTTGGATTAGGGCACACCCAAAGGGACTCACTTCAACTGAGTCACCTCTTTAAAGGCCCTGTCCCCAAATACACCCTGAGGTATGAGGATTAGCACTTCAGCAAATGAATGGTAAAAACATCACTGTAAAATTGGTAAAAACATTACTGTACCAATCTCAGATGCATCCAAGTCAGCCCTGACAGGCAACAGTCTCCATTTCCTAACAGTCGAGTAAGTGGAAAAGCAGCAGAACTGCTGTACCTCCTGCTTCATCAGTGTGCTGAACCATTCAAAATTTGTCCTAGTATAGTTTGTGTCACAGAGAAATTGTCTCTAGATGCTCCTAGTGCAGCAGTTTCCATAAAAACACAAGAGCAGTAGTTAAAACACAAAAGACTTAATCAAAAGTGGAGACAGCATGAAAGAGGTTAAGAGTGACTATGGGAAGGGTCATACATAACAGGCTCTTAGAGAATAAGAGTAAGTATCCAGGAGCTAGAAAAATCAGTGGAAGCCCAAAGCAAAACAGTGACATAGAAAGGAGTCAGAAAGATGCAGGGGCCAGAATATGAGAAGCCTTGTCAGCCAGGAGCTCTGCTTGCAAACACATGCCAAGAAACAGCAGAGGGGCTCCCGCAGCAGAGCCACGGGTCTCACCCCCGTGTTCAGAGACAGCACTGCAGCACTCCATGCAGAGTAAGTCCTCTGCACACCGGCCACTGGCATGTGACATGAACTCCCACCTGCTTCCCCAAGTAACTTGTGACTACAGATGGTGCCATGAGTTCACAAGACTCCTTCCTGCTTTTCTCCCTTCCTCCCTCCCTTCCTCCCTCCCTACCTCCTTTCTTCCCTCCCTCCCTCTCTTCCTTGCAGCACCAAGGATCTCACTTGGGATCTTGAGCTTGCCAGGCAGGCACTAATGTTGCTGAGCTATATCCCCACCCCTCACAAGGCTTCTTTATCAATTAGGTCACAGTCTAACCCTTTCATGCTTAATATGTTCATGTACTTGCATTTCAATACACTTTTCCGATCCACTGGAAAATTGGTAAAAACATCACTGTACCAATCACTGCAATGGAAAAACCATGTTCTGTTTATTGTCTTCCTTTTCCATACATTTCCATTCAAATCTCAGATGTGCTATTTACTGGCAATATGACTTTGGACAAACTGTCTTTGCATTACAACTGCATATCTGCAAGAGGAGGGTTGAAGTGTTTGCCTCAGTTACAAAGAGATTAAGACCATTTGGAGATGGAAAGTTATAGGATATGAAATAGTGAGTATGACAGAAACATGCACTACTAAGCAGTACTAGGGAACTACTGCCATTGTGACTCAATTATTATAACAAAAAAAGATACCAAGTAAAAACTTCTGTCCCAGAAAATCAATGTGATCATGTTGGGAGCTGACACCTTCACTGCTAGGTGACAAATGAATGAATGGTGATGTCACTGACATAAACAAAAAACCTGGAAGGCAGAGTGGAGGGACACAATGTCAGGCATGTTAAAGATGAAGATCATCGAAGTGGAAACATCCACTAAGCAGTAAGATTTACAACCTAGAATATTAGGTGTGACAAGTGGCTATGTTGGGGATAGGGAGTTTTTGTGAATAAAAAAGGCAAAATTAAAAGTTAGTGTCTTTAAGAAATGGGTCTGCATCACATATACAGTCAGGGCAAACAGACAATATTCTTGACGACAGAGGTTAGAGGAAGTCAAGTTATCTGAAAAACATGTTCTTATAAACTTAAGCTACTAATATGTACATATTAATGATATATAATTTTTCATATTAGCATGAGTTGAGTGAGCGGAGTAAACTTTGTGGCAATCTGACTCCATTATTCTTACTGGCATTTGAATTGTGAGAACCACTTTGGTTGCATAAAAAGGGCACAACCAACCAGACATAAAGGCTATGCTTTCCTATAATTACACAATAGCCAGTATTTTTCACTCTACACATAAGATATTTTCTCCAAAATGCTACTGTCACTTTAAATCAATAACCTGTACATTACTTTTGAAAGAATGAATGTGCCTTATAAAAAATTATGCCTCTATCTTTAGGGGCCACCATGTTAGCACCAAATTATACACAAGAGCGAAAGGCACCTCACTGGACTTGGATGAAGCAGCTGAGCAAGAGCTCCGATGGCAATTTCCAGATGCTTTCTGATGATGAATGATAATATTAAGCTCATACTCGAAGGCAGTGTACAATAATTCTTCATTCCCTGGTATTAAAAACCTATAAAGGAACATAAAGCTAGTCTCAGCCTATCGCTTACCCCCGCTGGTGAAAGTACTCTTCTGCGTAAACCAGCCACAATGAAGAATGGGGACATCTCGGGCAGGTTGGCAGGTGTCTAGGTTAAGCAGCACAGCACTGCCTGCAGAAAGACGGACTCAGAAAGTTGAGGGCAGGAGGTGGGGCAGGGCGGGACAAGGGGCAGAGCAAGAGGGCACCAAGAGTTGCAGTGCTGAGCTTTGATATTTCCTATGATGGCATATGAAACATATAGTTAAATAACAAAGGATAAGCTAATTTTTCTGAATTTCTGTTCCTTAAAATCTACTGGGACAATATGAAAGACAATCAAAGAATTCTGAAAATATAACAAATGGGTACTATTGTACTATCACAAAATATGATGAACATTAGCTAAACACAGAGAAATTCAGACCAACAGGAGGGGAAGCACCAGCAGTTGACACACAGTTCCTTATAATTCAAACACAATATAGATTGTTGGAACATTCTTGAAAGCCCCCTCAAACAGGCTTCAGGTTGGTCATGTGGTGGAACAGCAGCAGAGCAGGGCTATCACAGGGACACCCTGGGGATGACTTATGAATAGCTTCTCAGTGTGAGAAGTACCAGGGGCCAGGGAGGGGTGGGGTAGTCCCGCATCAGCACACAGAGCAGCTAATTCTACCGATGGTCTGAGAGGGAAGGAATATTTGAAGGGTGACAGACCTGCTGCTTAAGTAAGAATGTAGTTCAAATGAGAACTGGAGCTACTTTAAGAAAATTCATGTCATGGGAGCAATAAAAATGAATGGAATGTAACAATGTGGATAAATCTCACAATATAATGTAATGTAGAGAAGACAGAAAACACACCAAATGGTTCATTTATGTAACGTTTAAAGGCAGCAAAACTTAAAACATGAGTATTAGGAATTAAGGCAATGGCAACTTTTGGGCAAAAAGTAAGAAAGTTTTCTATGTTGATAATCCACTGAGCTACAGGCTTGTGCTGTGCATGCTTTTCTTTGTGCATTATGTTTTCATAAATAGTGCATGAGAGAAAGAGAGGGACACACAGAGGCAGAGACAAGATGAGAAGATGTAAGGATGAATGGGAGTAAATCATCCTGACGAGTATCCTAGCAGAAAAAGCAGATTACTCAGGAAGCAGAAAAACCGGCTTGATTTCTGGTAACACTTTAGCAAAATTCAATGCCAAAATTCAATGTCTACAGAGTTTGAGAAAATGAAAAAGCAACTCAAGATTTTTATACCCAAATTCTCTATCCAATAAGCCAGGGACATTCTCCAGTGTGAGTTGGAATGTTTCCACTGCATCCAAAATGCAAGACAAAATTCAAGCACTGATTTACAGTAGCTGTGGAAGAGGCCTTCGGGAGATGATTCAGGCAAGAAGGCAGAGCTCCTGGGAACGGTACTTGGTGCTGCAACAGAGAGGGCGCGATGGAGAAAGGTCTCTGCCCTTGGCTTCTGTCATGCACCAGGAGAGGAAACAATAACCCACCCTCAAAAACTACAGCAAAAGGGAAGGGCAGCCCTTCCCAGATACCAAACCTGCCAGGGCCTTGATCTTAGACTTCTCAGCCTCCAGAACTGTAAGCAATGAATTTCTGTTCTTTATGAATTAGTCCTTCTCAAGCATTTTATTATAAAAGCACAAAACAAAGATATCAAGTGTGCTGAAACACAAGATACGTATTTTAAAAATACTCTGCAATTTAATCTAGCCAATTACACAACATGTGAGAAAAGTATCTACCTATTTTACAAAATAGAGCTTATAATTACAGTCATAAATAATTCTATAAAGAATTTCTACTTTTACTTTCAAGGTGTGTTTTAGGAATACCTTAATATTCTTTGGCTCACAAAGTAAAACCTTCGAAACTCTACTTGATTACTCAAATGATATTCACTCATTTAAAAATACTATTTTTATTATTATAAATAGAGTTACTTTTCTACTTCTTGATGTGCTACCTTCTACAGAGATGTTTCTTTAGAGCTGGCCAATGAAATGTAATTGTTATTTCATGGCAATATTTTTTTCAATGTTTTTAGCTTTCTGAATGTTTTAGTTACTTAAAATAATTAAGATAAATTATTTTATGATAGCAATAAAGTCTTTGCTTTGGCACGCTGAATTATTAACACCAAAGCTTCCTCTTGCCTCCTCTGCGTAGCCCTTTCCTCTTGCTCATCCTGCACTCCCCTCATGCTAACAAGAACCACACGACCCCCAAGGCATAGCTAGGACTGTCCCAAAATAAACATCCCCCTCTACTCTCTGTATCCACTGGATGAAGGGAGCCACTATGTTTCAAGGAAGAGTGAGTCCTTTAATGACAAAACACAACCTACCAGGCGGAAAGAAACTGCGCGATCTGATGGTTTTACAAGGAAGATGACATGCTCTGATGACTACAGTTGTTTTCCTATTACCAAAACCAACACTTTGAACTTTACAACACTCTTGCTAACAGTGCACCTGGAGTTAATGAGGAAAGCATTGCAAGGAACTAATTAATGTGCACGCCTCACAACACAGGCTGCTGGTGTACAGTTTTTGCAGGGATGCCCTCCAGTGAAGGAGCAGGATGCCACTTCCCTCTTACCTGCAGTGACAGCAGCCATGGAGTTCACAGTCCACTCCCCTGGGCAGAGGGACAATGTTCTGCCCAATTGCATATTTTGCTATAATTTCTATGCTATCAGTAATCTAGACACATACTCTTCAGAGCACCCACTTCAACTTTTATGCCAAAGTTGTGTGAGGTAAATACATGTTTCTGGCAGTCACAATTCCAATGAAGGGCAAGTGAAGTTTCAAACTGAAGCCAGCAGCAATTTGCTTTTCCTCACAAGCAGCGGAAGGCTGTTCAGTTGTGGACTACGGCTCCAAACAGGTAACGGTTACTGATCACCCTTAGAACTAATGAAGCTGCAATTCCAAAGTGTGCATCTTGAAAGATACACACAATAGCCATCAGGTGCCACTGTTTGGGGCATAAATTTTAGGAGGCTCTTAGGGAGAATTTGTAAATTTTTCACTCTGGATCCATACAATGAACAAGGCTTTGAAATTCCCACTGGTGAAATGAGTAAACAGTAAGGTGATAAAATAAGATAAATTTTAAAACAGTATTCAAGATACCACTAGCCAAGCGGCCTCGCGTTAATGACTTCTACTTTTAGACGATAAGTCGTGCTATTTAAACAAGCGCACTTTGCTGTAGACAGCCTTCAGGAACAGGTACCAAGGCAACCACGCTGCTGCCAGGCTGTGGGTAGTTGTGGGCAGAACGCACTGATAAGGAGCCAAAACACCACCACAAACTTAAAAAATTATCTGGAGAAAAACGAAGAACTGGACTTAATTCAACACCCATCTGGCATCTCTGAAAAAGAAAGAAATAACTTAGGGCTCCCTTGTTGTTAACAAGTTCTACATTTCAAACCGGCAAGTGATGGAAGATTCCAGCCCCCTGAACGAGATGGTTTTAAAGCAATTTTTGTGGCTGACATTTTAGTGATATTTCTGGACATGACTCTTTGGTTGACTACCCAGATATGGAAAATGGGGCTAGGAGTCCCTGTAACCTACTCCTGTTAGAACAGCAAAAAGCATGACTTTGCTGCTGTCAAAATACGTCACCAAAGACTCGTATTTCAAAATAGTTTTGTGTCAAAAGCTATTAATCATAATATCAATATATAGAATGAAGGAGGCAAGCAATATAAATTTCACTTCTCCCCAATATGAATAATAAGAATCAGTCTTACATACGCCTCCACCCTGCATCAATCTGAGACACACATTCCAAAAGAATTAGGATCCTGGAGTCAAACAGTAACCCACAGAGTAACCAGCTCCCCAGCAGGACCCACCATGATGGGCAAAGTGACAATTTCATGAATTTTGAAGTTCACTGCACATACCAATGTGAGACAGGAATAGTTTCCCCATTAGAGGCATGTCCTCAACTCTCACACTGGTGAATATGAGCTGTAGGGCAGAAGGGACTCTGCAGAAGTATCAGGTTAAGGATGCTGAGCAGGATGATGTTCCAGGTGCCTCTGGCATAATCACAGTGGTTCTCATATGAGGGATGGGAGAAGACAGTGAGGGAAGAGGTCAAGGTGATCACAGAGGCAGCGGCTGAGGTGACTCTGATGAAGGGATCAGAAGCCAAAGAACATAGGAGATCGAGAACAGCTGAAATGGATCCTCTTCTGGGCCCTCTGGAAGGAGCCAGATTAGCTTCAGGGGCTTTTTCTTGGGTAAGGCATTACCTCATTGCTTATGCAAGAACTGCTTGCAAACGTTGCCACAACGCCCCCTCTAACTCCCTCACCTCCTCCTGGCATTTCTAGGAAGTGGACAAAGCTGGATTTCAACCCAGAGAACCCTATTTTGGGTTCCTGGCCTCCAGCAATGTACGGATAGATTGGTGTAAATCACTAAATTTATGGTCATGTGTTAGAACAGACATAAGAAGCTAGTATACTATGCAAAAATATTTTGGCTCTTTCAGCTATTCACAATGTCATTTTCTTCAATTTATAAAACTACTGACGATCTCAAAATACCATTCACAAAATGTTTATCAAGAAGTTATTACCTCCTGCTACCCAAGTGCACTTGGCCCCTCTGACTGGACAGAAGAGTAGTGAGTAGATGAAGGCCAGGTATGAGCAAGGACAGCTGTACAGCAGTTACTAGCTAACCCCTCCCCCTCTTCTTCATCCTTACAGCCACATGGAACCAAAGATAAGGAGAAGGTAGATGCAGCCAAAGCACAAAGACACTGTGATTCTCAGATACCTTAAAGGTAGGGTCCAGAGGAGGAAGGGCTTTGCTTGGGTGTGGCATTACCTCTATTGTGTGTGTGTGTGTGTATGTGTGTGTGCAGAGTCTTACTACGCAGCTCTGACTCATAGTGATAATCCTATTTTCTGCCTCCCCAGTGCTGGGATTACAGATGTGCACCACCATGTCCAGACTCCATCACTGGCTCAGCTTGCCCAAGAGCAGGGCTGGCACAGCATGTAGTGCAAGGGATCGAATCCTGGCCCCTATGCTTGCCCAAGCAAGCGCTTAGTCCACTGAGCTATCTCACCGGCCTTTTACCTCATTGTTTATGCAAGGACTGCTTGTAAACATTACTGCAATGCTCCAATTCATTTTCCTCACTTCTCCCTAGCCTTGAGAAGCAGCAGACACTAGCTGCAGTCACATGACATCTTTGGTCAATGGAACATTAAAAAATGTGGACACAGCAGAGATCTGGAAAGGGCTTGTATATGTAGATTTATATACTCCATTTCATTTCTTTTTTTAAAATTTTATTTTATTGAGAAACAAATATCAATGAGACAATTTCAAAACCGATTAATAGGACAGTTTCAATAATTAATACATTCTTATCTACTTAGTGGTTATTCATAGTACAAGATGCAGACAGAATATCCTGTCCAAACACTATCAGTACAAATCTTTCTTCTCATTGAATTAAGCGAAAGTACCTGTATATCCATCCTTACTATTCTGCATATACAGATACAAAATGGTCCTTCCTTTGTATCCCTCTTTTTTTTTTTTTTTTTTTTTGCATTTCATTTCTGATAGGTCAGGATTCAGAGTTTCCCAGGCACCCACCTCCAAATTCTCTCCCCTTTGGCCCCACACAGAGCCAAAACCAAAGCCACAAAACAGGTCCTGGGCAAACAACCACAGAACCTCTGCTTTGTTAACATTAAAAGTCCCCCACAGATCAGGTAGCCCTGACAAGATTAGCTCTCCCTTAGCTGTTCCAGCCCATGATCACTTAAAAAGTTATCCTATAAATTTTCCTATCCCCCCCACCCCGTTCTCTGCCGTCTTGGCCCACAAGACAGCCAGCTTGCTTGCTGCCCCCAGTAAATCTTGTACTCACATCAGAATGCCTGGTCTGGTCAATTGCATGGGCTTGTAGCTAACAATTTCACCTGCTGAGAGATCACTGTGGAGGAACCCAAGGTAGCTACATCGGGTAATGACAACTGGAGAACTGCAGTGTGCTGGCGGACCATGGGTTAGGCCTTTCCGCTCCACCATGATGGGGCATAGGGCACCCGCAGTACAGCACATGCATGCCAGCTCAGCTCACCATTTACTCACAAAGCCACTAACCTCATCTTGGGGGCCCATCCTCTCCACCTCATTTAGCCCTGGTTCCTTCTGCAGGCTTTCCCACCAAATACCACCGATACACAAATTTAGGAATTACGTTTTCAACACAAGCTTTGGGGAGATTTATTCAAACTACAGCATCCAGCTCTTCATCAGTCCCCTAGGTGACAGCAGAGAGAAAGCAAGCAAACAGCAGCTAAGGCAGTTCTGGTTGAGAAAACTGTAAGTAAATAAAATAGCTTTGTGTGAATCTACTAAGTTTCAGGGTGTTTTATTGTGCAGCGAAAGTTAACTTGATGTAGTTTATAAAACTGATCAAGACATGCTAGAGAAATCTTGAACAATACAAACTTACCTAGAATTCCAATATACAAAGAAATTAATAATTTGCAATTATTTTAAGTAGATATATGAATATTCTCCATAGGTGGAAGTTAATTACAAATACCACCTTATCTTATGCTATTATAAGCATTCTCATATTACTTGACACTCCATAATCTACCATAGTTCAATCAATTTTATATCACTGGATGGTAAGATGGCTGAGAATGTTTTCGCTGTTTCTATTATGCTACAAAAGTATATTATTTGTACAAACTTGAGTTTCTGATTATTTCTTGATGGTAGATACTTGAGAGAACATTAGCAATTTCTTGTGGATACTGAGAGACAACTCCATAACTTTTTCTACAATGATTCATACTCTTTCAGGTTCTTCTACTAAGAGACATTATGATGTTTACATGAGAGGGTCTGATTTATTTCACTTGTGAGTACAGTCTCTACTTGCATTCACTTACCTACAAAAGACTCGTTTATCTTTCTTTATAGTTGAGTAGTAGTACTCTATTGTATAAAAATACCACATCTTCTTTATCCATTCCTCAGTTGATGGACATTTGAGTTGTTTCCAAGATTTAGTTATGTCTATTGGTTTACTGAAAGGACCAGTTAATGCCTTTCTTTCTTTTGACCAATTTTATATGCTTATATCTGGTACTCTGAGCAACTACTCTGAAGATATCAATATGCAATATAATAATCATTGTTGATTTCCTTTCATCTTGTGTTTTGAAATTCTGTTATCATTTTTAATGTTTTTGTAAGTTTTCATTCTCCTTAAAACAAGAAAAAAAAAATTCATAGCTTTCAGTAACTGGTTAAAGCGGGTCATGCTTTCACAACCCAAAATCCAATGGGACAAAATAGCGAGTACAGTACTAGCAGACTCCACCAAGGTCACTCGGCGAAGCGATCCAACCAGTCACAGAGACCCTGGCTGAAAGGAAAGCAGAACTATTCATGAATAATTGCAGCAGACACAAAAGAGATGGACCAAGAGCCTTGTCATGGACTAAGTTTGCACTGAAGTCATTAAATGTAACATGCCTTTGCTTTCTTATTATTTTTCCTTTTACTGTTGTTGGTACTCCTCAGGCTATCTGCAGTCTCATCTTTACTGTACCTGTGCTAAATGCCCCGATTCATACTGAAGCCCTAACTTGCAATGTGATGACATTTAGGAGGTGATTTGGTCATTAGGGTGCTACCCTCAAGAATGAGGTAAGTGTCCTTATAAAAAGAGAAGGGAGAGATTCTCCCCTCCCCCACCTCTCTCTTCCCCCATGTGAGGTCACAGCAACGTGTCCACCTGAAAACCTGGAAGAAGGTCCATAACAGCAACTAGCCAGAACCTTGTTCTTGTAGTTCCTAGACTACATCGCTGAGAAATAAATTAATATTAAGTTACTGAGCTTTTGTTGTAAGAACCTGAACTAAAACATACTTGATACCTCTTTAGGCTATCACAAGCCACAATAATCATTGCCCAAGTTTCTTTCCTGCCACAATTCCATGAGGCATTCCAATGATAGTTCTTTAAACTTTTTTTAGGTTTTATTATGCTTTTAGCTTTTCTAGAAACAGAGCATATTATAATGTTTGTGCTTTTCACAAGATCTAAAAAGATTTTAGGCAGTAAGTATCTAATGGATTTCCAACTACTCTATCTCAACTTCCCAAATTATTTCCAAAGACAAAATGGTTAGAAGCTTGGAGTCTGACAGACAGAGGGGCTATCTGTATGGTGCTAAAGTCACCCTCTTAAGTTTTAACTTTCTGATCTATACGAATGCGGGGGGGGGGAGGACATGGCACCTTATAAGAATATTTTATTGACTATTAAATTACCTTACTTGGGAAGGAATTATTCAATAATGGATGCTAATACTACTGATATCATCATCACTTTCAACTTTAATCACTTAAAAGAACAGATTCAGACAATGAAATGCAGAAGTGTAAAAATCTTATTCAAACAGAAAACTTCACCTTATTCAAAGTAGTACTTGCAGGGCCGGCTGAATAGCTCAGCAGATTAAAGTACCTGCAAGCAGGCCCAGGGGTTGGGGGTTCAATCTCTGGGCCTGCTATGCCAGCCCCATCCCTGGCGTGCACTGACACAGTAATTGAGACTGGGCATAGTGGTGCTTGCCTGTAATCCCAGCACTTGGGAGGCTGTAAACAGGTGGATCACTATGAGTCAGATCTAGTAGTGAGACGCTGAACACCCTGTAGACCCTTCCCTAAAAGAAAAAGAAAAAAAGAAAACCACAAAGTAGTGCTCGCCACCATTCACGTATTCAGCCTCAAGGTTATGACTGAACTGTGAAAATCTGGTAGCCTTGATGAAACAGGACTTGTGATACATTGGGGCTCAGAGAACTGCTATGAAAGAGAACTGTCATGGAAGATATAAACACAGAAGAAGCCATTTGGGTTAAAGGAGGTGAACAGCCAAAGGTTTGCTTTGTTTTTGTTTTGTTTTAGCAAATGGGGTCAGCGAAAGTACTAGAATAGCAATTAAAAGTACAAATGAAAAGCCTGAGCTTGAGTTTTTAGTCACCACCCTACAAACACAGAAAGCTGAGAAATATCCTTTTCTAAAGCATCTACTGGGTCACTCATTCTTCTCTACTCTTCCACAGCAAATTCTATCAGCCAAGTCTTTTGAGTAGCAACTGCTTTCACTTGGATCAACAGCAATGACCAAACAATAAACCTTTAACACTCACCATTGATCTTGCTAATTGCGCCTGCCACTGTACTTGCTTCTTTGGTTTCTAGCAAGCTGTCCTGCTGAGCACTACTGCCATTGCTAAATGGCCAGAACACCCAAGTGACAGATTTAGTGTTTCACTACCAATTTATGTAACTGACTGCAACACTGCTATTGTAGTGAATCGTGATTTATTTGTCTCACATTGTAGCACATAACCTTTTAAATGCAAGGGGGCAAGAGGCAACATCTCTTTAAAGTTTAATATATAACATCTACCAGTATATCCTATGAACTAGATTTCAAGAGGACTCATCAGATGAGAGATTTCTTTCCCTTTCTGTCACTGTGACATCATGCCCAACCCCACTCATGTATCCCAAGTTCAGTTCCTGTTCTTTACTTGCATGCAGTTCAGCAGAAAATGTGGGCATCTATACCAATCGGGTAACAGGACTTAGATGTTTAAAAAACCTAAAACAAGGGCTATGTGAGGTGAGAAGACCACATGGAAAGGTCCAACGGGTGATCTGGGAGCATCTTAAAATTCTCCCAATTGTAAGCAAAACTTCACATGTGAAAATATACATTCTGGGCAAAGTAGTTCTATAGGCTTCACTGTTTCCTGAAAAGGGTCAGTAACCCTTGAAGATTAACAATGATGGCTCAAATCTGACCTGTTACTATAATAGTAAAAAGGACTCGAGATATAAATATGCAATGTGAACAATGAAACAGTATGAAAGCATATCAAACTTACATTAAAATTTATAAACACGAAGTAAGAAAGTGGTCAGTGTTCTGTACTGTGTCACTTCCCCCTAAATTCACATTGAAGTACTAGCACCCAGTATCTTGAACTGAGACTGCATTTGGAGACAGAAATCTCACAGAAGTCATTTGGATAAAATGAAGATGTAAAGGGAAACTGTAATCCAATATGAATGATGTCCCAGGGAGAAGAGCACATTTGGACATAAAAAGTGTTAGTTTTTATCAATATAGCCAAATACCCAGAAAATACATTTCTAAAATGTGATTTTTGACTTATGGTTTCAGAGGCAGCAGTCCATACTAAACTGGCTCCAAAGCAGAAACATTATGGCAGAAGGACCCAGCAGAGGAAAGCTGTCCATCCTACAGCAAGCAGGAAGCAAGGGGAGCAAGAAGGAGGAGGAGGCCAGACATGGACAATGAGTCAGCAATGCCAGGCCCCTAAGGGCCACCCAGCCACACCCAGAAAGTGAGAAATCTCTTAAGCCAATCAAGATTAACCATCACAGGGACACAAGCTGAGACAAAGGACAGAGTGAAGACACAGGGAAAAGATAGCCATCTATTTGGCAAAAGAAAGGGGCTTGGAATGGATCCTTTATAGCTCTCAGAAGCAATCAGTCCTGTACACTGGACTTCCGGGCTCACAATTTTCTGCAATCTAAGTCACAGAGTCTATGGCAGCCTACAAAATGAATATAGTTTATCGGTCTTAGCTGCAACATATAGTAAGAGAGAATTCAACAAGCAACAAATCCTAAGAGATGCTAATGGGGATCAAAAACATGAAAATAGAAATGGTCTTAAAGAATATATAGAAGTGGGCTGGTGAGATGGCTCAGTGATCTAAAGCACCTACTTAGAACAAGCTTATCAAAGCCCAGGGACCGCGGTTCAATCCCCCAGCACCACATGCAAGCCAGCCCCGCCCCCTGGTGGGCTGAGCTTGCCACACACACACACACATACACAAATAAATAAAATTAAAAAAAAAAGAATATATAGAAGTAAAAAAAAAAAAAAAACCAAACCAAATACATAGAAATAATGCTACATGTTACATCACTTCTGCATCTGCTATGGCACCCAATCAGTGAGTGAAAGGTAGAGGGACATGCTTTGTGAGAATAACGTGTAAGGCTGCACAGGGTAGGAAACTGAGAAATACCTAAATTACACTTGTCTCCAGTAGCAGCTATCAAATATTAATCCAGACCTCTGTACATAGGCCTGAAGACAAAGGAGACAAAATACATGGAATGACTGCTTATAGATATACACAAAGCTAAGAAAAATACACTCATACCTGATAATGGCAAAACTTTAAACAAAATATTAGCAAATTAAATCAAGTAACACAAAAGGGGAAAGTGCAAAAACACATGGTCACCTTGATAGATGCTTTAAAAGAATATGACTAAATCTAATACCTTTTATGATAAATTAGAAAGAAGGAATAGAATAGTACTTCTTACACTGGACAAAAGACATCTTACAAAAACCCCACACAGCATAATATTTAATGGTAAAAGACTATGTTTCCTTTGTAAGATCAAGAATACGAGGATGTGTGGCTGGGGAGATAGGTCAGCTGAATAAGTGCTTGCCTGGCAAGCACAAGGGCTTGAGTTCAATCCCCAGCTCCGCAAAAAATAAATAAATAAATAAATAATAATAATAATACAAGACTGTCTGTTATTGCCACCTATATTCCAAATAGCATGACAAGCTCTAGCCAGAGAAATTAGTTAAGAAAGCAAAAGGGATACAGACTGGGGGAAAAAAAAGGTAGTAAAACTATCTCTAATCACAACAGCCTCCTCTAAGAAACACACACACACACACACACACACACACACACACACACATACACACACTGTACCTAATGATGAAATTCAGCATGGTTGAAAAAAATAATAATATTAATATTCCAACAGTGAATAACCTGAAAGTACAATAAAGATAGCAATTTCTTCTCAAATATTTTTTATGTATTTTTTTGTGTCTGGCTCGGCCTACCCTGAGGGCAGGGCTGGTGTGGCATGTGGTGCTGGGGATCAAACTGCAGTTCCTGCAGTCACTCGCCTAAGCCTGAATAAACAGGCACTTTAGACCACTGAGCTGTCTTGCCAGCTCTCTTTAAATATCTTTTAAATTATTATTTATTGATACAAGGTCTCACTACATAACTTGAACTCATAGTGATCTTCCTGTCTCAGCCTCCCCAGCACTGGGATTATGGGCTTGCACCACCATGCCCAGTTTTGGGGCTGGCACAGTGTGCCCAGGGTTCCAGAGTTAGCAGGTCATGTAGAACTGGGGTTCAAACTAAAGTCCTTGCACTTGCCAGGCAGGCACTAAGACTGCTAAGCAAGATAGAAATTTCTTATATAGATGTATATATCAAAATAATGAAGTCTTAATACAAATAAAGTAAGCACAAAACAAACTTTGACATTAGTGAGATATTGCTGAAAATAAAGTTCTAAGTAAATGAAAAGATTTCTAAAGATATCTAAAGATTTTACATTAGGAAAATATAGTTAATCCCCATACAATCTACAGATTCTCTGTAAGCTGTGTCTGAATACCAGCTGGCTTCTTTGAAGAAACTGAGAAACTGATCGTAAAATTCAACTGGAAACTCAAGGGAACCAAAGGACAGAGCTAGAGTTGTTCCTCGCACGTCCTACCCTCAAAGCTTACTGCAGCTCAACAGTACTAAAGATAGTGCAGCACGGGGCGTAAAGAGAGCTTAGACAGAACAATGGATCCAGGGTCATTCAGCTGCTGATGAGGGAGGATCCGACACCACTCGGTGGGAAAGCAAGGCTTCCTCAAATAGTACAGCGGCAACAGCAGAGCCACACGGAAATGAATGAAACTGAATCTCTACTTCATGCCACACATAAAAATTAATTAAGAATGGATCAAAGATCTAAATGCAAAAGCCAAGACTATGAAACTCTTATGGCTGGGAGAGATGAAGGAATTGGGGTTTAAAAGCTAACATCTATTGGGTTTCTTTCTGAGATGATGAAAATGTTTTAAAATCAGGGTGGATCTTACAGAACTGTGTGAATGTGCTATGAAACATGGACTTGTGCACTCACCGTATGACCTGCAATTATACCTCAATAGAGCTTTTATATAAAAATGAGTAATATACAGTGATCAAGTGGGCTTTAAAGTTAAAATACAAGACTGGCTTAACATATGAGGCTTATCTTGTAAAATACCCAATCAATGTGTTTTACTAACATAAAACCTAGAGGCGTGTTTCTGTTGCCAGGCAGCTCAGCACCTGGTATCACTGCCTCACCCCCTTCCATGGGATCAGGATGTGAGTGGCTCGTCTGGGTGACGCATGTCCAGGGACTTCCACGATGCAGTCAAGTTGTTAGTCTAGGGCTGGGCGCTGGTGGTCGGGCTGGGCTGGATGCCACACTTCCCAGGTTGACTGCGCAGCTGTCAGCTGAGGGCTTCCTTTCATCATTCATGGACTTCTCAAAAGGGCTGTTCACAATGTGGCAGCAGGCTTCCCCCAGAGAGGGCGAGACAGAGAGCAAGGGGGCCTGGCAAGACGGGAAGCTGCAGTCTTTCGTAACCTGATCTTGGGACAGGCCACTACTTCTACCGTTTTCTTCCGGCCACAAAACCAACAATGAGACGGCCCCAGGTAGGAACATCAAGATGCAGGCTCATCTGGATCCCACTGGAGTGAGTTTCCAGGTACAACTATTATGATCACATCAACAGATACAGAAAAAGGATTTGACAACATTTAAACTCAAAAAATGCCAAGCATGGTGGCGCACATCTGTAATCTCAGTACTTGGGAGGCTAAGGAGGGAGGCTCATTGAGAGTTCAAGAGCAACCTGGGCTACAAACTCAAGATCAGGCCAGCCTGAACTACATAACAGAACCTATCTCAAAAAGGCAGGTAGACAGAGTAGAGTAGAGTAGAGTAGAGTAGAGTAGAAAAGAACAGAACAGAACAGAACAGAACAGAACAGAACAGAACAGAACAGAACAGAATTTCTCAGAAAACCAGGAGCACAAAGACACTTACACCTGATGGTCAGTATTGTCTGGAAACTTAGAACTAGTATCACATTTAAAGACAAATGGCTAAATACTTTCCTCCCAAGATGAAGACAAACCCAGGATATTTCCTGTCAATCTATTTTACATTTAACTGGAGGTCCTAGCCAGAGCAGTAAGATAAAAAACCACACAAAAAACACACATATTGGATAGAAAGAAATGCGAATATCACGAATGTATATGTAGAAAATCTGGAATCTGGTCCCATACACAAAAACAAAAGATAATATTAAACTTTATAAGTAAAGTAAAGAGAGGTATGGAATTCAATGCCAATTTAAAAATTGCTACATCTATATACAGGTGACAACTGAAAACAAAATTTTTAAAACTACTACTTATAATACCATCGAAACATACTTAAGAAAAAAACTTACCAAAAAATATGCAACCAAGAACTACAACATTGTTGTTTAAAAAAATCAAGTTTAGAAATGGGAAAACTCAATATTCTTAAGGTGCTAATTCTTTCCAAGTTGCTCTATTAATTCAAACACTAATTCAAACCCAAGCAGAATGTACAATGCTATGGAACAGCCAAACAATCCTAAAAAATTTGTAGGACTTATACTACATGATTTTCAGTCTTACTAGGATGCTCTGATAACCAAGACAATGTGGTACTGTTATAAATGTAGCATAATGAAATATGCAGTCCAGAAATGTACTTACACAGAAAATTGACTTTTGACTAAGTCTCCAAAGTAACTTAACAGAGTAAGGAAACTTTTTTAGAAATAGTGCTGGAACAACTGTTTAGGTGAAAATAATGATATCATTTCATCCACGGAAATTAACTTAAGCTGATCATAGCTTAAACTTCCATGAAGACACTGATTTTTGTTTTTTGTTGTTTTTTTTTTTTTTCCTTTTTCCACTGACATCAACATGTAAGTTGGTGCTGCATAAATATTTGTTGAAGAAATGAGCTATGCATGGAAGGAAAAAAAACACATTATACTAAGTGATAAAAAGAAGAGAACTATTGAGACTGGGATGGTCAGAAAAGAGCTCATCTGAGAAGCCCCCAAAACTCGGAGGGGGTAAAAACCATTACGTTACGTTATGTAATGTTATGTGTGTTATGTTGTGTTGTTTTATGTTATGTTACTTTGTTTTGTTTTGTTGTGTTGTATTGTATTATTTTATTTTATTTTCACATGGCAAAGACCTTAAAGAACTGAGAGGACACCGCTGAGAGCAACCTGGGAGGGAATAGGGAACATCACACAAAACACTTGGAGGTCATATCATCCTAATTCCTACAGCTTCATGGAGTACCTTGAAAAGTTCCACTCAGTGAAGTGATGGAATCCAATTTATGATTTTCTAAGAACACTTTGACAACCATGTACATAATGAATTGGAAAGAGCGAGGTGGGAAGATGGAAACAAATCAGGAGACTCTTAGAGGCTGAGCACCCTTTCTCAGAAAGGTTTTGGGCTGGGGTGTTGGATTTCAGATCTAAGACTATTTGCATATGCCCAATAAGCTATCTTGGGAAGGTGATGTCAGTTTAAGCACAAAACATATTTATGTTTCCTAGATGCATCACACACATAGCCTGAAGGTAACTTTATATTGTATTTTTGGTGCACCTGGTCACATGAGGTAAAGAATGGAATTTTCTTTCCAATTGTGCATCATGGTGGCACTCAAAAAAATTCAACTTTTAGTAAATTTGGGACTTTAGCCTATAGATAGTCACTGCACACAGCAACCCAGGTGAGAGATGACAGTGTTTAGACAAGTGCAACAGTAGCACTGTTGTTCTAGCAGATTGCGATAGCCACTGTAATATCCATTTTGTAATTATCCTATGTAGTTATTGCTTTCAAATAAATTGGTTATTTCTGGTTATGGGGAAAAGGACTGTAACTGTTTCGTTAATCATTTTTCCCCAAACCCAGAAAATAGGACCACCTTCTATACATCCTATTGGATACGATAGGGAAATTAGATACGGACTAACAAGAGGCACTCGTTTCAAAAATAGAAAATATAAAAAGCAACAGAGATAGTCCCCGAGGCTTACAAAAATCATTAAACATACACAGTGAGTCAGTCTGATTTTTATTTAAGAACATCAGAGTGCAGGCAACTAACTACCTACAACTTCACAAAGTACAAATCATACAATCAGATGCTTTCTTATAGTAGGCAGTCAATTTAGGAAATTAGGGTACCAAGGAACATGTGAGCTTTCCAGAAAGTTCTACATAAATGTAAATTTTAAAAGCTGATTTTGGATAAGTTATAAGGTATAATATTTCAGCGTCATCCCTAGATTTATACTATTGACAACCTGAATGATAGTTATCCCCCTCACCCCTTTCCCAGCTCTGATACCCCAGAAGATACATGCAGTACCATTAAGGTGTGACTCAATACAATACTTATTTTTTTAGATCAGAATGATATAATATGCTGGAGATGACTTGAAGGGAGATGCTATATAAAAGTAAGACACATATACTCAGGTGATAAGAGCTGTATTTACAGACATGCTTCTGAAATAGCAAAAATTAAATCTGCAATCTCAGTCCTGTGGGCGTTTTTCCCAGGGCAAACACACATTTAGTGTCCTATTAAATCAAGGATGTCCACTGCAAACAGTGGCATGTTTTACCAGCTGGTATTAACACAGATTGATGCACACGCTCAATCATATACGGGGCTTCATGAGATTCACAGTAGAAGATGAAACATTTTATATATTTGCAACTTCCCACCCCTTTAAGGTACTAACTTTCCAGGTAGCAATATAATTCACTTAGCATTTTTAAAATCCACACTCAAAGCATTTTCCAGGGCTAAAGATTCACAGAAACAAAATATATAAAAAGGAACTTGTTAAAAAATATCATGGAGGAGACGACAGGAGTCACTTTTGATTATCAGCTAAGACTACAGGAATCAAAAAACATGTTTTCTGTGTATGTGTGAAGTACAGCAAAGGACACAGGGGCAAAGAACTGAACTGTAAGAGCAGACGATATAATCCGAGTCACAATTCAAAGTCAGATACAATTTTTCTACTTCCTGCCTTTTCTTTGTTTTTCAAATACAACTAGGACATGTATTTAGCACCACTGCAATCTGTCATCTAATGACAAATTATGCCTCCATTGGCTCAGTATTGATACATTCATGGGCATATACTCTCAGGAGGAATACTTAGTTTTGAAACCAAAAGATGTGAACTAAAAATGAGGTTTTGTCAATAATAAGCCAGATCAATAACGTAATTTTGGGCAAAGTCCATCTGTTTCATCTTTTAAGAAGAGGCCAGAGAGCTTCCCTCACCAGAACTGAGACTCAGGTATGAAAAGGTTTGGTAAATTGTGATATTTTTCTAGGAACCAAGACACATGCATAATTACATTTAGCTTAAAAATGCACTTAAAATGTGACTGATCAATGGACAAATTTAATTATAAACATAAACAAGAGGCACTGTTTATAACTCCATAAAGTCCTTGCCACTTAGGGTTCTATTCAGCGAGCACACCATGCCATCTGCCAACCATACCATGGACTGACCACTACATCTTTTAAGGGATATATCTTCATTGGTACATAATCCAAAGGGCCCAAATATATAATGTTATTTCCTTATGTACACTAATGTATATGTTATACTGACCTAAAAAGGCATAAAACAAAGCAACTAGGGGCCAGGGAGATGGCTCAGTGGAATAAGCACTGCCCTGGCAAATGCAATGGCCTGAGTTCAATCCCCAGTTCTGCAAAAAAAAACAAAACAAAACAAAAAACAGTTACATTATGTAGGGACTTAAAGTTTAACATGTCACTACTTGATGAAAAATACCTGTTCCATGTTATGCCTAAGATGTTTGATATTCAGACAGATAGTAAGGTTAAGCTCAACAGCCTAGTCTGTATGGTAATAACAATAAGCTTCTTCTGGAGGGTTAACAATCTAAGTTTGCAGACCAAAAATTAGAGAAAAAGGAGGGCCGCAAGGACAGCCAAAATTTTGGCCCTAGCCTTTCATGGTCAGTGAAGACTCAGGACATATGAGAACCTGTACTATAATATCATGCATCCCAGTTATATTCCAAATTTTCTGATCAAGGAGATTATGGGCTCACAGAGGAAAGTGATCCATGATGTAGAGTGTGCCTAAGGAGAGTCACATGGAGAGAAAACATTTTCTCAGGCTTTCACAGAGAGCAAATTGGTCAAGCAATGGCCATGACTCATCCACATGGCTGACACTGACAAAGAATCTATAAATTGTGACACCAGGTCTCAGGATAAATCCTGAGGGGATTTGACTGACCTTGTCAGATGCAAAAGTTACAATTCTTGTTATATAGGTCTTGCTTTGTATTGGTCTTAGCCATCCAGCAGAGAAGTGTGGAAATGAGGTTTAAGAAGTAAGGCCATGTCATTGTGCTGAGCTGCAAAAGACTCAAGTCAACAACTTCTGACATTGCCAATCATGCGGAAAACCCAATACTAGTATGGCCTACTGGACTATTTTGGAATATCTTGCTGAATTCACACACCTATAATATTTAAATGACAGAGCTAAACAAAAAAGGGGATATAGATGAATGACCATTTTGTATATATGTATTCAGGATAGTTAAGATAGATACGCAGTTACATTCTCTTAATTCAGTGAATAGAGGGATTTGTTCTAATAGTGCTTGTGGATAGGATATCATGTCTGCATCTTGTACAACAAATAACCACTAAGAAAATAATGTGCAATGTATTAATTATTGAAACTGTCCTACTAATTTGATTTGAAACCGTCTCATTGCTATTTGTTTCTCAATAAAACTATGAAAAAAAAAAAAAGAAAAAGAAAAGAAAAGAAAGTAAGCAACTAGTAGTCCATGATACGACCCTGTTAACCGGGTGATTTACCACACAGAGTAGACTGAGCTCTATACTCCAGCTCCTGGTCCGTTCCCATGCATCCTCAGCAATCCACCCAATAAGGTACAGAAAAGGCCCTGTTTCTCTAGACTGCTGGGAAACTCAAATGAGAAGATCTGCATACAATGCCCAGTGGGATAGCTTACATGCTTGAAAATTACTAACATTCTTTTTTGGCTTCTTTGGATCAAAAAAAAAAAAAAAAAATGATAAAGTATTTAACCAGAAATGATGCCAACACACAACCAGGTGCTAAGGGACCTCTGGGCCCCCACTGGAGGAGCCTCCTGCCTCTTCTGTTCCCATTCCTTCTCCCTGACATATCTCAGAAATCTAGCACCCACTCCTTCCCACCTTTCCAAAGCCGTCTGCCAGGCTCCTCAATCCCATCTGCATCTCCTGTGATCGTCCCTTCAGGCTTCCATCAGGAGCATGCGGGCCAGAATCAACCTCTGTTTTTTTTTCTATGGTGTTCATCCAGAGAAGAGGAGGCCTACGGTAAAAAATGTCAAGGACGTGGTGACCAGGGCAAGTTGGGGGTATGCCAAGGGCTGAGTGCTTCCTCAGCGGCAGAAGAACAAGACCAGGGAATAAAACAGGGTTCACAAACTCAGGTCTGCAGGAGCCAGTGAAGTAACTGTCCTGGGCAGAGCTGAAGACTATAGGGACTGCACTAGTGCCCTCTGCGACAATCTCCCTGGACATTCTTGACACTTTGTGCCAAGGTGTGTGAAACAAGGTATATGTCTGTCACATAGCTTCAGCCTTGTGCTAGCCTTCCAGCAGCACTCCATGAACTACGCTGTACAAATCCTCCAAGTATCCACCAAGGAACAGGGAGGATGCGTTCTGTACATTAAAAATTACCTTTCAAATAAAAACAAATTTTACAAAACATTGTGTGGGGCTTACAAGATTTCTTCACTTTCAGTCAACCAGCAATCTTAAAGGATCAAAGTAACTCAGGTGGAGACTAGTGACAAGGACATTATAATGTGGATGAGAAGGAGCCAGCTGCTGTGGCTCTGGCCAGTGATGCACAGGGGTGGGAATGGAGCTGTGAAGGACTCAAGCCCACTCCACTCCCTGCGCTCTATCCAGTCTTCACTTTATTCCCAATTCCACAAAGGATGCATCAACAAAACCAAGGAGAGGAGAAGCAAACACAGTTGTGCTACTTCACAACTCAAGTGGAAACAACAATATCTGCTCCTCTTCTTGGATTGACGCTGATGCCTTCACACTAAGCTACAGCCCAGACTTCTTAAACTTTCTGTTGTTCCTGGGGAGGGGGTGCAGGCAGAATCTTGCTAAACTGCCCAGGGCTGAGCTGGGATTTGCAAACCTTGACCTCAGCCTCCCAGAGCATTGGGATTACTGGCGCTCACCCCATCGCACCTTGGCTACTTTTCATTTTCACAGATTTCAGCACAGAATACCAATTCTGATGATATAAGGCTGCCATGGATCTCAGCAGGGCACTATCCAGGAAGAAGGACCTAGATGAAAAGAAAATTCTAAGTCGTCTATTACGTTTTCAGAATCTGATTGTTCTACAGATGGTTAATAAATGCTATTCCATCTCTTCTCAAAGGAAAAGTTAAAAGATTTCATGTAACAGCTAAGCAAATTTGCCCCATTCTGGAGGATACTTCACCCTCCGGATCTGCCACGGTTTTAATTGGTAATATTATAAGCAAGATTTAGAAAGTTGGATTTATACTTGTGTTAAGCATGAAATAAATTACTAATGTACAGGCAAGAACAAACCACCAAAAATTTGTAGCATATGCATATACACTATATTAGTGACATTAAAAGATGGAAACATTCAGTTCACAATAATGGCTACCACGAGTTCTAGAAAAAGAAAGAAAAGGTTAATGAGATAAGCACTTTCAAAAAAGCTAACCTAACAAACACAGTGGCACAGGCCTATAATTCTAGCACTGGGGAAGCTGGGGCTGGAGGACTGCCCCAAGTTTGATCTTGCTAAAGTACACAGCAAGATCCTATTTGGATCCTTCCCACCATCAAAAACAGTGAGAAATTCCACAATAAGAAAACAAAGTTGCCACATGCAGAGAAGCCACTCAACACACAATGAAAGGAGTGAGTGCAATTACTTTTATGTATTTGCATAGTATCCAGTACCTACAGCTGAGCTAACAGTCATACAAAAGATGTCCAAAAAGAAAAAAAAAATGAATAAATGAAGCAACCAATGCTTCAACCAAAACTAAACAGGGAGCTTTCTAGGAAAAAGAACTGGGTACTTGGCTCATGCAGTCAGTTAAAGATCACAGAAATGGCAGAGACTTGGAAAAGCACTTGCAAAATTAAATTCTTTCCTACTAAAATTATTCTGGTGAGTGACCACAGTGACACTTTTCTTGCTGGTCCCAGTCCACTCTGAGAGGTTGCCACACAGGGCTGCCTCATGGGACCTGCTCTTTCCTCCCTCCTCTGTCGTCTCTCCTGATGCTTTGTACATCCCAGCTTTGACAGGGAGGACAATTCCAAGCCTTTCTTTTGGCCTCAGAACACAAGACTGTTCCATTCATAGCACATGGGGCAAATGCCAACTTTGGGTTCCCCTGTCACTGCTTTTCCCCAGGTATTGGATGACTGCCACAAGGGTAGGCTTGGACGATACTAAAGCTGAGACTGTTTCCACAGAGCCCAAATTTCAGAAAAGCCACCTCTGACAGTCAAAGATTCATAGTGCCCGAGTTACACAAGTGTGTTTCTTCATTTATCTAACATTTGCTCAGCTCTAGATACAGGGCTGGATATTTTGTGTGGATATTTTAAATCCTTACAACATTAGGGACGTGCAGACTATTAGTATCCTGATTTTACCTCAGATGAGGCACTGGTCCAGAGTTCCTTCACAGTTTACAGCTAGAGGCCCCTCAAAGCATCATGCTGACAGGGGAAGAGATTGGATCATGGCTGTGGCACTCCGTAGTGGCCCCCTGATGAGGCTATGACACTGGGAGGTAAAGCCTGGTCCCTGGGGTCGTGGCCCAGGGGTCCACCTTTCTTCCCTGCTCCTCTATCCTGTCCCTGTTTCTTGGCTGCCAGGCCTCACAGCCAATTCTCCCACGCACCCACACCCATTGCAGCCCTCTGCCATGCTGCCGTGAGCACCCAGTGGGCTGCAGTACTAAAAACTCTCCAGTGAGCCAAAATTCAAGGCTCCCTCCTTACACTGTGGGTATGGATACTTCGTTCCAGCAATAAGGAAAGTGATTAAGACAGTTCCAGAACATGGGTGGCTGAAATCTGAACCCGGGTCTAGTCATAAAGATCCGAACAACCTCTGTGGTTAAAACGTTTTAACCCTCTGGATTAAAAAAAAAAATTAATCAGTTGGCAAAGTGACAATAATACAAGAGAAAATAAAAACATGCTAGTAATCTGAAATTTAACTGACCAAAGAATACTGGATTTCCTTCTTGCTTGCCTCTATAAAGAAAGCACTTTTCCTTAGCTTCTCAGGGTCCACAAGAAATGGATCAAGAAATATAACAGAAAAAATGTTTAGATTAGGTAAGATATTAATGTGTCTTAATTCTGTTCATTCTGAGGAATTTAACTGGGAGGAAAGTCTCAAGTCATGATGTGGCTCATTTTCTGATTAAAATTAATACTTGTCTTCACCCTTCAAAAGTATGCTAGAAACAACCCATATGCTTCTCATAGTTACTGTAACTAAGAAAGGCGCCTGACTGCTGGTACATACAGCTAGCACTGAGCCAGCTCACCCCAGGTAGGTGCAGAACCACACAAGCACATGCCACAGGGGCCTTAGATCAGAGCAGAGAGAGCTGTGGCACCTGGCACCTCGCCTAGTGCCACATCTAGCCGAGGAATGCAATCTTCTCCTCAAAAGCAACACTTGAGTGACAAATTAGCAGAAAGTGTCCTGTGACTATCCTGAAGACTGGAATCCAAGTATGAGTGTATCACGAGTGAGTCACCTAAGCCACACAACACTGAAAAAGGCAGACCATGCAAAATCACGCGGTGTGTATCTTGAGCTCACGAAACGAGTTGCAAATATGAGCAAGAAAATGCAAAAGTGGGACGAAACACTGGTCAACAGTGCCACTGCTGCCAGCAGTCTTGAAGTCACCACTGTCCTCTTTATTCTTGGGCTGGACTCTACCTTGCCTGAAGACCAGTTAAGATACTGCCATTCTCTCTTTGTTCTACAAATACAGGCCTTTTAACCTCTCCATTAATTAATTCTTCCAAGAAATAATATGCAAGGGAAGGGATGGTGGTGAGACTGGTTCATCACAGGTTGTGTTTGATGGACAGACTGGGTGCTGGCTGAAGATGCTGCCCAAAGGAGACTTCAAGAGGGAAGCGGGCACAGCAGCAGATTTGTATAACATGCATTTCACTGTCCTTCACTGGCAGAATTAACTGCCTCAGGGGAAAAAAATGAGGCCGGTTCCAGCAGCCTCAGCAGAGGACTCATCTTGGAGGCCACTATACTACACAACACTAAAAGACAGCTGTGGGTCAGCAGGGCAAGAGCCCATCTTGACCTGGACCCAAGGCCTCCAGGAGCCAGTGAGAGCCAAGCACTCTGGATCCCAATGGCTTCAGTGCTCAGGAATCGAAGTGCTTTAAATTCCACTCCCATCCTCTACATTCACATACAAGGGTTCTTGTTTCATTTGTGGCATTAAACTTAAATTATACCAGCAGCCCAGCTCTCTCCTGTGTGCTCCAGAATCTAACTGCTACTGCCTTTTCAATTTGACTCCCAGAAGGCATCTCAACTTCAAGACATCCAAGAAGCACCTTGTGGCTACTTTCCCTCTTCCCTTCCCCCTCTTTCTTAACCTACTCTTCCCCAAATCTTCCCTATCCCACACGTGACCTCCTGTCAGCATAATTGTCTCAGCCTTGCTTCCAAATTGTCGCCAACTTGAGCTCTGAAACACATCCAGGCCATTCAGCAGTACCTGTACACCCCCACACCCATCTGGAGGGTTCTGGCTTTTGCTCTTGTCTAGATTATTACCATAGTGTCTGCTTTCATGCTTGTCCTCTACCTTCTGATAATTTCAACCCAGCAGTCAAGGAGTCCTACTGAAAAATAAGTCACATCGTGTCCATCTCTCCTAACAGTCCTTCAATGCCTTCCCATCTCTATCAGCTGCTGCCAGTGCAAATTTCCATGAGCAAAAAATAAAGCAACATAAGTCTCTCTTATAGCTCAGAGATCAGAAGTCTGATGAAGGATATCATGAAGCTAAAACCAAGGTGCAAACAGGGCCTCATTCTTTCTGGAGGCTTCAGGGGACAACTGGGTTCTTTGCCTTCTACAGCTCCTTAAGGCCACCTGCCTTTTTGGCTCAGGGTCCCTTCCACACAGGTCCCCAACCTCTTGCTTTTCTTGCCACCAATGTGCTCCTATGGTAGGATCAGCCAGGATGATCTCCTAGCTCAGGATTCTCACACTGACAAGGTCCTTCTCACTCAGGGCAGAGGACTTCCAGGAAGATGGTGGATTGGTGAGCAGCAGAGAAACAGCCTCTCTGAGACATGAGATTAGACACTGGAATACAGCAACACAAGGAAGAGAAAGAGGGAAGTGGGTCCTGGGACCCAACAAGAATCTGAAGCCAATAGGTAGAGAGAAGAAAGGGGCCTCAATATAGAAAAGGAAAGTGGTAAACAGTACTTTATTCCTAAGCCCTGGCTTGCAGTGTGGTAGGTGCAACTCAAACCAGCAGATGCTAGTAACTACTAACAACTGCAGAAGCCTTCATGGAGAAATGCACCACAAAACATATCAGTGGCTGGTGAGTGATCCCAGTTCAGATATCCCTCAGGAAAGGGCAATTGGCTGGTTGTCATTTTGGAATGGGGCCAAATGAACCCAGAACTCAGAATAGATGCAGGCTGGTCCCATCAAGCAGCTCAAGGTAAGGTGCAATCAAAATTCAAGCCAGCAGGAGGACGGTGAGCCAGTTCAAGCAGGCAGGGAGCTGCATTCAAGACAGCAGGAGGCACCTGGTGTGTTGTAGGCTGAAGAACTTGGGTCCCAGCCTCACAGCCAAACACCAGAAGCAGCCTGAACTTCAGCAGAACTAAAAGCACAGACTTGCTGGGATTATCAACTACCACACTGTACTTCTACCAATGGCTTGAGGGGATCAATAACAGAAATTGGGGTCTATCTGCCCACTCTGTCCACCAGTGGCATTAGGATATACCCTGAGGTGGATATGCTTTTCTTTTTCTTCTTTTCTTTGGCTTTTTCTTTTTCTTCTTTTATTTTGACTATTTCTTCTTGTGTTTATGAGTATAAACACTGTCTCTAGTATTTCTATTGTTGTAGTTTTGCTGTTCTTATTTCTTTTCCTTCCTTGATTTTTTCTTCCTGTCTTCATCAGTCTCACAAAGTTTGAAACATCTGCCTTTGTCCCTCAGCCTTGATTATAATCACTTCCTCTTCTGTTTCTCTAGTTCCTTCCTTAACCATAATGGGTCAGGACTCATCAGTCACCCTGCTCCAAACACTCTCCCTTTCAGTTTCCCAGGCACCCTTCTCCTTCTCTTGGCCCCAGGCTAGGGCCCGAGCACAACTACAACACAGTTCTATACCCTGGTCTGGGCTCACATCCCCTTGGCCCCACGCAGAGAGCCAAGCCACAAAGAAGAAAAATGATCTCCAACTGTGATCTCGCTGTTCCAGCCTTTGATCACCCTCCACCTCTACCTGCGATCCAGCTGTTCCAGCCTGCAAATACCCTCCCCTAAAAACTCTAAAAAATCCCACCCCTTTTTTTCAGGGCTGTCGTGTCCACTAGACAGCCAACCCGCTTGCTTCTACCTCCAATAAATCTTCTTTTCACATCAGAATGCCTAGTCTGGTCAACTGCATGGGTTTGTACCTAACTAACCCCTTTTAAATTTTCTCCCTTAAAGGTAAAATTGCCATATTGAAGGCATACTTACTATATATAATTTTCTGGTGTGTTTAGACTCTGTTACATAATTACAAGTCTTGTTTATATAGTTAAAGGTACAAATTAATAGCTAGCAGTCTGACCTTTCTTATGTTGTTCTTGATGCTCTTAAATTATAAATTGTACTACTTAAGCATAATAAGAGGACATAATTGTTGTTCCTTATATGACAAGACAGAGATTGATGGTCATAATACAATAAGACAATGTGAAAGAACAAGGGGCTTTGCCAAATATTCAGCAACTTCTTCTACCCAGTAAATTAAAGAGGAAGGAAAAGAAAGTAATCTTGAGAACACAGGGATAGGCAGAGTTCACAAACAAAAACCAAACTGCATAGGAAATAAACACTTCAAACAATCAATAACTAGGATTTCATCTTATTAAAAAGTTTTTGCACATCAAAAGAAACCACCGACAGAGTAAAAAGAAAATCTACAAATGGGGAAATAATTTTAGCTGACTGTCCCTTAGACAAAGGACTGCTATCTATAACATATAAAGCATTAAAAAAATCAAGTTTAAAAAACTCAAAGATCCAATCAAAAAATGGGCATCTAAGATGAATGCATACTTCTCAGATGAAAAAATACAATTGGCAAATAAATATATGAAAAAATGTTCAACCTCATTGGCCATGTGAGAAATGCAAATTAAAACAACACTGAGACTGTATTTCACCCCAGAAAGAATGGCTATCATCAATAAATTAACCAATAACCAATTCTGGAGAGGCTGTGGGAAAAATGAACCTTGGTCCATGGTTGGCAGGAGTGTAGACTGGTATAACCACTGTGAAAATCACCATAGAGATTCCTCAAAAAACCATAGAGATTCCTCACATCTTGCAGCAGACTTAAAACTCAAGAGACAGCTAGACCTGGAAAACACCTCTGAGAAGTAGTCATTTCCTAGGAGTTCTTGATACTAGCAATAAAGCCAACTACCATAAGCACTGTATAAGCATCTATGTGGGAATTAAATTTTTTTAAAAAATGAAAAAGAGAAGACACAGAAGCAAGATGTAAGCTTCCACCTCACTAAAGGCAAACCCAGGGGACAATGAGGTGAAACAATTAAAAACCCATCTACTCAGACTCTCTAAAGTGGTAATAGCAAAAGAAACAAAGCAGAAGACCATGAAAAGAAAGATTTATTTCAAATAGCAAGGGTTCATGAAAACTCAATCCAATAGTTGGTAGTTGATATAAAGAAGAATAGCTAAGACTGACCAGAGTCAATGAAAAAGCAAGATAGTGGAAATGACATAAAAACCTGTTCACAGAAGTAACAGCAGAAAACTTGCTAAGCATAGAAAATGAATTTAACACATAGAACTCCAATTAAACATGAGATTTTAGGGGGTCAGGGAGATGGCTCAGAGGAATAAGCACTTCCCTGGCAAGTGCAAGGGCCTAAGTTCAATCCCTGGTTCCGCAAAAAAAAAACAAACAAAAAATAACTAAATAAATAAACATCAGTTTTTAAAAAACTGTTCCAAAAAATGTAATAGTCAAGATGCCAAAAGTTCAACACAAGAACAGAATATTAAAAGCTATCAGAGAAAAGAAACAAATCACCTATTAAAGGGCACCCTTCAGAATCACAGGATACTTCTCAATACAAACTCTTAGGTCAAGGGGAGGTTGGAGTGAAGAATCTCAAACCTCAAAAGAAAACAACCTTGAGCCAGGACTGATACGCCCCATAAAACTATCTTTCAAAATTGATGGAGAAATAAGATTATTTCCAAGAAAAAGAACACTTGAGGGAACTCATAACCATCAAACTAGCACTCTAACATATTGGGAAGAACATTCTAGAAAAAATAACAATGAATACACCTTCATTAACCCCAACAGACTGAATGCATCAGGAGAGGAAAATAATTAAGGAGAGGGGAACAAAGGGAACCAGCAACAGGAACATAACATGACAAAGACCATCAATTTAAATGGTCTCAATTCACCAATCAAAAGAAACAGACTACCAGAAGAAAGATCAAGAATCAAGAAAGAAAATCAAACAATATGCTGTATACAAAAACACACTTAATTTTAAAAGAAATTCCCAGGCTGAAAGTCAAAAGATGGAAAATAATACTCCATGTGATGAGAACCCACATACCTCAAAAAAGCAGGCATAGCTATTCTATTTGCAGACAAAGCAGGTTCAAGTGAAGATTTATCAAGAAAGTCAGAGAAGGTAACAGCATCCTTATAAGGGAAAAACCCAGGAGGAAGAATAAACAATCATAAATATATATGCACCAAATACCACCACATCCAACTATGTAAAACAAATATTAATGGACATGAAAAGTCAAATAAGCAGTGATAGAACTGTACCAGGGGACCTCAATATTTTACTTTCACAAACAGATAAATTAACTAGATGAAAAATTAACAAAGATATAACAGAACTGAACCAAATTTCTGAACAAATAGAATTCATATAGGTCTACAGTGTTCCACCCCCACAACATTAGAATACATATTCTTTGAAATTTCTTTCTCACTCCAGAAAGAATGGCTATCATCAATAAGTTAACCAATAACAAATTCTGGAGAGGCTGTGGGAAAAATGAACCTTTGTCCATTGTTGGCGGGAGTGTAGACTGGTATAACCACAGTGAAAATCACCATAGAGATTCCTCAAAAAACTCACATCTTGCAGCAGACTTAAAGCTCAAGAGACAGCTACACCTGGAAAATAGGATTTTCTCCAAAACAGATAGCATACTAGCTTACAGAGCATGTTTAAGTAAGGGCAAAGGAACAGAAATTACTCCCTATATATTATCAGACCAAAATGCACTGAAATTAGAAATTAATGCCAAAAACACTCAAAAACTTTTTAAACATATGGAAATTAAATAGCACCCTCCTGAACAACCAATAGGTTATCAATGAAATTAGACCACTTCTATAATTAAATGGTAATTCTAATACAATTTACTGAAAATTTGGGGATGCCATGAAGCAATTGTATGGTGGAAATTTATACCAGTGAAGCCCTGTATCAGAAAAAGAGTAAGCTTAAAGAAACAACCTAAAGTTCAACCTCAAACTTCTAGAAAAAGAACAAGTCAAGCCCACCCAAAACTTGTAGAAAGGAGAAAATTATACAGATCAAAGTACAAATTAATGCAATGGAGACTAAGAAAACAAAACAAAGAATCAATGAATCAAAAAGCTAGTTCTTTGAAAGGTTAAATAAAACCTTAGTTTCACAAATCCTTAGTGAACCTTGCCAAAAAAAAAAAAGAAAAAAGAAAAACTCAAAAATCCATGCAATTAGGAATGAAAAGGGCGAAATCATAGCAGCTATTACATAAACCCACAAGACCATCTATACCTACTTAGAGAACCTATATTTTAGTAAGATGGAAAACACAAAAGAAATGGACAATTATTAGATACATTTGAATTATAAAAACTGAATCAAGAAGATAAACAGAGTCTAAATAACCCAGTATCAATCAATGAAATTGAAGGTGTAATTAGAGACCTAGAAAGCTCAGGTCCTGATGGATTCACTTCTGAATTCTGCAAGTAATTTACAGAAGATCTAATCTCACTACTTATTTGATTATTCAAACTCTTTAATGAAATTGAAAAGAAAGTAATAAACGCAAGAGTCGTTTTTGGAAGAAATTATTACCCAGATAGCAAAACCAGAGAAGGATTCAACCAACCAAGGGAACTACAGATCAATCTCCCTAATGAACACAGATGCAAAATTCTCAATAAGATACCGGAAAAAAGGAAAGCAAAAATTTATCACAAAGATTATATACCTTGACCCACCAGGAATGTTCAACATAAGCAAATCAATAAATATAATACATCCTATTAATAAAGGACAAAAACCGCACAATCATCTCAACAAATGCGGAAAAGGTATTTGATAAAGTCCAACACCCAATCATGACAAAAGCCCTATGGAAAATTAAAATAGCTTATCTTTATTTTAATCTGTTAAAAGCCATCTATGAAAAACCAACAGCCAACAGTATATTAAAGGGACAAAAACTGAAAGCTTTCACTCTAAAATCAAGAACAAGACAAAGATCTCTACAGTCACCACTCTTATTCAACATAGTTCTGGAAACATTAACCAGAACAATTAAGAGAAAGAAACAAAAGGAATAATGAATAGAAAAAAAGAAGATAAATAATTATTATTTGTAAATGACCTGATAGTCTACATAGAAGACTTAAGAACTCCAAAAGACTTCTAGATTTAATTATCATATCCAAGCACCACTGGAAACAAAGTTGAAAACTCAAATAATAAATTCATTGAGAAAGAAATTAGGGAAACCATACTTTTCAAAATGGCATTAAAAAATGAAATATTTAGGAATCAATCTAATGAAGTAAAACAACTTTACATATAAAACTACAGTACTCTGAAAAAGGAGATTGAGGAGGATATCATAAAATAGAAAGATAGCTTGCCATGTTAGCCCCACCCCCAGAGTGCACTGAAATAGTGATTGAGACTGGACATGGTGGCACACTTCTGTAATCCCAGTGCTTGGGAGGCTGTAAACAGGAGGATCACTATGAGTCCAACCTACGTAGTGAGACCTTGTAGACCACATACACCCTGTACTAAATACATTAACTAACTAAATAAAATAAAATAAAATGGAAAGATATCCCTTGTTCTTCGGTAGGAAAAACCAATATAGTAAAAATGTTAATATTTCCAAAATTGGTAGACAGATTTAACGTAATCTCAGTCAAAATGCCAATGGTATATATAGCTCATAGAATTACAGAACACATTCCTAAAATTCATTTGGAATGAGAAAAGATCTAGAATACTAAAAGTAATTCTGGGCAACAAAGGCAAGGCTGGAAGCCATCACAATCCCTGACTTGAAATTATACTACAAAGCTACTACAATTCAAATAGCATCGTACCGCAAAAAAGAAAGAAAATCAGACACAAGAATCAATGAAATATATTATAAAATCTAGACACAACTACAAATAAACTCAACTATCTTATCTTTGACAAAGGAACCAAATACTTTTACTGGAAAATAAAAACTTGTTAATAAATGGTGCTAGAAAAACTGGCTTTCGACATGCTGAAGCTTAGAATTAGACCATATTTTTCATCATGCACTAAAATCGAAATGGATTACAGATCTAAATATTAAAACACAAACATTAAATCTGTTGGAAGATAGAATAGGCAGAACTCTTGAAAACACTGCTGAAGGCAAAGACTTTATGAAGAAAACCTCAATTGTTCAGGAACTATTGCAAAGAATCTACAACTGGGATCTCATCTTATTCAAAAGTTTTTTACACAGAGAAACCAACAACAATGCAAAGAGACAGCATACAGAATTGGGGAAAAACTGCCAGCTGTCTCTCAGAGAAAGGACTACTATCAAGAACATATAAAGAACTCCAAAAAAAAAAAATCACTCCCCAAAGTTAAAGACTCAATCCAAAAATGAGCATCTGAGATAAATACACATCTCTCAGTTGAACCAGTAGAAATGGCAAATATACAGAAAAGTTCAGCACCACAGGTTATTTGAGAGAAGCAAATTCAAACAACGCTGAGATGCCATCTCACTCAAGAAAGAATGACTATAATCAACAAATCAAGGAATAACAAGTTCTGGTGGGACTGCGGGGGAAAAAAGAATGCTTCTCTACTGTTAGGGGGTGTAGATTTGTACAACCACTGGAAATCAGTGTGAGGTTCCTTACAAAATTAAATCTAGAGGTCCCATTTAATCTAGCTATTCTCTTTTTCAGTATTTTCATGAAGCAATTTAAACCACTGTACCACAGCAATATATGTGCACCCATGCTTACAGCAGCATGATTTTTCATATCTAAATCTTGGAAGCAGCCCAAGTATTTGATCAATGGGTAAAGAAGATATGGTTTTTTGTTTTACACAATGGAGTACTGTACTGCAATAGAGAAGTACAAACTTGAGACATTTCTAGGTAAATAGATATACTTTAAGAGGACATTCTTTAAGTGAAATTAAGCAGACATAGATGTTTAAATATCACATTTGTTTCTCTGGTGTGAGAAACTGAAAATATAAATAATGACCAAAGTACACAATGGATATTATGAAACAGCAAGAAAATGCTCAGATTAGAAGGGGAGCTAAGAAGGGTAGAGGGGGAAAGGAAAAGGAAAAAACAGAAATGAATCTTTGTAAATAAGGGGGCAACAAGGGTGAAAGGGAGGGTAGGTAAATGAGAAAAAATGAGACAGCCAGATACATATCATTACAGGACACACACTCCCAATGATGCACGTTATCATTAAGTTTCTAAAATGTTCAAATAAAATTAGTCTTAGAACAAAGTCCTTCTCATGCTGAGTAAAAGCCAGTGTTTTACAATGCCTCACAACTCTCATTTTCTTTCTAAGCTCCTCTGCCCCAACTCACCTCTTCACTCAGTCTGTTCCACCTACACTACTCCTCCTGCCATCCCTTCCACCCGAACCCATCTCAGGACCTTTGCGCTTCCTTCTCCTTCTGCCTGGAGGGCTCCATCCTTCCCCGCAGCTTTGCTAAGTGGCATGACCACATGAGTGAAGCTTTCTTGGAGCACTCTCTCCCCAGCTTGGCACTTCCTTTCACAGGTAAACTTTTCCAAGGTCACTAAATACCATGCCACCTGTTTTTTCCTTTCTTCTCTCCTGTCCCCCATCCTAGAACATCAGCTTTATAATGGGTGTTCTGTCTTACAATCCCTAGCAAATACTTGAAAAGGAGGTCAATAAATACTTGCTGAGCAAATGAACTTTACTTTATGACAAAGATAATTTCCTTGGAGTCAAGACCTGGTCTGAATGAATGAACAAATGAGTAGATGAGAGTGAGACAACTAACACCTACTACTCCACAGCTACAGGCACTAATAGAAAACAAGTGCTTTTTCTGTTTAGAACCAGATACTATGGTGTCAGTACCTTGTACGTGGTGCACAAGAAAAGCAGCCCAATAGAATCATGTGTTAAAACTCCCAAACTGTGGCTGAGTGTCCTCACCGTGTCAGGTTTCACAAGGCAGAACTCATCTGGAATCCTCTACTAGGCTGAACTCTCCTCAACAAGGTTTCAAGTTAATAAATCCTGGTGCTATTTTAAAAGGACATTTCACCAAAACCTTAGAATCATCTACCTCGTTTACTTAGATATATAAGCAATGAGAGCACAGAGGGAGAACATCAATATCCGCATCTGAACGCGCCTGCAGGAGCAAAGCTGTAGCCAGTGATGCCGTAGGAACAGAGAACAAGAGCTGCTAGGGCTTCAGCGCCCACTGCCGCTCATCAGCTGGTCAGAAGCAGCTCTGGTACCAGAAGATGTCCCCTCTGGGGTGAGTGTTTTCTCAGAGGCAAGAACCACGGTCAATACCATGGGCTTGGGATGGAACAGCAGAAGGGAAACTTGCTCTTTGGAGGCTACCTCAGCTGCAGTTGCAAGCCCTGGTCCAGGCTCACCTGTACAACAAACCTTGCTATGCAACTGACCACATTATCTCCACTAGGCTGGTGCTGCCATCCTGGAGACTGCACAGGTGTTGTCTTTTGTTCAAACACGGAGACTGCTTTTCTGGGAATGTCTTACTGGCATGCAGATGGGAAGGAAATCACCGCTGTGGTCAGGAACGTGGATCTGAATGAAGAGACTATCAGGGTCAGGCTCTGTCTCTGTGACTCAACGGTGAATCCCTACAGACACATCACCAGCCTCTGTAAGCCTCAGCTTCCATCCCTCTATAAAACCTGCTTACTATTCGCAACCACTGCAGGAGTGACCATGGGGAAGATACTTTCTAGAGTGCTCTGGCACAGGAAGCATTAATTATTATATTACTACTACATTATTCTGGATTCAATTATTTTTTCTTAATTTTTTTCAGACCATGTTTCACTGTGTAGTTCAGTTTGGCCTTGAACTCACCATGTAGCCCAGGCTGGCCTTGAATTTAGGGCAATTGCCCTGCTTCAGCCTCCCAAGTGCTAAGGTTACAGTGATATACCGCCATGTCTGGTTTATTTTCGACTTTCAAAACAATCACTATTTAAAAATAAATAATATACTGTCTTCATCTTGAGTTTAGATTTATAACAGAAACTTCCAATGTATTTCTAAGATGCTAAAAAGTAAGAGTTTTTAGGTATGGGTTGCAAAAATAAAGTCGTTAAAGACTATACTTGCAATTATTTTGTTGTTTGTTTTGAGACAGGGTCTCGCTGTGCAGCTCAAACTGACTTTGAGTTCACTTTATAACCCAGGCTGGTCTTGAACTCGCAAAGCTCCTCCTGCCTCAGCCTCCTGAGTGTTAGGACTACAAGCATGTGCCACAATGCTCAGCTTCTACTTGCAATTCTACTCTCAAATAAAATATATATAATTTGCTACTGGAGAGCTTAAGAGATGACAGACAAATATGACTATAGAGTATTTAAATAAATAAGCAACTGAATATTTTAAAATATGTGAGCAGGGGCCAGCAAGATAGCTCAGCAGACTAAAGCACCTGCTTAGGCAAACTTAGGCAAGAGCAGGTACCATGGTTTGATCTCTGGCACCACATGCCATGCCAGCCCCACCCCCCAGGGCAGGCTGAGCTGGCCAGAGTGGGAGCGTAATCCCAGTGCTGGGGGCACTGAAAATAGGAGGTTCACTATGAGTCTGAACTGTGTAGTAAGACCCTGTAAAAACCAAGTGCATTAAAAAGCAATTATAAATTTTTAAATGTTCTTTATCATATTATGTAGGGACTTAAGGTTCAACATATCAATACTTGATGAAAAATACCTGTTCCTTATTATGCCTAAGATGTTTAAAATGCAGTGAAATAGTGAGGTTAAGCTTGATAGCGTAAATCGTTTGATAATAACAATAAGCTTGTCTTCTGGATGGTTAACAACCTAAGTTTGCAGACCAAAATTAGACAAAAAGGAGGGCTACAAGGAAAGCCAACATTTTGGCCCTACCCTTCTAAGGTCAATTAAGACTCAGGACATATGAGAACTTGTACTGTAACGTCATGTACCTCGGTAGTGTCCCAAATTTTCTGATCAAGAAGATAATGGGGCCAAAGAGGAAAGTGATCGATGACGTAGAGTGCGCCTAAGGAGAGTCACATGGGGAGAAGACACTCTCTCAGGCTTTCACAGAGAGCACATAGGCCAAGCATTGGCCGTGACTCATCCACATGGCTGACACTGACAAAGGTTCTACAATCTGAGGTACAGGATCTCAAGATAAATCCTGCGGGCATTTCACTGACCTTGTCAGACCAAAAAGCTACAACTCTTGTTGCACAGGTCCTGCTTTACCTTGGTCTTAACCATCCAGTAGAAAAGTATGAAGATGAAATATAGGAAGTAAAGCCATGTTGTTATGTTGAGCTGTGGGGGACTCAGGTCAATAATTTCTGACATTGCCAGTTAAACAGAAGACCCAATGATATCATGGGCTTCTGTACTCTTTTAGAATATTTTGCTGAGTTTACACACCTATAATATTCAACAACGGAACTTAAATAAAAATTGGGGTATAACTATGAATGTCCATTTTGTATCTGTGTATTCAAAGTGGTTGGGATAGATATATAGTTGCATTCTCTTAATGAATAGAATGATTTTTTCTAATGGTGTTTGTAAGTAGGATCACAAGTATGCATCTTGTACAGCAATTAACCACTGAGAAGAATGTATGCAGTGTATTATTTGTTGAAACTGTACTTTCGATTTGATTTGAAACTGTCTCATTGCTATATGTTTATCAATAAAACTTTGAAAAGAAAAAAAATAAAAAGCAATTATATATATATATATATATATATATATATATATATATCTAAGTCAATATTTCTTCTAACAAATTAATAAAGTAATTATTATTCTGCTTTGCCTCAGTATTTAAAAATGAAATAAAGCAGCAGCAAAATATATATTTATTTTCTATTTCTTTCCAATCACACTACCCAAGGATACACAGAAGATTTAAGTTAGCTTCATAAAATTGTACAATAATTCATCTCACACACAGCTGTGACTCAAGAAGTTGGGGAGGGAGCAGGTACTTGTATTCTGCAAGGACTCTCTGTGATCTCTAATGGTAACGTCTTTGGTGAACAATCATTACAAAAAGTATTCCCTTTGATAAGAAGTGTCTGCATTTTTCTTTAAAGACTTGAAAGGAAGCTTTTCTGGATTTTGTATTTTGTTCCTTCAAAGCCAGAGAAGGTTTCTTGCAACTCAACAAAATGACAGCACTGGGTTACTCCTTAGTAACCCAAAATCATAATAGCATCTTCCGGCCTCCTAGTCCCAACAATGGAGCTAAAGGAGATAGGAAAAGTGGAACTTTACATTTGTCCCATGGAAATCACGTGATCATTTCTCCTTTAGACAATCACTTTCCAACAGAACTCAAGGCTGATGGGAATGTCCTCCATTTTCCTACTCGGCAACTGCTCACCACCAGATATGCAGCTGAGGACAGCTGTACAGGACAACAGAGCTCCAGACAGAAGTCAAACCGCTTGCAACCTTCCCCACACCACACTATCCCAGGCCCTCATTTTGGTGAGATTTCGTTGAGCATATTTATCTACCAGGAGAACGGGAGGCACTGAGGGTACAACCGGGGATGAATACACAAAGGCCTCTGACGAATGGCATTCTAGTTTGTATCTGGGGACAGGGCAGCCCTTCAAAACCACCAGTCCCACTTGAGAAGCTGCTTTCTTGAGGAAGTGTGAGTCAAATGCAAGTTTTTTTTAAATTGTGTTATTTCAGTCGAGAAAAGCAAATAATCAGGTAAAGAACATATGTTTCGAAGGATCAAAGAAACAAGATGAAGGAGACAGCCGGCAGGAGAAAAGAAAATGAATTCATAAGCCTTTTGTGGAAGGGTGTCACTGCCTCGTAACAGAGCAGCTGGTGGGCTGGTTACACGTGAAAGCCAGATGCCCTCCCTGCGCCATAAAAAGGACCAAGCAGAGAACTGACACTCGAACAGGGCCTACGGTTACGTAGTGAGAACATACTGAACAGTTTTTACTGGAGACAGGATTTGGAGAGAACAGAATTCATGGCTGGAAAAGGCATTCTCAAGCAATTGTAACAAATACTTTATCTATTTGATAAAATTTTTAGGGACAAAAAAATACAACTTAGGTCCTTAGAAAATAAGAGTGATGCTTTGGTAAATATTATTAATCACTCCAATCAGAACCAGGAAAGTGCACCCAGCTGGTACATGAGGACCTCAAGGAAGGCCATTACTGCCACCACCATGCACTTCCTGTCATGCCACACAGGGGGCTGGGCTGTGTCACCTTTTCTCAGTGGTTCTGAGACACTAGACACACAGCTGCGGGCCACAGGCTCAGCCAGGCTAAATCCACAGCACTGGACTCTGGTCAGTGATGAATAGGCTGTAAACGATCACATTTGGGTCGCTGGGTAGAGAAAGTTTGTCTGAAAGTTTGCCAAGAGGAAGAGAGAAGCTGTTGAGAATTGCTGCAGTTAATTGTTATTAATTAATTCAAGAACTAAGACCATTCATCAGCAGCCTTACCTAGTTCTGGGGGCAGAACGGTCAGGCGGTTCCCCTGAATGTGGAGTTCCTTGAGCTGGGTCAGCTCCCCGATTTCCTTAGGCAGCGAGATCAGGTCGTTATCCCTTAGGCTGAGCTAAATATAAGAAACCAAGCAGTTGTCAAAACAATTCCTCATAAAGAGGTGCTCAACAGAAACTGGTGCTAGCCCATGACCTTTCTTTCGCTAAGGCTCAATTCTTTCAATTTATTTACAACTGACTGTGGCTAAACAAGAAACGGTACCAGGAGTGGTGGCTTATTCCTGCAAAATAAACCTTACTCTTGTTCAAATTGACTTGATTCCACTCTTACAAAGGCTGCAAAAGTGAATTGATTTTCTAAGAATTTAGATAAATTACTTACTATCTGCAACTTTGTGAGCTTCCCAATATCTGGCGGCAGGATTTCAAAATCGTTGTCACTTAGATAGAGTGCACGCAGGGTGGCTGCAAATTAAACAGCAATATATAAACAGGGCGGCATGGAACCCAACCATTTGAGGTCTGATCAATACACGGGAGTCAGCTTTGATTAATAACCCTGGCTTGGTGAAAAGCCTGTGACATACCTAGGCTCACTATAATAACAAGCAGGTCAAACTTAGATTTACTGGCTGATTGTGTGGCTGGTGTGTCCAGGAAAACATCTATATCCAAGAGGACTGACACAATTAACAACAGTGGGAAAGGGTGGTAGTTTTTGGCACAGCATTTCAATGCACTTATAGAAAGGATGGCTATTTTTCTCTATCACTTCCGATTCACACATAGTACTACATTTGCATTCAAAGTAAAATGAAGAGAGCGACTCTGTCAACTGCATCTGCACTAAGAGCAGAAGGGCCCTTGCACAGAAACAGGACTAAGTCAAGACAGAACTTTCCTATGGAACACAATGATGCTCACCTTAAACAAATAAATGAAAGCTTTCTGCGGATGGGAGCCATAATCACAGTTGATCATTGTCATAATCAGACTAATTATTATTACTTGCTTCTATGGCCTCAATGACAAAAATATATGAAGACAAAGGGGACTAAACAATGCCATGGAGTTAAAAAAAAATAGCCTACATTAAAGAGACTCTCTACATCATTTGTTCACAATATTACACAATTATAGCATGATCTCAAACTAATAAACATTAAAATCCTAAAGCATTTAGCTTCAACCAAAAAAGGGGTACTGTATGCCAAGGCATGATTTTTCCTGATTTGTTTATAGGTATTTAATGTTTTAAATATTAACAGAAATATTTGTTCATACATCTGACAAGATTTTTTTTTCAGAGCCATAAGAAAGAAAGTGTTTTAGAATTGGCTTCATGTGCCTGAGAAAGTCTTGAAAGGCAGAGATCCTGGGGCAAAAAAATGAAACTAGCTGGCTAGACAAGCTCAGAAAATTGAAGATGTTCTAGATGTCACAGGCATCACTGGAAAAGCAGAATATTCATTTAAGGCATGCAATCTTTTCCTAAATTGAAATATTTAGTAACAAATTTCTAGAAAAATCAATGTTTTCTAACTTTTAGAGTTCCTGAGTGAGGCACCTATTTGCATATAAAAGGAACAAATGTGTTCATCTATGACTAATGATTTCTTATTGCTTGCATAGTGGACAAAATAGGCTACCTCAAGTACTTTTCCAAAGATAAATAAGAATCCTGGCTGGAAATCTGAAAATTTAATTAGCATTTTATTAATGGGTATGTTCATAAGCACTTCTCTGGAATATCTTTGAGCAAGTATCTTACAAAGATTTGAAAGCAACGTGAGAGCACTTTTGGGGAGCTCACTCTTAGAAAGAATGTCAAGTTTCTTAACTGCCAGTGAGACTTGATCTAATTTAGCTCCAAAACCTCTCTTGGAAAGTTAATATGACATCGCTAAGTCCATTTCTGACCAGTCGTGTCAGATACCTATGTATCAAATATAAATAGTGCTGAGCTATGAAGGACTATTCAAAGGTAATCCTCGAAGAAAAAAATGTATACATCTAATAATTTTTGTTAAGCATTTGGGCCCTGGCAAATACAAATACATTTTATTCTTAGAGCACAAAGTACCATGCTAAGGAGATTTACAGAATTAAAAGTTTCTTACTAAGGTAGAAGAAGTTTCCAGGAAGAGAATTTTCATTCAGGTTGTTGTAAGTCAAGTCCAGGACTTCCAGAGCTGGGAGCGAGCCAAAGCCACGAGGCAGCGTGTTCAGCCTGTTCATGCTGTGGGCAAGAAAAACTCATGTCAGCACGCACAAGGCCCACGGTTTGCACTACTCTGCCAGGTGAAAGCTGTGAACAGTGCCTTGATTCCACATTTGCTTTATGCCCTTCAAATGTAATGTAATTCACAAATAAAAATTATACATGCTAATAGTACTGCCCAGAGGACACACTGGTAGAGAGACCCAAGGCGGAGCAGCTATATCAAGCAGTCTCACCAGTGTTGTTGTCTTACTTGCTGAAGTGTGTGTGGGGCGAGAATGCTAAAAGAAAGCTACTTAGCAGGTCTCCAAGACAGCGTGCATTTTGCTGTACAGTGTATACTGTATGTCACAGTGTCCAGCAGTTCTCCTGAACTTAATCCTGTCTGCATGAAATTCAGTGTCCTCTGACTCACACGACCACATGGTCCCCACTCGCTGGGCCTCTGGTGACCACCCATCTGCTCTGCTTCTATGAGTTCAACCTTTCGAATGGGCTACGTACAAGTGAGGTTATGCAGTATTTGTCTTATTCAACCTAATCAATTTAGTCAGAATAGCTACATGCTTGAGAAACGTTTGAAAACTTCTTAGTTGTCATTTTCTCCAGTGGCGAAATTCTGTTACCATTCTGTAGAAAAACTCAAACTATGACAAAATATTTATCTGTGTGGAGAAAAACTTCCCAATGAATGCAACAATAATAATTCTAAAACTATATATTAAGTATTGCTGTCTTACAACTTTCTGATGCATTTTATTTCACTTATTCTTTTTGATGGAAGAGATAAAATTCAACTCTGTGCTGCGCTACTCTTAGGACTTAAAATTATCTCCATTCACAAGCGTGGCTGTCAGGAGGTTGGAGGGAAGAGCTGTTTAAGAGTCTTAGAGTCTCAGGTCTGCAGGAAGAGAAAAACCTGGAGACTGGTTGCACAGTGAAAATGCTGTTCCACTACTGACCTGAACTATGTACTAAGATGGTGCGTTTTGGGATTCGCATAGGTGTATAGATGTATGTAAGTACATCCAATGAAACCTAGGGGGAATTTTTTTCTCTTACCATCTTTTATCCCTTCTATTTTTTAAACACAGGGTCTTGCTATACAGATTTGACTCATAGTGATCCTCCTGTATCAGCCTCCCTAGCACTGGGATTACAGGCATGCACCATCATGCTTGGTTCTGGTGGCTGGCACTGCATGCTGGGGTTCTGGGGCCAGCACAGCATGCAGAACCAGGGATTGAACTTGGGACCTTGGGTTTGCCAGGCAGGTACTTAGATTGCTGAGCCATCTCTCCAAGCCTAAGATCCTTATTTTTCTTAATGCAATTTCCTGTGAACATACCCAGAAGTCAATTTAAAGTAAAAAATAACTTTAAAAGTTGTCAGCTGTTCCTTCTGTATTTTTGCAAATAAAATCTCTCCTTTGCCTCCATGGCCACTGCCCTCTTGACCTGAGACATTAAACTAGCATTCTTGCTGGCCTCCCAACCTTTAGTCCAGCTCCTTTCAATCTGCTTTACTCTATCTTTCACTGAAACATCTGACCTCAACTCATACCCACTTCTCTTCTATGTCACTTCTTCAACGGGCAGTGGCTTAAAACCAAGCTCTTTTCCATAGCTCACAAGGCCCTCACTAGCACTTCAGACTCTCTGCCATCTCTCTTTTCACAGATGGTTTCCCCAACTGTCATGGAGATCCACTGGGCCAGAATGGTTGGTACCCACAAATGGTATTCAATTGGGAATTTCATAGATTCATTCAGCAAGAAGCAGAAGTTCACACCTGCCCGTGCAGCCTTTCCGCTCACCTGCCCACTCCTTGCCTTGGATCGGGTACTCAGAAATATCAGTGAAGTTGGAATAAAACTTCCTGAATGTGCAGGGCTCTGAGCTTTTAAATAGGTCACTGTTCATCTCAAGCTGAAATGCCTTCCTTCCACTTCTAAGTCTGAGAAATTATTTCTCAGGTATTTAACTGGGAGTTTAGTGCTCCCTGTGTGAAATCTCTGAGGACCTCACATGTAGACCAGCATGTTTCATCCCTGTGTCCCACTTCGGTTTCATCAGCCCCACCCTGTCTGGGACCCTGCTGTACCATCACTGCTGACCCATGGCAGGCCCTGGCCCTCACCCCAACCCTAACCCAGACCATGACTTTCACCTTCGACCCCCACTCTCCACAAGCAAGACTCCTGACACAGAATGACACTTACTTACATGTTCACAAATTAAAGGAAAAACTAAATAAAACAATGATGGTGACAATAATAGTGATAATAATGACACTATGCCCTGTTTACCATGTACCAGGGTATGCTCCTAAGGATGGAGTGATATAGAACTCATTTAATAGATGAACAAATTAACAGTACAAATATATCCCTCTATCTAGTTTCAGCTTCTTACTTACATGCCAATTAAACATTGAGACTTAATAATCTTCAATAAATGTAGGCTCATTCTTTTCTGCTTTGCCAGATAGAAATACAGTTTTCAAATACACAGAGGGAAGTACCTTGTTTCTCCCTTCTACAAACTCCACTTCTCCTCAAGTGAGAAGACTCTTACAAAGGTGGTCTCTTAGCCTGGGTGGGCTTTGACCTAAGAATGTCTAGCCAAACTCCTGTAGAAAGAATAAACTAACAAGAACTACATGGATAAGATTTCTTGCCACGTTTGCTTCCTGTTAAACTGATAAATACCTGGCCAGTTTCTGTTGCCACTCCATGCCCATCACTGACTTCACCGAGCAAGTAGTGGCTACAACGTAATGAATGCACTGGTGTGTCCAGAGCATGACGCATGATGAGCAGCTTCATCTCACAGCTCTGATTAGGAAGGCAGAGCTCAGAGCTGCAGTTCTGGCTGGCATCTAGTCCACGCCAACGGGACCTCCCCTGCTTTCCACCACCACCCTTGGGGATGAGTAGGAAGCAAGGCCCTCTGTCTCCTGGAAAAGGCTTGGCCTCATCCTATGGAAGGGGAACGCTAAGGCCTTCCCTTGCTGTGTCACAAATGGGGAGAGGGCCAACTGCTGGTGTGGGGACTCTGCGCACTGCAGGGCAACAGCTCTGCAGGACAAGGCATCATTGTTATTCACTGTTCCCTGGTTCTGCTGCCTCAGCTGAATCAACATTCCTCTGTTCACCTCCGCATACAGACAGAGGATTATGACCTCCTGACCACTCAGGAGAACTGCAAGAATTAATGAAGTGGCATGAGAGAATGAAGGAAGGCACTTTGTAACATATTTCTACTTAATGCAGGGAGAGGGAGGAGGAATCAACCATATTATAACTTGCTTGAACAGCTAATGCTGTGCAAACAAGTCAGTCTCTTCTTGGTCAACATAATGGAAATAAAAATTTTATTGGAAACAAAACACAATTTTAAAAAAAAAACCCTTATTACACCAACAATTAGCTTCTCAATTAGCACTCAAATAGATAAGCACCAATGTAGGCCATCGAAAGGATATATTAAAACAATAAAACTTTCTTAAAAACCTCAAATATAAAAGGAAATTGGAAACACGCTTCTATCTAATAGCACGAATGGTGTCCCCACCCTTTGTCCACCTCCTCATGCCCCTCTGGGACTTCCTTTCAGCACCTCCGTACTCACCCAAGGTTCAGGTGTTTGAGTTTCTGAAGGCTGCTGATCTGCGTGGGCAGCTCTTCAATCTGGTTATTAAAAAAGTTAAGCACCTCCAAGTTCTTCAGCTCTGCTACATTTGGCGGCACAGCTACAGAGACAAAATGCAGGGTGTGAATCCTGGAGGCTGCCTCCCAGCCGGGAGCACCAGCCACACATTCTGACTGCACTATGACCCTGGAATTCACATACAGTTTTTATTGGCTTCCTGGGTTCTTTAGGCAGTACCTTGCCACCAAGTCGAAGCACAAATGTTTCTTCTTGTATAATCAGAACAAAAGCCTTGTCATGGTTTGTATCAGGTGAACAGTAAGGAAGAAGGCAGAAAGGAAGGAAGGACCAAAAGAAATTTCTGCACCAGGAACTGACGATGAAATCATCATGACAAAGCACAGAGACTTCGAACTGACACATGGCTAACGAGTGCAACTGTTTTCTTCCTTTTGGTTTTCTTCTCCACAGAAGACAGACAGCAAAGCCAAACCCCTTCCCGCGTGATGTTCCCACATTGAAGCCTCTTAAAACAGTCCAGCTATCTGAAGAGCTGTCCTCTTTAGCATTGTATTCAATCAGAATTTAAGCTCAACCTTAACTGATAAAATATTCAACTTGCCTAGTTTTGGATTTGGGCCTCTGGAGTAATGTGCCTTGATCAATACACACACACACACACACACACACACACACTCTCTCTCTCTCTCTCTCTCTCACACACACACACACACACACACACACACACACAGGTTATATCAGATTAACAAGGGATCAATATACTGTTATTATATAGAAATACAAAAAGCCAGACTGAGCAGCATGCTATGCATAGCAGTATGCAGATCAAAGTTGCCAAACGGCCGCTTGGGGTCTGAAAGTGTCTTCCTTGCCTGTAGTCTATACCGGCAAATATGAATTTAAAAGTCAAAAGCATTGTTATCTCAAAAATATAGTCAGTCCTCAGGTCTGCAGGTGCCACATCTGCGGTCAACCACCCACAGACCCAGACATTCAGACTTCTGCCTTTTGTCATTAGTCCTTGAGCAATGCAACCTAACAGCTATTTGCACAATATTTACATTGCGGTAGTCTTAGAATGGATCTAGAGTTGACAAAGTATTTGGAGGCTCTGCATAGGTTAAAACTATCCACTTAAAAGCAAATACTGTGCTAATATTTTACACCAGGAACTTAGCATACTTGGATCTGGTTATGTTGGGGATGCTGGAACCAATCACCCAAGGACAGGAGGGACAAAAGTCCAACTTCGAGCTGGCAGCAAGAGGACTTTGCACAGACTGTAATTTACCGATCCCATTTGTTACTCATCTTTCTACAAACATCTGCATGTGTAGTGACCTTGCCCAAGGTCCACAAAAACTGGAACACCAACACAATACAAGTACCTAGAAACTCTGACACAGGCCCTGTCGCCAATGTGAGGATGTGGGCTACGTCTCCTGGCGACCCTGCTCCCTCCTTCTCTTCTGCCCCTGCAGGCTGCAAAGCCATGCTGCCTGCCGCTGTGCAAGCCTCCACCCGGCCAGGAGCACCTGTGCTCCGACCCACTGCCAGGGTGCGTGTGAAATTCCACACACAGATCTAACATAATCAAGGAGGCAGCCACTCCAAGGACACCAGCTGATAACTCCTAGGGGAACAAAGAAAAGAGGACAGGCACACTGTTCGTTCCAGATTGGAGTCATCATTCTGAGGGCTCAGAAATGTCTACGATATCGAGGACTGATTTCTTCTGGAGAGAGGGAAGGCCTGAAGCAAGCTAAAAGAAATACCTTCCTTGGTAGATACGGCCATGAGAAGTAGAAATCAATCAGGTTCAGGACTCAGAGGAGAGGGGCAGTGTCCCGGAGCTGGGCTCTGGATTGGTCCCTGGAGTGGCTGGAGATAAGCAGTTTTCATGGAATAGCTGAGGTACTGGGAATGACTTCCACTATTATTCCTGGACATTCACATTAATGCATAGGAAGCCGACCTGTACAAAGTGGCTGCACTAGCATAATTTGGGCACACACTTGTATAAATGAATAGTATGTTTCATATAAATCGTATGCCTATACCTTCTCTGTCACTGTGTGTCACTTTCCCCAGTTCACTCCCTATTCTAAGAAAAGCAGCTACCTAGAGACCTCGTCCACCCTCTAGCTACCAGGAAACCTACTCTCCCCACACTGATCTGATTAGTTTGAGGAGCAATAAAGAAAGTTAGTGAAACCAGGAGAAAATGATGATCTCAATTTAGCCACAAACCAAGAATAATGCAGCCAGAATTACTGCCGCCGCCCCGAAGTTACTCTGCCAATGCAATTAAATACTGGTCTAAAGGTATCGCCCTTTTGACAGGATGAGAGATTATTTCACTCTCCTTCCAAATCAGTGCAATTTAAAACCACAAATTATGCTAAATGTGATTTAGGACTTTGTTTTGTGGACACAAACAATAACCTCACATTCAATTTACCAATCCTCTCCCAGCCTTTTGATGTGCATGTGAATTTTTTGTGTGTAAGATTTCATTCAAGCTAGAGGCAGAAAAAAAAAATCACACAGCTAATATTTTCCCTAAAGTACAAATTTTTTTCCCTAGCCACAGTCAATATCAAAAGATGTTAACATTCAAACCCTTCTGGCTGGGATCCATTCACTCTTTCAGTTATAGTTAGCAAATGTTTATTATGTGCACAGTGTCACACTCCTGGCATGTGGTGGTGCTTTAGGGACAAAATGGGAGAGCTGTGCTATTCAAAGGCACAAAGCAAGAAAAGAAGGGGCATCGGAGTCAAACTTGAAATGGACCTAGTGATTGGAAAACAAGCTCATGCCAGCGAAGCTATCCATCAAAAAGGATACCAATACAAATTATGCAATGACAACATCATACACATCCATAGCACAAATCTACGTATCATGAAAAGGTGGTTAGCAATATTTCACTAAAGTTCTCTACTAAAACGTTCCAAGGTATCTACCTGACACATGAGCAAGAAGGACCATTTTCAATGAGTGTCCTTCCTGCCATGTCACTAAGTTGCTCCTGTTCTTTCAACCTGTCTCCCGAGCTGGGACACCCAGCAGTACCCCTAGGGCACAGAAGCAACACAGAGCTGGGCACACACTGCACGGAAGGAGTGTGGGGAGCAGGGCGGACTTAGCCACAACCCTGCTGTGTGTGCTCTTACTCACTGCACAACCTCTCTGGGCCTCCCATGTCTCAAGTATAAAATGAGAAGCCTGGAGCATGCCCATTTCTAAACACTCCTGGACCTGTTTTCAACATTTATGAATCTAAGAAAAGATGCATTATGAAAGTCAGTGATAATGGATTTAAATAATACAATGGGGTCCCCAATTAGGAAGCTCAGTCATGTAGAACTTTTGCTTCTGACAACCTTAGACTCATTTTCTCTCTCACCAATGATGGTTCCTTTGGTTTTCAAACTGGCTGCTAGATTTGGGAGAGAGACCCTAACCACGCACAGGTTTACATGGCTCCTGCACATGGTATTTTGCCACAGGCAGCTCAACACAGAGCCTCTGGGTCCCTCTCAGTCTAGGCTTCCACTGGTGGAAAAGAGGACAGAGCTGTGGCCAACCCCTAGAGTCTAGCCAGAGACTGCAGTCACAGTCTCCTGGGATCTTAACCAATCCAGTCTAACAAGGCTGGGCCAGCCCTATCATCCTTCAAATCCTCCTAAATCAAAGAACTTAAATATTACTCCAGAGACATGTCTATCTCACGTGCTGGGCCAAACTCAGCTTCCCTCAGCAGCTCGTAGACTCCTGCCTTGCAAAACGAGAATCAAAATAACAAAGAAACTAGTTACAGTGATGGGATTTTTACTGCAAAAGTTTGTCCTATAGCACAAAATTAATAATTCTACAACCAATAATGTATTTTTAGAGTATTTTAGGAGCGTGTCCATATAACACATAGCAGAGTAAGTTCTAGAGCTGGGCTATCACTAATTGTGTGGCTGCTTACATCTAGATTAATGAAATGGAATAAAGTTAGTAATTGCATTCTTTTGTCACAACACCCACATGTGGCTGGCTGTGCCTGTCATGGACATTTCCTCCACTGCACAATGTTTCATAGTGGATCTCCCACTGTGGAGTACATCAGACTCATCACAGGGCTCAGTAAAACACAGTGGGGGCACCCATGAGTTTCTGGTTCAACTGGGGTGGGCCCAAGAATCTGCATTTCCCCAAGTTCCCAGAGGATATGGATGCTACTGGCCTGAGAAGCCTATTTTGGTACAGAGCACTCTGAATTCACTGGTGACATCATCCTTAAGTCAATGTATGCATCGTTACCTCTGCACAACAGTGATGACAGTGAAATAACCCATCTTATCCAAATTAAGATTCCTTTGGAGCCTAGAGATTGATGGGAAAAAAACTGATGTCCCACAGCTACACCACATCTTGCCAACTTCTGCTTCCCCACATAGACTTTGTGGTGAAATCCGTATTGGCAGAGGACAACATTCAAAGAGAGAAAATCCCTGCACTCCATAATCCAACAAATGAAGTCTCTTCAGCAGCCACAGCACACAAAGAGATGCCACCTGTTAGCCTTTTGTCCTCGAAACCCCAAGGCTCAACGTTAGACAACTGGATGCAATACAGGCTGCCTGGCTTGAGTGCAGCTGACCAGGGCTGTCCTAAGCAAGAGCATCTTGGGCCCAGAGGCAAAGAAACCAACTGTGAAGAGCGAGCGGCTCTGGGAACAGCAGGCCCCACGCAAAACATACGGCTGGGAGCTCGCCTACATGCAGCCCGCGGGAGGGCCAGAGGGTCAGCACTGGTCTTCACAGCCATATGGTGAGCACTCTGCTGCCGCAGAAGGGCAGTAATAGACCCGGCGCCACATTAACACCCACGACGCCAGGAAGCCAGAAGCTGCAACCGTGTGGGTTTCCATCAGAAGCCCAGGCACGAAATCCGGAGGTGACCCCTCCCTCCCACTTCCAGCAAACTTCTGCACAGTGACAGCTGCACTCAGTGCAGAAGAACCCAGAGTGGCCTTGAGGTCTGGTGATTCCTGGGCTGGGACCCATGAGAGCAGGGCCCTCAGCCCTCCTATCTCCTCTAAGAAGGGATTCACAGGCCAGCTCTGGCTCCTGTAAAGGAAGTCGGTGATGCAGTGTGACCTCCCCATGGGCAGGGACAGGGAAGGTAGGGAGGGGCTCTCTGGGAGTCAAGTGCACAGCCTGGTCCTGCAGTGGTTAAATGCTGCTGCCCTGTGCCCATTTCCAGGGATGCCAAAGTGCCACCTACCCTTGGGCTGAACAGAGCCCCATAACAGCACCGCAAAATAGAGCAAACAAAACTGCTTCCATAAACCTGACATGTTTATAGTAAAAAACAAGAGATTTCTGTCTGCTGCCATAACAAATGAAAATGCCTGCTTTTATTTTCACAAAGCTATATGCTTCTACTGCTTTTTTTTTTTTTTTTTTTGACAAAAAAAGGTAGAAAATGGTAAAGGCCATGAAATTAGCTTATGTCATATTAAACTTATTTGCTAGGAATATTACTAAAAACTTGAGAATACGTGAAAGTGAGAGAGACTACTCCTTGCACATATGGTAGGGGGGACACAGCCATTTAACAGAACACCATGCACGGAAACCTCTCTTTATCCCCATGGTTGATGGATATATTGGATTACAACAGCGCCCCTTCGACCTGACGAGGTAGGAAGAGGCCAAATTGACCAGTAACCACGCAAAGTGTGACATGGGCAGCATGGGCAAAGGAAAAGCGTGGGCTCTGTAGCTTTTGCTACCCAGCTGGAAAGCCCTGGCCTAGTCACCGCAGAGGTGGTGTGCAGACCACTTATGTGCACATCAGTTCCTTCAGCAAATCAGAAACCACAGCCCTCCACGCTGCCTAGTGACTCCATGAGAAGGAGGCCCTTTCCTCTTGCATGCGTGTAATTATGTCCTTTAAGAGTTTTATATGCAAAAAAGAGGCCATTTGTACTTCCAGTGATCAATTACTGTTGTTTTCTGGCCCAAAACACAAGGTGGATTATGAACTAATTATGCATTACCACACAAGTTTGAAGTTCAAAAGTATACTAATGATAACTGCTTCAGAGATTTTATGGGGCTTCCCCCAAAGCAGCTATTAAAGCAGTGAATTACGGTAGTTATAGGTTATTTGAAAACATAAAGTTTATGAAACACTGAAACAAAGTCTCATTTAGAAGGTTCTACATGTTTCTCAAGGTAAAAATAAAATAGGAAAATATCTAAATACCCAATTCAATAAAGGCCAATGTCCCCCAAATATTATTAGATTTACAAATGACAATGGTAATTCTAGTTGTGCTTAATCAACAGGTATTTGCTGAGTACCCACAGCCGGAAGTACACACTTATTGTATCATTTCATGGATTATCCTCTTTAGGATTCTGCAGTGTAAGTCATTATAGGAACCAAAAATATCCCTGACTTAATTACTGGGAGAGAAAAAAAAAAAAAAAAAAACCTCAGCAGCAGTGAGAATAATCAATTATATAAAAATTAGAGAAAAAAGGTACTAACAAGCAATAAGACTGATTTTATAACAGAAATCCAAACACAGAAAAAAAAAGTCCCTGAACTATAACAGGTATATTTACACACCAAACAAATCTCCCCAAGTGCCAACAAGCATGAATTTCTTCTCCTGTGAGGATAGAAAACTTAGTTCGTTTCTGCATCTTGCACTGACTTCTCAGGGAGGACCAAGCAATTGCTGCTGCCACTTGGGGGCACTTGGGAACCCGACTTGAGGTGGACACATGCCTGGTACTGATCCGCTACGGCACCAGCACAGCGACCCATCAATACACGGCCTGAAGCTGGGGGCTGGGCAGGAGAAAAACTGAGAGAAAAGGGCACAGCCCCAAACAGCTGCAAAGGAAGTGACATCTAGTGAAGGGTAAGAGAAGAACAGAGACTCTTCTAGGAAAATAGCCTAAGAGGTTCCAAACACTGAGAGGAGGAAGAGGGAGGAGTGGAACACGCAGTCTTCAATGAAGCAGAAAGTAAGCTGTGTTGGAAAAAGAGCAATTTAGCTCCTTTTATGTGCATGTATGAGCATGTGCCTATTTATCATGTACAATGATGGTACATATGTATATTTAATCTTCAATTATTACCAGTAAGAGGTAGGCAGGAAAGAAGTCAACTTTTCCCACACATACACTCACAAAGCATGCCTTGCCAATTGTTCCCATCTTCTTTACAATTGAGACTTCCCTCACAGGTTGCCTCTCTTCCTGTCTGGCCATATGCTGAGAATCTGAGGAGCACAGAAAGTGGATAAGGAGGAAAGGAAGTGGCAGTGAGGAAGATGCTCAGAGCGGGAGCAACCCGTTCGGCCCACGTGGTGGTTCTGAGGCATCTCCTTCAACTCCTCCAGCTCTGCGTTTTAACCCTGGCAATTCCCCCTGCTCTTTTCTATGTGAATGAAGAGGACTAAGCCACAGAAGGGCTCTTACTCAGATTGCTGAAAGTCCCCTGGCTGGGACAGTTACACTGCACACTCATAAGCCAGGGGCAGGGAGGCTACGCCCCGGGCAGAGGTTGCAAGCCCCAGGGAAGCCCCATAGCTCCGAGCCCTGCTCATCCGACAGCCCTGCTAGGTTGTTTTCCCCTCCTGGATACAGAGCTGCTCAGTGAATGCAGCTTTCTCTCCTTCACTTCACACTGAAGTTACTGCACAGGCAGTGTCGTCTTTCATGGCCTAACAGACTGGCGGCCGCCTTTGCTTTATTCCCCACGTAGTGCTGGTTCCACTGGAGGGGAGCGAGGGCTCCCTTGAAATATGATGAGAGTGCATCCCACTTTCTAAAAGATGAGCAAGATTCAGGGGGGGGGCAGGGACTTGGACGGGCAAATAATTGGGTAGTAGGACAAAGAATACATGGGGAGGGGAAAACAGCTGAAGGAGCGACAAAAACAGAAGATTCAGACAGAAACAGAAAACAAGGTCAATAGGTTTGCTAACTGGCGGTCAATCACATCAGGGTGGTTTGTTCTACTAGAATGATGGACGAAGAAGAAAAATAGAAATGAGAAAAGGCCCCTCAAAGATTTTATTGGAGTTAAAAAAAAATTCACACATACATGCACACACACATGCACAGGCACTACATTCAAGATTGGGTGTTACAAGATTACAAATTCTGTCTTAAGATGTAAATTTAGGCAGATAAATAAGGTGATGTGTATGAACATTTTTTAAAAGATATAAAGAATGAATTTAACATTACCCTAAAATATCATCTTTTCAAGTTTCGTACCAATTTCCAGGAAACATCTCCTTTAAGAAATACCATGAGTCTATCTGTACCACAAATATAACTAGAGTTGTCTTTCCTCTAGCCTGGGGCTTCCCTGCCTTGAGATTCAAGGGCCCCTGCTACTGAATCCACAAATGTGATGAAGTCATTAACTATTACATGAATTTGTGGAACACTGCTATGGTCTTCATTCCAATCTTTTAAAAAGTTAGTGACTTAAGAAAAGTTAAAAAGGCATGCTGTAAAAGAATGTGTGTACCTAAGTATTGCATATTGGATGTGCACACACATGTACACACACACACACACACACGTGACCCACATTATTTAGAAGACACTAAACAGAAAATGTATATGCCATCATGAGACACATAACATTTCAGTCATCAATGGACTATATATATGACCATGGTCCCAAAGACAATTGTGGAGCTGAAACACTCCCACCACCTAGTGACACAGAAGCCATGTGCAGAGCCCAGCACTGGTGGAGGCCCTGGTGCAGCGAGCCCTCTGCACTCCTATCTACACAGAAGTGCAGCACATACAGTTATGCACAGCACATAGCCTGGACTGTGCCAGTAAAGGACAGTGGGACTGGCTTGTGAATTTACTACCCGAGTCTTTTGTAGTAGTTGGCTGTGCCAACTTGAGAAGCTTAGAAGCTTAACCAAGTCGGCTCAGCAACCCTACACCTACGGGGCAGAGGACCCACCCCAGCCTGGATGGCACAAACCAACAATGAGGAAGCATTACTCCTTCTGCTCTTTGGGGGGGCTCCCCGCCTTCACCTCCAGCTCAGACGTCATCTCCTGGCTTCTAGTGCAGATCTCGGCTCCCACCTTGGATTCCTCACCCTTCTGGAGTGGACTCTCAAGGCTTCCGTTGCAGACCTGTCAGCCTCATGAGAGGGACTTGCACAGGAGACTGCAGTGAGCTCCAGCCCTTAGACTGAAACCTGTCTCCTGTGTGCAGACGCCCTCTGCATGCGTCCCCGTCTGACTCTGTAACTGACCACTGTAAGCCAATCTTGAAATTTCTTCTACATTTGTGTAGCTTGTGCTATATTTATTTCTCTAGTAAAACACTAAGTGATACACCTTCGTATTATTTTAGAGTGTTCTCCCATTTATAAAGAAAGTTCACTGCCAAGGGATATGTCTTGTTACAGCGGCAGTAGCCTGACACCTCTCGACTCCCTTGCTTGCCCTTGTGCTTAACTCACTCCTGTATTGTTCTGCTTTTCACTTGGCAGGCTCCAAGTACACATGCCACATCTTTCTGTACGCAAGCCCCAATACCATAGCTCCATAATACACTGCTAAGAAACTGGTTCTGTTTGATAGGTATTCTACTGTAAACCGCAGCAGAAGTCTCTTTCAAGATCAGCCCCTCCAGCGGGCTACGTATGCTTTGGAAAGTGACAGGCACATGGGTCCCTCTCCTCCTCCATAGTCAGCCACTCTTCTGGAGTACCAAGGACTGATACCGTGCCACTGAATACTGTGCTGCAAGAGAATTAGTCCACTATGTTTAAGCAAGTATCCTTTAGCCTAGAGAAGGCTCTCAAGAAAAAGGACTCTACAGGAAGTACTAGGGCTGGAGAAATAGTGGTCTAAGTGCCTGCCTGGTAAGTGCAAGGACCCAGGTTCAATTCCTGGTACTGCACACCTAGTGGGCCACCAAAACTGGGTGTGGTAGTGCATGTCTACAATCCCAACTCTGGGGAGGCCGAGACAGGATAATCACTACAAGTTTGAGCTGTACAGCAAGACCCTGTATCAAAAAAAAAAAAAAAAAAAAAAAGTACTTGTTGGTCTTGGCAACAGCAACAGAGGAGTGAGAAAAGCCACAGATCCACGAATGAGATCTCTCTTGGGGAGAGCAAGCTTGTCCACCAGCCCTGGCCACAAACCAACAGGTCCTTCACGTGGCCATTCACCTGCCTACTTAGTAAAGTAAAACACACTAGCACACTCCCAAGTACAGGCAATTTTTTAAGGTAACCTGACACCTGGGACCAATAGATAGGTATTGTTTAATTAATAGCTGTCAGACTCGAAAATACTGCATGTGCGCATATTTTTCACTTCTAATCTTCAGAGGATGGCACAGTAACAAACTGATAAACGTGCACTAATTTAAAAAATAAGCTATTGATCAAAGCCTCCGTGTTATAAATACATTTATACTCTGTTAAAATGCAAACAGCAAGTTGTTTTGATATTGTCACAAGATAAATTCATGACACGGGGGATGATTTATTTCGCATATTCCCCCTCATAGCTTAATTTCATACAAGCCAGGCACAGGAGCTTTTGCATAAGGGTTGATAAATAATCTATGAAAAAAGGAATAACTAGACTAAGAAAGAACAAAGTCTTAGAAGAGTCGTGAAGGTCAGTCCTGTCAGAATTGGGGCACTTTAATTCTTTTCATTTATCTCAACAATCTATCTATAAAAGAGAGTTTCAATTTATTACTCAAAAAAAAAAAAATTCAGCAAGCACAGGGAGCAGGGGTTTGAGCTCTGGCACCACCTGCCGTGCCAGCCCTGTCCCTGGGCATGCTGAGCCGGCCACTAAGACCAGGCGTGGTGGTGCATGCCTGTAATCCCAGCACCGGAGAAAATGAAAACAGGAGGATTACTATGAATGCGAGCTGTGTAGTGAGACCTGTACCAAATACATTAAAAAAAAAAAAAAAAAAACAACCTTGCCTCATTTTCTTTAATATGACTGGGTCTGCATATTTTGAGAATAGAATATTTTCATGTCCAGTATACCTATAATAAAACTTACTGTTAGGCATCTTACCTGTATATAGAGTCTGCCAAAAAATGTACACATATTTCAAGGGAAAAAAAAAAAAAACCAGCACATTTGTTTTCAACAGATGGTGTTACTGCAGATGGGGGCCCTAGAGGATATCACGTATCACAGAAAACCCACTACGCTGCTGGCCCTCGGAGAAAAAACTGAAAATGCATGTGCAGCAATCTCAGCGGCCAAGGTTACCTGAGAGCAGCCTGTCATACTAATAAAAGTCTGGAAGCTCAAGGCCACCACTTTGAGCACCTTTTATAAATGAAGAGACGAAAGAGAACTTGCATTAACCTCATGATGTCTTGATAAATTTAGTAAAACTATGCATGCAAGTTTTTCTTTTCCTGAAGTCTGTATACATTTTTATAGGATTCTGTATATATGCATAAAAGTATTACTTTGACTTCTTTCCACACAGGACATCATCCTTACTAACTATTGAAATCACTAAGGAAAGTACCCTAGCATTTTCTTGTGCACTATACTTTTTTTTTTTAATTTTATTTATTTATGCGTGTGTGTGTGTGTGTGTGTGTGTGTGGCCAGCTCAGCCCAAAAGGGGGCGGGGTGGGCAGGCATGTGGTGCTGGGGGATCGAACCACGGTCCCTGTGCTTTGCTAAGCTTGTTGTAAGTAGGTGCTTTAGACCACTGAGCCATCTCACCAGCCCCGCACTATACTTTCAAGTTCATACATAATATATAATTAACAGGGAATAGTTTTAAAGAAAAGAAAAAACTTAATGTATTGCCATAAAGCTTGGGGTTGCTACCTGCCTAGCCATTTCCAATATATTAAATAACAAGATATAGTTACAGCAAAGATCTGAAGCTGTGTGCCCAGCAATACGACAGGAGTTTTATCTGACACTTTAAAGTTCAAAACACAAGCTGGACGTGGGGTGTCTGTCTATAACCCCAGCACTCAGGAGAAGTACAAGCCTGAGCCTAGACTGAGCGACGCCATGACTTAGCAGGACCTTCTCTGAGAACCAAAGTAAGGAAAGGGCTGAGGGTATAATTCAGTACACACAGATTCAATCCCCAGGACCTTTCAAAAATTTGTTTTTAAAGTGTAAAAGTAAACAGTTTCATACAGAGACCCACTGGAATGAGAGTCTGCCCTGAACGCGAGGTATTCAGGGTCTGCACGCAGTGAGAGACAGCCTCTACATGTGTTGCCCGAAGGCTGATGACAGCTCAGTCCTCCACATGAATGGGGCATAAAGTGACAAATACTGCTGTCCTACTTAAGGTGTTTTCAATATTTATAAATGGGTGTTGCTGTAGGAGTAAAGTTAGTTTCAAAAATTAAGAAAAGCTTCAAGTTTAAATATTAATACCAAAGGCTGCTTCACTGCTGATGCAGAGCCTAATTTACTTAATAATGTATAATATTCTTCCCTGTAAAATGACAGTAGAAAAATAGTCAAAATAAATATGTGCAATACACTTTCCCAATTTTTACAAGGTTTTTGTTTGTTTCATTTCATTTTTAAGACATAGCCCCACTACATAGTTCAGGCTAGCCTTGAGCTCGCTTGTACAGCCCAGGCTGGCCTTGAACTTGTGAGTTCTGGGGTTATAGGTGTTCACCACCACATTTGGCTTTACACTGTTATTTTTTAATTAAAATCTGATACTATATGTGTGTAAAAGAAAAAAATATTTCTACCACTTAAAAAAAAATGAACATGAGAACCTGAATATGTTCCAGGAGCCAAACAGAAAACCATACCTCCTTCTCTAAGGATCTACTATAAATGTGATAAAACTGTTCCTATGTAAATGGCAGCATCAACAAGTTCTGTGCCACAGGACGCACCAAACAGCAGGCAAACCGTTTGCATCTCTGAACACAAAGTTGGATTTTAATTTTTAATATGTACAAGAATGGATGGGGGTTGGAATGTGCATCTCAACAGTGCCCTCTAGTGGACAAGACTCAGAATGGTCGTCGACAAAAGAAATTTCAAAGGGTAAAAGACATTCAGGAAGCTTACACCCCTCAACCCCATAAAACCTGGGGATCAGACTTGAGGAGCAGACTAAAAAAGAACTAGGGGTGACGCCAAAAGGAGGGTCACTATGAAGAGGAGGGCTTCAGAAAGGGCAGAACAAAAGATGCCACTTGCAGACAATATTTGGATTCCTACATGAGGAGGGGAAAGGGATTCCTAACCTCTAGAAATCCAGAATGCAATTAGGTGCACGCATGACAAAATTAATAAACAGTTTGGGGATTTACATATATGGTACTAATCTTGAGGGACACACGCACAGGCCCAACCACCAGTGTGCCCAGGAATAGGGAGAGGAGAGGGCAAAACCCAGCAAGAACTTGGCCAGGCCCAGGAGGGTCGCTAGGATTCCATGGGGGTCAGGGGCCTGGTTTTCCTGGGCTACAGGTGCTCAGGGGCACCCCGAGGCCTTCACAGCCCATCACACCTCAACCAGGGGGGACTGCTCTGCCCGTAGAGAAGACCAAACCTCAATCTCTCGGGCATGTTTCCTGAGTGTGCTCGCAGCATGGCACACTTGAAAGCGGCATAGGATGAGCACGACACGGAGGTCTGCGGTGGCGGAACCTCTCACATCCCTCTGTCAACGCCAAAGGAGTCATCTGGTCACAGCAGCCACTGTGGGGCTGCTGCTTCCTCTGAGACAACGTCCTTCCTTTGAACAACCACGGCCAGCGACAGTGTGATTACAGCGACCGCACTCTGCTCAGCTACGGCATTCAGCAGACTCAGAAACGCTCCCTGCTGGGGCAAAAGCTTAAAATCTACTTGAGGAGACGGAGAAGAAACTTGGAGCAACACAAGGGCAAAGGAAGTGTCACCATAGTACTGAGGAATCCATGTGCAATAGGGGTGGGGAAGAGAGGGCTCGTGGACCACAGCAGCAGCGGAGGGACCTGGAGGAGGGGATGGGCAGGGAGCAGGGACTGAGCATAGATGCAGAGGCTGGGGCATGTTTGTGTGGGCTGGGACAGGAGACCGCTCTATGGCAGCCAGAGAGGAAGAAAAGCTGGCCGGGCCTGGGCCCGATCAGGCAGTTTCCGGAAGTCAAGCACTTTGCACCTGGTGCGTGGCAGCAGGCGGGGCTCGGCGAGAGTGGTGCTCACGAAACCGTCACTCTTGGGCTGGGGGGCAGCTAGTGGCGGGGCGCCTGCCTAGCACGTGTAAAGCCCTGGGTTGTATCCAAAGTGTTGTAAAAAAGTAAATACATAAAAGGATATTTATTCTGAAATTCTGCCCACTGGGTCAGAAAGAGACCACCCTGCTGGGTTCCAGGCTTGCACCTGCCCAACCACGGGAAAGGCAGAAGGAAAAGATCGCTCACTCTTGTCCCTCCCATCTGACTAGTACGCCAGAGCACACACAGGCCTGGGAATGCTACAGTCTACAGGAGTTCTTCCACTGACTTCACCAAAAACCATCAACGCTGTCCCAAAATAGTAGGTTTCCATGAACAGTTTCATAATAATAAAAATAAAGCTCTAATAGTGCATAATTAACTTGGGAATTTTCAAACAATTTTATGAACTCATTACAGAAAACATCAGGAATTTCTGCTCACAAAGTCTTGAGAATTTCAGGGTCACACAGTGCACATCTCCCTTCTTTGGGGCTTAGGTACCTTACCTGTCAAAGTCAAAACCACTAGCAAGAACAGGGCCAGCCACCCAGCCCCTGCGGACATCAGCTCAAGTGAGTGCAGTCAGTGTTCCCAGACGGGGTCTCAAACTGAACCAGCCAGTCATTCACTCCCTAAGCGCACAAGTAAGTGCAAATGTCAGAATGGGTGTAATTGGCACAGGAGAGAGAAACACAAGTAGTTAGCAAGATAAAAGCGGGTGCTGAGGGGTTTATCTTTTGAGCCCCTGTGGTGTTAATGTACGGTTGTCAGATAGTCCCTATTAAAAACAATGGAAAGTGAAAGACACTGATTAGAATAAAAAGTGACAGGAGGGTGTGCTCAGCCAGTTACAATGAATGCATATTTATATTTCCATCAGGAGGACATATTTACTATAAACACTTGGAAAACCATAAGAAAAGTCATTCATTTAAATGCCAAGAAAATAGTAAAAGATGCTAATTTGACCTTCCTGGAACAGATCTGGTGGCACTGACATTGCTCACATGGCCGGAAACAGAGTTTACTAAGATGATTAATTAGAGTTTACCGGATTCGGTCAAGAGTGTCTCACAGAGAGAGGAGGCAACAGAAAATGAAAAACAGAGTGGGGAGAAATATGAAGTCTGGATTTGTTCACAGTCAACCGCTTTAGCAGCTGACACAACTCAACTCCTCATTTAGGCCTCTCTAAATTTATCTAAGGTTCTATGCCTGGAGAAAGAAATTAATTCATTGATCCTTGAGATTTCTATCTTGTGGATACATAAAAAGAAATATACAACTCTTTGCAAGAGTTTCTTAAAGAACAGATCAATGAAGGCTATAATCAGAATAGAGCTACTTTGCCTTTCTTGCTTAACAATCCCTCATTTGTCATAATAATGACACAGATCTAATGAGGGCTAAGTTTAACAATTAAGCAATATATA
>NW_004524796.1:1692565-1704405 GCF_000260255.1 Octodon degus
AATGATTTATTTTTTTTTTAAGTACTGGGAATCAAGCTCAGGACCTTGTGCTTGCCAAGCCCAGCAATACCTTTCGGAACTCTACAATGGAGAATACTGGGACTGTCTGTACACAAAGTCTTGGGGAAGTTGGAGATTGTGCCATCCACCTTTCAAACAAACTGAAAATCCCTTCCAAACCAGGATTATGGTCTCATGGAGGGCAGGACCATTTTCTGCAAAAACAATGGAATCAGCAATGTATTCCCTGTGCTAACAAGGGTGACCCGGGACGTGGAGGTCTCATTTTTTAGCTTTGGTGGCCAGTAACACTTAAAGATGCCAATTGTGCCCCTCTGCCTTTTCAGTCCAAATAACACTTTGGTTAAAAATGAGCTCATCTGCCTCTTGTCTGCAAAAGAAGGGCCCTCTCTCACTGCCACTCCTAATTCTCAGTCATCAACAGCACAGCGGCACTGCCTCCTGCTCTCTGTCATGCACATTCACACATAAATCCACAACACAAATCCCGCAACACGACATCCTGCTCAACGCCACTGGACTCAGAGAGCTCCCTAACAAATTCTTGCCACATGATGAGAAAATCATTCAAGGTTGCAGGAAATATGGCAAGCACAGAGGAGTGACAGTCAGTTAGGAATGAAGAGCAGAGGGCGTCCCTGGCATCAAAATCTTTAAAGTCGGAGCAGTAAGCACAAAACGGGCCATTATTCACATAAGGCATTCTTATTTAAAAGACACTAATTTTATCTCACGTTTACCATACATTATTGATGCCAGGAGAACTGGATGGGAGGGGTGAAAGGACCAGTCTTGAAAATTTGAAAAATGCAGATACTAATGTGTGCCATCCAGCCACCTTGTGGGTTTTCCTTCATCAAGCAAGGAAACAAAGCATAGTCAACAGTTAAATTTCTCCCCTTTGAAGAATAATTTATATAGATGAAAACAAAATGTTCATGCTAGTATTTTGGTACATTCTTTTTCTGATGAAATGGTAATGAATGGCCCAGCAAGCCTGGTTGCCAGATGATTTGCCATTCCCCAATGGTAACCACTTTCAGAGAAACAGTGCCACACTCCCTCTGTTCACACACACCATAGGGAAAGAATCTCAAAGTATAGGCAAGTATAAGATACAGAAAGACAGTACATTCATGTATCTTTTAGTTGTCATCTAAGTCAACTTTAAGTTGTCTCAAGTAAGCACCTGTCCTTAGCTTCTTTAAAGGAAACATAAACACAGAGTCAGCATTAGGAGGAGTTCTGGAATCCGTGAGAGGTGTTAACTTACTTGTTAGTTTGTTGTGGCTGAGGACCAGCTGTGTGATGTGGGACAAGGAGACTGCAAAAAGAAAAAAAAAGAAAGCAAATGACAATCAGGAATTGTGTCCAAGTTACACTTGTGTCTCTATCAGGTAAACTGTTAAAATGATTTTCACAGGTTGAAGTGGGATGGCTCAAAATAGAAATGAGGATTCATACAACGCTATCTGCTAAATGTTAAACCAAATGAAGAAATAGCAGTTAATGGCATACTTATCACAGCAAGCTGGAGCTAGTGAGATTGAGACCACAGGGCCCAACACGGCAAGGACTGGTCAGCTTTGTTTGGCGACCTGGTCGGCTTGCCTCACCCTGCCTGTCCAGGTCCCCTGCGCCACTCCAGAGCAGGTGGTGGCTCTAGAGAGATGCAGAGGCCTCCTCCCTGAGGCTTCCATGCTGTCCTCCAGCTCCCAGCAGAACACCACCACCCAGAAGGCCGGCAGGGCATCATGTCATTGCCCACTTGGACCCACAATCAGATGACGGTGGCAGAGACTCTCCATTACTGCCTTTAAATACTTTTTGGTTGATATTTCAAAGCATTCATTTGAAATGCGGATTACTTGCCAGTTTCAAACATTATTTTAGAAGTTTAATCTGCTCAACAAGATTATAGTTGCTAAAGAATGGTTTCTCTAACTATAAAGAAAGAAAATATACACAGATCCACAGAGTGAGAAAGAGGGAGGGAGAAGTGACCTGCTTTCTACTTCAGTTTCTAAAACTTTACTGGGTGGTCAGCATTATATACACAGATATATACATATTTATGTAAGAAACATTTAGAAGTTTTTCCAATATTCTTTCTACAAGAACATTCTTTTAATGCATTAGAGATTTTTCTTTAAAGGGATAATAAAACAACAACAAAAAAAAATTTTGTCACTGTTGGATCTCAGCATGCTTAAAAGAAAATGAGTATATAACTCTCCTGATCACAACTTTCGCCTAGTTTTTTTCTTACACCATCACTAAGTTAAAGAAAACTTCAAAATACAATATAAAGACCTATGTTGTTGGCCTGCATCTTTGAATCAAGCTGCTGGTCTAGTGGCCTACAAACTTGGTAACTGAAAACAATGCCTCACACGACTTGAAGACAACCCTCAAAGTGAAAAGGTAACCCTAAGCATGGTGCCCAGCTCATCCATTCCCTCCTCCAAAAAGCACCTCAACCATTTCTTCCTCTTATGAAAATGGATCCTGCTCAGAGTCCATGCTGTGTAGAGCTATCAAATCTCATTAAATTCCTTCAGCCTGGGAGTTTTCTTTCCTTCATTTTCTTGACACTGATAACTTGGGAAACTTTATGTCAGATTATTTTGCATGATGTCCCTGCTATGGACTGGATGAGTGTCCCCCAAAGGTATGTAAAGGCTTGGACCAGGGAGTGGTATTGGGGGACGGTTATGGCTTATATCTAGCTGTCCCGCCCAAGCCTCATGCAGTCATGGGGTGGAATTCTAAAGTTTATGATTAACTCATGATCCACTGGGATTATGTGTGTGAGTGCTTCTGGGATTATGTGTGTGAGTGCTTCTGGGATTATGGGTGTGAGTGCTACACCCAGCCTGGGGCAGAGAGCCTGAATGCAACTTAAGGAAGAGAGACTTGTTCTCTGTAGCCATTATTGCTACTACTTCTCCCTTTTGCTCTCTGCTCTTTGCCACCACCAGGAAAGGCTGCCTTCTGCCATGTGCCGCTCTGCCTTGGAGCCCGCTGAGTATGGACTGAAACGTCTAGGAACTATGAGCTAAATAAACCTTTCCTTCCTTAATTTTGAGTGTTGAGTGTTTGTCCAAGCAACGAGAGAAGAGTAAGTGAGAAAGGGGCACTGTGGACCTCCACAACGCAGGGCTCCTGGGAGCCCCCTAGGTCACTGTGGTCTCTTCCAATCGCCCGCCACTCCCTGCCACCACTTCCTGCTTGAGACAGAAACACTTGCTTCCTGTTGTCATGCTCCTGTTCCTGCTCCTGTTCCTGCCATATATGCCAGCTTCATCAGAGACCCAATCTGAGTCTGAGGAGACCCAATCCAGTCTTGGACTTAAACCTCTAGCACCAAAATAAATCTTCGGCACCAAAATAAACCTCATCTTACCTCCTAGATGACGAATGTCAAATACTTGAGCGCAGGCCTGCAAAGCTCTAAGTAAAGCTCCTTCAGCATCGGGCCACCGTCAAGTCCTGGCTAGGCTCCGGGCATGCGGCTCTCGCAAGAGCACTGCGCACACACACTATGTTCTCCCTGCCTCTTGTCAGTGGCACTGGGCTTCAATCTGTCCCACTGCTGGGGATGCTCCCTTTCAACAACAGCCTCCTCCACTGTCCCCTTTCTAAAAGTAAGTATCTGAAGAGGAGGAAAAAAAGGACTTTGAAACTATGCCGACATCCTGTTCATCACCAAACTCTGAATTGACTGATGTGTCTTGGTCCCCAGCTAGGGCAACTGCACCCCTGTGAGACATTTGATAGTATCTGGAGACATTTTCATTGCGACAACAGTGGCCACTGGAAAAGCTCCAATCTGCTGTGTGGTTGGCACTATATATTCCTATTAGATGGCACTGGTCCGACGCCAGGGATCTGATAAGCCTAGGTCAAAGAAGGCTCCAGTCTAAAATGGCCCAGCATTGTTACTGAGAAATCGGTACTGAATGATTTGTATTCAATGGGGCTCTGTGGCTTCCCGTTTCAGTCATGGGATTATAATGTCTCGCTATGTACGTAAATGCTCAAGCTGTGCCTCGCACCCCCATGGGAGTCCATCCACACAGGCTGCTGAGTCCTCCTGGGCATCGATGTATCGCCATGTCTCTGAGCACATGCTCACTTTCTTGTACCGTCCCTTCCACACTTGAGATCAACAATTTCTCTACTAAGTTCTGGTTTCTGATTATGGGAATGATACTTTTAAGCCAAAATCTAGGTCTAGATGCACTCATGGTTGAGGGAAGGTCAGCAGAGCTAGCAACTTTCTCTGTCTGTGTCTGTCTGTCTGTCTGTGTCTGTCTGTCTGTCTCTCTCTCTCTCTCTCTCTCTCTCTCTCTCTCTAGATCGGAAGGTCTAGATGCACTCATGGTTGAGGGAAGGTCAGCAGAGCTAGCAACTTTCTCTGTCTGTGTCTGTCTGTCTGTCTGTGTCTGTCTGTCTGTCTGTCTCTGTCTCTCTCTCTCTCTCTCTCTCTCTCTCTCTCTCTCTCTCTCTCCTTCTCTCTCATCCCTCTCTCCATAACTTCATTATTTACTTTTCTTTTGGGAACCTGGAATTGAACTCACAGCCTCAGGCTTGCCAGGTAAGAGCTGAGCCACTGAGCTACATCCCAGGCCCACTACTCTCATTATTAAAATCATGAGTTCATCCGTTATATCCAACTTCAATATAAGACAAGACTCATTTCGGTCCTCTTCCTTTCCATAATAGTAATTCTCTTCTCTACAGGAACTCTGGCTTCCCTCCTCTTTTACCACAGTAACAGACCAAAGTAACCTTACCATGAGCTATGCTCCCATCTCATTCGTATAGCTCTGTGCTCTCTTCTGGAGCCACCCGAGGTCTGGCACTGATTTGGAGCCAGGTACAGCTTAGCCTAAGGTACAGCTTAGCTGCGAACACTGTTCGCAAGGGCAACTGTACTTGACCCAGGGCCGAGTGCTGGACACTTGCTCCTATCTTGCTCCTCTACAATCATGATTCTGCACACAAGCTCCGTGGTACAGTCTGGACAGGAAATGCGTCCTAGGCAGTAACTGGGAAGCAACACGGGGGGACTGTGCCCAGGAACCTCAGACACAAGGATGGCCTGGGTTTGCTGTTTCCTGCAGGCCAGACCCTGTGTCTTCAATAAGTCCCACTGAGAGGAGACGCAGGGGTCCCACACAGCCACCCAGCCCTCTCTGCCCTCCTGCCTGGATGTAGACATCCTGCCTGGCCCCCTCCATCGGGTGCCCCTGACCTACAGGGACACAGTCACAACACGCACAGGGATGCTCTCCTCGCCCACTCCTGCCCTGACATGCTGCCCTGTACCACTCCTGGGGGCTACCCAAGGGAATGGAACCATTAGGAAAGAGAAAGAAAAAGGGGGAAGAGGGAACAAGTGCGCTTCTGGGGTTGTTTTATAGCCTCATAAGATGGCTTCCCACAGGACGGTAAGACTTTAGAAGCTATAGAAAACCCCCTCTATTTTTATTACTGAGCACTAAGATTTTCTTGTCCACTCCATCCTCTATCCCTGAGGTTTACAGCTGAGCATGAAAAAAATCATCTCGAAGAGTCCCCTCATACCAAACAAGATTAAACAGACTCAGACGAATCAGAAAAGATTATGTTCAGCTCCACGTGACAGCGACAACAAATGCCCTGGATTACAGAGAGCAGGGGTTCTCTGTCCTGCATGGATACTGGTCAGGGGCGTCTGGCGTCCTGCTGCTCAAACATCCCCAGTGCACAGCTCCTCCTCGCATGGAAAAAAGGTGTGTGCTTCTCAGAATTCACATGTGGAAGCCCCAAGCTCCCAAGTGAAGGCATCTGAGGGAAGATCTTCTCATGGCTATTGTGGGGTAGTCAGGCCGTGAGGCTGGAGTCCGCCTGAAAAGGACTTTTGCCCTTGTAGGAAGAGATATGACACAGTTGACTCCTGTGTCTTTGCACCATGTAAGACGACACCAGGAAGGCGACCATCTGTACACTAGGAAAGTCCTGAATCTATTAGCATAACCTCAAACATTCCAGCCCTCAGAACTGTGAGGATTAATTTTCTGTTATTTAAGCACTTCATATTATGTTACGTTATCTTTGTTACAGCAACTAAAACTGCTAAAATACACCTCATGGTCCAAAATGACTGCCTATGATAAGCCATCATGCCTATGTCACCCTCAGGAGGAAAGAAAAAGAAATCCTCCTTACAGACACTTCCACAAAGACAGGCACGGTACTGCCACCAAAAGCACTTATCTTATTTGTAACGCAGTGATGTTGGCCTTCAAGACTGGCTAAGAAATAGAGTCTGTATTTGAGGTGACTGCAGACCTGCTAAAGCTGAGGGGGTTTATTATCACAAAAGATGAGAGAAACTGAAGCTGCGACAATTAGTAGGCTCTCCAGCCGCCATCTGTAGGTCACGGGAGTCAATTTTGATTACAAAAGAAAACTGATACTCCTCCCACCTCCTTCTGCCTTAATTTTTTCTAAGATATTCATAAGTAGTAACTAATTAGAAAAAAGAAATTTTGTTCTTCTCAGAGAGGAACAGACTTCATGGTGACAGCTTTAATTAGGGAAAGCGGGATCTTTTCAATCATTTCACTATGGCTGGTCAACAAACAGCAGGAGAGAAACTGACAGTGGTTTTTTGTACATGTGCATGCGTGTGTGTGTGTGTGTGTGTGTGTGTGTGCATGCGGTGCATGCCTGTTTGTGTATGTGTGTGCATGTGTGTTCACCTGATCGCACCAACAGAATGCACCCTTCTCCCTTGCTATTGTTGTAGGCCAACAAGCTAAAGTAGGTAAAAGGGAGAGAAATTAGAGCAGAAAAGAAAAAGGTAATAAAAGACCTTTGAGAAAAATAGTTATGGTGACAAAGGAAAGCAGGCTGGGTGTGCAGGGAGGGAGGGCAGTTAAGTTGAACAGAATCCAGAGAGAGCCACAAAGCCCAGCGCAGGCTCAGGCCAGTGGCTACTGGTGCATTTATACACCCGGCCACTCCCTTCTTCTTGGGAACAGTTGGTTCATTTTGAGTCTGGTTTCACAACTGTGATGTTAAAAAAGAAGGAAGAAAAGGTCTACCAAAATAGAATGGGCTATTTAAAAGCACAAAAGCCACTGCTGTCAGCCATGGCCAAGTAAGGGAAGCAGGCTGCACCACTGACCTGCTCTCAGGCCTTGCTGGTAACCATTCTCAATAACGGGCTCCAGCAGAACAGGGAGAACAAACTGTTGCCCAAATTCCTAATGCCAGTGCTTGCTTCGGCAGCATGTATACGAATTCCTGACGCCACACTCAGTGATGCTTTGCTCAGGTATTTTCAGATGAGAATTCATTTCAAAATTCAAACAAATGATTAGGAAAGTGTGTTGGCATTCCCAGTTCCATGGGATGGTGCCCCGACTGCTGCTCCTTCTGCAGCCTCTAGGGACAGAATCTGGGTGAACCGTGGATCAGACCAATATGACCAGCAGGAAAGAAAGTCATTCAGAGGGAAGCATGTGGGGAGAGGAGAAGGCGCAAGAGGTGGGACAGCCAATTTGAAACTGTTTATTCTTTACCCAAGAAGAAAATGAGCAGAACAATGCTAAAAGGGAATTGGTTAATTCATTTTACCAGAAAAGCAATCAAGGAATCATTTATGTGTTTATACACATAACATTTACTGATCATGAGCAGAACATCAATCAATCAACAATCTGTAACTTGAAGATTCTCTTTGAACCCCTAAGCAGAACTGACCAGCCTGGTTGAGCTGGGACGCTCTCAGATTATATCTGCTGTCCCTCTCCGAAATGGTCACTCAATTCAGGAAGACACACCAACAACTTAAAATCCCTGGTACAAAAAGCTTGTCGATTTGGAGAGGTAGATCCAAAGGGATACTAGGAATTTGGAAGGTGCTGTCATCTGGTGCTAAGGGACACCTCAGAGCTGCTTTGGGGGGAGGATGCATCATGCAATGTAGCTGGACCTTCAGGACACGGGGATACCAGGGGTGGTGGCTGCTGCAATCCTGAAGTGTTCAGAGCACAGAAATACAACCTGGGAAACCCAGTGGAGAACCTGGAGGAGGCAGTCAGCATCCTTATGAAAAAAATTCAGAGAACTCAAACAATCCATTAAAAAGTAGAAAAAGCAGCATCATTTCCAAACACCAGCAAGCTGGTATTTATTACTATTTAAAATAGGTCCAGTGTTTTTCTTTCATCTTCTGTATAAAGTTAGATAGCATGAAGAAAGAAAAAGAGAGAGAGAGAGAGAGAGAGAGAGAGAGAGAGAGAGAGGGAGAGGCGTAGCAGGATGAAATCTGCAGTAGCTAAGATGACACTGCAGACTTATTTTCAAAATAACCCCACATATCACAAAGATGTGGCACACTGGAAATTGTCTCTACAGCTTTCAATTGGGCAAATTAGGAAGCAAATGATTCCTCTGGTAGTACTTTAGAGATGGAGGGAAAGTTCTAGCTTCACAGAATGACATTTACATCCGGGGGGGGGGGGAAGCATGTAAGCCTTGGAAACCACACAAGGGATACAGAACTGGGAATCTTCTGAGATCTTGCCGTGGGTTAGGATGAGCCATTTTCAGGTTTCAAATGACAGACTCTGGCCACAAAGACAAGGGAGTAACACCACGTCAATGCACAGACTGGGCATTCCAAATGGAAGCAACTAGAAAGAATGCCAGCAGCTGAAAGCAAGTGGTTCCTCCCTTTTTGGTGGCTCTGACAGGACAAAGGGTAACATACCCCTTGAGTATTCAAAGAGGACCACCTCATTTCATAACTCCAAGGGGTACTGCTTAAATCCTGCACAGTTCCACAGACTGGCTTTGAAACACAGCCCTCTGGAATCGGCACAGAGGCTGCTACGCTGATCTGAATCTACTCAGTGTTATAGACTACAAAAGAATTAATTTGAACTTAATACATGGGATGGTCCCAGTGGCCTTTCCACTTGGTTTCCCTGGTGGACTAGAAGCAGCAACAGGCCTCAAATAATCTTACTTCAGAGACTCCACTGCAATGTGGGTGCCGGCCAGATGTCTGGCAACTACGCTGACCAATTTGGGCTTTGCATCCTCCAAGATACACGATTAAGATGCTCGCCCATGTCACTTGGCTGGAATTATTTCACCCGTGGTAGAAGGCTACGGATTCAAATCTTCATAAGTATGCAGGTTCTGACAATACGTTAAAATGAAGACAGACAGTAAAATGCTGGATACAAAGATATAACACAAATATCACATTCATCAACATACCCAGAATCATAAAAACATTTCTTTTGAATTTTTCCATAATTCAAAACTTAACAAAAAGCTACTGTGGCATGGAAGTCATTCTGTATTTCATAACTCATTACTATGCAAGGCTGAAAACTTTAGTAGAAAATGTTCACAATAATTAGTGAATTCTATTATTTACAGATAAGCGGTCTCTGTGCCACAATTAACTCCTCCTTAATTCAACAAGAAAACAATTTATGATGTATGACAATTGAAAAGAAACAAGGTATCTCTCTCTCTCTCTCTCTCTCTCTCTCTATATATATATATATATATATATATATATATATATATATGTATATACACAGATAACTCCCACATGTTAAGATTCCTCCATGAACTTGTCACTAACTGGAGGATTGAGTCCTCTGAGACATTAAGATTTTACAGACCCAAGGCATTACTAAAAATGTGAAGCCCACACAGTTCTTGCCCAGATACATCATTTTATAGGTCTTCAGGAAAACATACAAAGAAAAACTGTATTTCTGAACAAAGCTCAAAGGATCAAAGACAAAAATATGATAGGCCGCCTACAACACAGGGTCATAATTCATTTTTAGGTTTAAGCAGGGCAGTATTAAGGAAACTGAGTAGATTAAATGCTTTGCAAGATGTTGGGTGGAAGGACAGTGAAAGACAGTGACTATCCTCAATAAGCTTCGCCTCTAACGATGGGAGCGAGACAAAACATGCGGATATGACACAGATTGTGATGGCTAATGCTGTGTGTCACTTTGACTGGGCACGGGGGGGGGGGTCCACAGAGCTGGCAAAACATTACTTCTGGGTGTGTCCCTGGTGTGTTTCTGGAAGAGCCTAGCATCAGATCTGGATACTAGAAAAAAAGACTCACCCTACCCGTAAGGCCAGCAACATCCAATTTGTTGAAGGTCAAGATGCAACAAAGAGACAGAGGTAGCTGAAACTGTCTCTTTTCTAGAACTGAGTATCAGGAGCAGAAGTACTCCTGACCTCGGGCTGGGAGCTCCTCTGTCTCACGCCTTCAGACTCCAGCATTTCCGTCAGCACTTCCCTTCCCTCCTATAGTTCTTAATTCTCCAGCCTTCGGCCTCACTCTGAACAATACTGCCAACTGCCTCATTTTCCAACTTACAAATGCAGATACGGGACTTCTCAGTCTCCCAAACTGCATGAACCAATTTCATAACAAATGTTGTGTGTGTGTGTGTGTGTGTGCGTGTGCGTGTGTGTGTATGTGTGTGTGCGTGTAACTGCTTCTATCTCTTTGAAGAATCCTGGTATGTACAAGATGAGTGGCATAAAGGAGATAAGCTGACTTGAAGCTCTTATTAAGAAAGAAATGCCTGGACGTATTTTTAGACTATTGAATTCTTTAAGGACCACAGGCAATTTTATTATATATCTACATGTCCTCTTTCTCCTTCTGTGTGTACATGTGTTTCTTGTTTGTATCAACTAATTTTCCAGCATAAGCTACTTTATCTGGTAATATAAAACACATGTTTTCTTAGAAATCACAACTGCAGAATATTAGTGCCAACAGAGTCCTATGTATTAGTCTGTTTTGCGTTGCTATAACAGAATACCAGTGACCAGGTGAGTTATAATGAAAAGTAATTTATGTCTTAGGGTTCTGGAGCCTGGCAAGCACAAGGTTAGGCCCCCACTTGGGAATGGCTTCTGCCTGCATCACTGCCTGGTGCAAAGTAGCACAGTGCAGTAGGACAAAGGGCAAGAGAGCAAGAGCTGGGCTTCATCTTTACAACAGCTTAACTTTCCTGCTAACCAACCCAACTCCACAAATAATGCACTGACTTATTCACGAAGGCGCAGCCCTGAGATTTACTCAGCTCTTCTTAGGGCTCCATCTTCCAACACTGTTGCCTTAGGGATAAAGTTTCCAACATGGGAATTTTGGGGGACACAGCAAACCATAGCCCACTTGAAATCAAAGAATTTAAAATTCATTTTACAGTCAGGAAAATCATGGTCCACAGTGATAACCATTTCCTAAGGTTCAAAGCATTAAACTTAGAACACAGACTACCATCATACCTTCCAAATTTCCAATCTTGAGTTTATTCCTTCCAAAGCAGGAGCATCACTCACACCTAGTTGGTGTCACCTTTACAGGAACATACACATTCCTATCATAATAAGCACAGTGTGTATCTCAAGAAAACATTCCTCTCTTGAATAATATAAGACAGTTATTTAAGGTAACTCAAAGCAAACAAAGAGAAAACATGGTTCCTAGCAATGTGCGGCCTGTGTCATGCTGAGCGCCTGAGCTAACATGTGCATGATGCTCACTATCTTAACAGGCTACTCCGGAATGACAATAACAACGACAATGATGATACCTAATGCTGGTGGCCAGCACAATTCTAAGACCTTTACTGACGCATGTGTTCCTCACCATAACCCTGTAAGATACCACTTGCCTTATCGACCACTCTCTCACTTGTTGCAGAAGAGAAAGGAGCTCCTGAGAAACTAACTTGCCCCAGGTTTTAGAGCTGATA
>NW_004524796.1:1704865-1709907 GCF_000260255.1 Octodon degus
TCTTTCTGCCCCATATATTGCATCCAGTCCACCAGGGTTGGGGTGGTGCCAATCCCATCAGTGGACTGATCCAGCAACCACCCACCTTAGTCCCAGAACTCTTAATCCCTCGTTGCACCACCAATCAATCACATAGTCTGGATTCAGCCATCTCCGAAAAACTCCCATCTAAAACTGCACAAGGCTTTGGGGGCACATCTAGACCCAAACATTACAGATATACTGTTTTGCTGTCCCCAAAATATACAGTAAACAAATATATGATTGGCTACACTCACAACTTGTCAACCAGAAGCTGTTGATGGTGTCTGAAAGGTAAAAAGCAGTCTAAACAAAACCATATTTTGGTTTGTTTTTCTTTTCCAAAGTCAGATCATGGGCACTATCACCACCATTGCATGTGCTCTGTATTTAGTCTCTGGAGTTGTCCTGGCCCCCGCGGGTGCTCACAGACAATCACGCCACTACGTGGGACACAGGCACTTCGTCTTCCCTGGCTCTGATGGCAGGTATTTCTCTTCACACCCAGCTTGCAACTGTCTGCCTCTCCATAACTTTCCCCCACAAGTCTCCCCTGCATCAAGGGCAGGATCCCCTTCAGTAATATAAGAGGAGAGAGAGGGGCTGGAGAGATGGCTCAGTGGTCTAAAGCACCTACTTGGAACAAGCTTGGCAAGGCATCAGGGACCGCGGTTCAATCCCCCAGCACCACATGCCAGCCAGCCCCGCCCCCTGGTGGGCTGAGCTGGCCACATACACACCTCTCTCTCTCTCTCTCTCTCTCTCTCTCTCAAATAAATAAAAAATTAAAAAAAAAAAAATAAGAGGAGAGAGAGCCCAGGTGTGCTGTGCCTGTCCCAGGCCACCCCTGAGCTGTAGGGCCTTTAATGGTCACTGCATCTGCAACTACCACGTGCCACCTGACCTCTCCAGCAGCCCAACATGACCTGGTCACACAGGCCCTTCATCCACAGTTTCCAATCTTGGCTTTTCGTGTAAGTCATTGCTTATCTTAACTCTAAGCACTGCCTTCTCCAATCCCATGATCGGTACCCTGACTGACACTCCAATCCCCTGCTCCCTAATCACATATGGACCTGCTTCTTCTGCCCACTGTAGGGCCTTGGCAGATCTCTTCTTCACACAATGCCTTCTCCCAGTTTTGTTGCAGTGCTTTCCAGCACCCGTCTCCCCTCAACACACACAGCTGCAACAAGATATGCCACTCATGCCATCAACAACCTCTTACCAAATACTGCCCCCCAAGGGCATCTCACTCTTCAGCCATCTATCTCCTGTCCCATTGGAGCTCCCACTAAAACGATCTGCAAAACAGACTGTGTCTTAGCTTACCAAATACAATTTCCTAGGTACGGATCATAACGATCATCCTTTGAGTACCTATCCTGTACAGGATACTACAAACACATGATCCTTTCTGAAGGAGAACCACATTTTCCCCCTTTCACAAGGAGGAAAACTGAATCACAGTTATGGTTTGTATCTAGTTGTCCCCCCAAAGCCTCCTGTAGCCATGGGGCAGCTTCTGGAGTTTGTGACTGATTATTGTGGGTGTGAGTGCTGCACCCACCCTGGGACAGGTAATATGCATTACAGTGTAAGGAGGGGAGACAGGCTAGCTAGCAGCCACAGTTGCTGCCCCTCCCTCTTTGCCGGCACCATGAATGGCTACTCTGCGCCATGTGCCACTCGGCCTTACAGCCAGCTGAGTATGGACTGAAACCTACACCGTGAGCTAAATAAACTTTTCCTTTCTTAATTTTGGGTGCTGGATATTTTGTCCCGGCAACAAGAGAAGAGCAACTAAGAGAGTCACAATGATGTTAAATAATCTTTCTGAGATATTACTGATAACCAGCAGTGCTGGGATGACTAATAAAACACTATGGCTCCAAAATCCATGCTCTGAGTCATGACATAATACTCTCTCTTTAGATCAACCCCAGTGGTAAAAGAACAACAAACACGAACCATGACAATGTAAGACACTTTCTACAGAGAGCGTAAGACCAGTGAAGGGGACTCGCAGACAGAGAAAGGAGTAAGAAAACTGAAGTATATTCCCCCTTATGCACCCATAGTCCTTCTTCCTTTTTCATATGGTTGGGGCTTTCGTAGAGACACTTTCAGCATCTTCAGTGTGGTGCTATTTTTCAGGCATGTGGAATGTAAGAATTGTGGGGACTTGGAGGTTTCTTCCCAGATTTTAGAAGAAGACCTGAGAAGCTAGACAGTATGTAACAGAGTTAGAGTTCCAGCCAGGAGCCCCTAAGAGGGTGACAGATCCCAGCAGGAATCAGAACTCCTCAAGAGCCTGCTGACAGAGAGCTGAGGACAAGAATATGCCCCTCTAGAAGGCACCCCAGTGACCTGCCTGCTGTAAGCAGACCCCCCCTCCTAGCAGCACATTTACCTGCGAACACACAATATATTAATGCACTGGTGAGCAGCATGCCCTCAGTGACCAGTCATCATCCCAAACCCCCACCTCTAAACACAAGACTTTGGGGGGCATGTTATATCTAGCCATAATATTCTGCCCCTGGTCCCAAAAGGCTCACACCCTTCTCATCACATTATGTAAAGTGCACTTAGCCTATCCTCAAGCATTGCCAAAGCCTAATAGCTCCAGCACTGCTGAAAAGTCCAAGTTGAGAATCTCCTGTGAGATTCAAGGCTAACTCTTAGCCTTATAAATTAAAAAAAAAAAAAAAAAGTGAAATATTTCCAACACATAATGAAACAAGGTAAACATACCCATTCCAAAAGGGAACACTGGGAAAGAATCACACCAAAGCAGGACCCAAATCAGGAGGGCAAACATTTAATCCTCTGGTTCCATGTCCAGTACCTGGACACAAGACACTAAGAGGTTAACTCCCACCACGATGGCCATGCTGGCTGTGGCCCACCTGATCTCTCTCGGGCTGGCTCTACTCCCTGTGGGCAGTCTCCCTCAGCAGCCATTCCACATTGCTGGCACCTTTTGACTTCTTGGGGTCTCTACTGCAATTTCAGCTTCACTTTCACAGCATCATCTTTCATTCTCTCAGGGAGTCTTGGCGGGATTCTTACTGTTACATACTGTCTGGCTTCTCAGGCCTTCTTCTATAGTCTGGGAAGAAACCTCCAAGCACCCACAACTCTTACATTCTACATGCCTCAAAAACAGCACCACACAGAAGATGCCAAAGGGTTTCCACTAGCTTGAGCAACTGCTGGGCCCCCTCAGTCCATAGCTACAGCTACCTCTGAGTACCTGGAATACTAAATCTGGGGAAACATTTCCCTTGGCAGCCTTCAATGAATCTGGGTGGACCTGGACCCTCTTCTCACACCTGAGTCTGCAAAGAGAATTTGCACTTTTATACAATTGAGCCCAAGAGGGGTGGGATCTAGTAATTACTGAGATGCCTTCAAGGGACCTTCTCTATTGTCCTACTGCAAAGCAACTGGCTTTTTAAAAATGCTTAGCTTTTGTAACAGCCCTGATCTCCCTGACTCAAATGTATAGGTGCATCCTTTTTAATAAAATTGCCAACTTTTAAAATCATTTAGTTCTGAGCTTTGCTCCTGCTTTTCCCATACATTTGGCTAAATACAGCCTACAGTACCTGTGTCACAGCCCAAACATGAACTGCCTTGAAGTTCCCTCTACCAGGTTACCATCTTTAGAGTCAGCCTCACACAAAGTCTTAGAACATGCACAAAATGTAGACAAATCCTTAGTTCAAATTGTTAGTTTACGTCTAGTCCAGTTTCCAATAAGAGTCCTTGTTCCCATCTGAAACCTCATGAGGCTGGCCATTACCATTAGCATTTCAATCCATATCCTGGTTTTCTAGACTCTGACCAGGTTGCCCAGCAAGCTCAATTCACCAAGGCTTCTGTAAATAGCATCTCCTGTAGACCTATTCCAAAGGCTTCTGAATGACATGGTCAGATACAGTCATAGTAATGACACCATTCTTGGTAGCAACTTCTGTAGTAATCACTTTCCCATCAGTGGGACAAAATATCCGATACAAGTTGAGAAGAGAAAAGCTGTGGGAACCATGATGGGGAGAGAAACAGAGAGACAGACAGACAGAGACAGAAACAGAGTAAGACAAACAGAGAGATAGAACAATAAGAATACACCCTATATCCCCACTGACCCTCCTCACCAGACCCCACCTCCAAACACATTAGTATTCTTGTGAAAATTTTAGATTTATAACACAACAGCAAACAAAGCACCAGCTCTGAGGGGGCAGAGGCTGGCAGATCCCAACCAGCACAAGAAAGGAATGGTCAGCAATCAAGTCAGTGCCACAGGAAAGAGAGATGCCACCATCTGGGACACCCACGTTGGACTCTGATGTCCAAAACCCTGTTGTCATTTAAGCAATCTTTCTGAGGGGTTCCTGAGAATGTGCCCCCTACTCTAACTCAATCACCATTCCACTGCTAACTGGGAAAACTTAGCAAATTCCCAGTCACCACATCTGAGCCACAGAACAGGAGGAGGGTGGACAAGATGTGGGATTTCAAGCTCCCAAAACTTGGGTCATGAGACACAGCAGGAAACGGTGTCCTCATGACCAATTCCTGAGTATACTAAATTAAAATGAAAGTACAAGTCCTGGGAAGATGGCAGCAGCATGACAACACAGATTAGAAGTCTTAACCCCCAAAAAGTAGAGTAAATAGGAAGCAAACAAAATTTCAGGAACACAATTTACCACAAAAGTAAGTAATAAAATATCCCCTCAAACTCCAAAATACAAGCAAGTGGGGACAAGCCACCAACAAGAATACTAACATGACATTAGCACCTGGGGGTTAAAGGAAAAACAAAAAGGTACCTAAGAGTCCTGAGAAGTGAGAATCCCTCACAGACAGCCCAACATGGTAGAATGCACAGCAGACCAAGTTAAGAAGAGCAAGAAGCCAAGGAGGACAGGCTAGTCTCTCTCCAGCACAGGGGCTGCTGGTCAGAGCTGAGGAGCAGAACAATCTAGGCCATGTGACCAGACATG
>NW_004524796.1:1710355-1715164 GCF_000260255.1 Octodon degus
TGACCAACACCGTAACCAACTATTTGAACACAAGGTAAAAAGGCATTAACACATGACAAGACACAACAACAGCAGAACTAGTAAAGCTTAGACGTGAAATGGAGCTAATGGAATAATTAGAAATAGAATATAATGAACATGATATTCAGGAATAAAGTCTAAGTACAATGAATAGCTCAGAAAAAAAAATAAATGACACTTATACCTTGCAAGAAATAAGAAGTAGGGGAGTTTTTAAAAAATAAAATGAATTGTTAATACAAAAAGAATCTGTGAGACACTAACAAATGTCAAACAGGGGCAAAAAGACCAAATACACTGAAAATCTCTGAGGAAGGAAATATAAGAGAAAAGAAGATAGACTAAAAGGCATCATAGAAATGTTCCTGTAAGAAAAAAAAAAGTTAAGACTGTGAATTTAAACTGTGTATCACATACCTGGGAAATGATCCACCCGGAATGGTCTATATGCTAACCAAGGCAATCCAGTGAACCAATAGAAAATAAAATTAGATGAGCAGACTTCTGCACAACAATATGCTATTTTATGCCATAAGAAATAAAAAAGCACATTTAATACTCCAGGAAAAAAACTCAGACTTTATAGCCAGTAAATTGACTTTGATGTAAAAAGGGCACAAATTTGTATGCATTGTCCACACACAAGTCCAGGAATATTATTCTTCTGATGCCTGTCTAATAAGACGATGAGCTTCAGATAACCAAAATAACTAGATGTTGCCCTAAGGACTGTCGGTGGACATAAAATATATCGGCATCTATGGAAGACTACAGGAGGGCTAAAAGATGGAGAGAGACTAGTAAGAAATAACATATATGTGCTGAGAATTCAGGTACACATCAAGTATTACAGAATGGGAAGCCATATGTGAAAAGCTAAAACCAGATTAAAGATGCATCAGATTCCTGTTTTGGCAAGAAAAAAACTTAGAAGATGCCACTACCGTCCTCACAACAAGAAAAAACCTGATCAGATAGAAAATCAACAACTCTTCATAGATTGATCAGAGGACCAAGGTCCCAGGTCAAACTGTGGCTGGCCTGTCCCTGTCACAGTGAAAAGTACAGAGAAGGCAGCTGGAGAACTGTGACATAACATGAGCAGAAGCTACTGCTGGAGCCAGTAATGAGGAAGAACACTTCAAGTAAAACTGAATAATTGCCAGAAATGGAAGAAAAGGCTAATTTGAGACTAAAATACCTGGGACTCAGCCACCAGGGTCCTTGATACTTTCATGATTTTTGCACCCCAACAGGTGCTTAGAGTATTAAAAATTAGATGGGAAGAAAAAAAAAAAAAAAAAAAAAAACCACGAGTAATTCATGATAATCATATCGTTATAACCTGGAATCCAGAGGGTAGTGCTCAGATGCTTCCCAAAAACATATAAAAAAAGGTTCTTAGAGCAATGAATGAGTCTAGATCCACGGCACGAATGTGTGGAACCATCCAGAATACCTTGCCCCTAGAGTAAAAGAAAGCAATAAAGGACCATGGTCCAATTCCAAGGGTTGAAGACCCAATTCGAAGACACTCCAAAATTGAATGGTTTGAGCTTGACCAAGGCTAATAACTGCAAGACCATAGTCAATAAGTATGCAAAATCAAAATTTTTAAATGCCAGAATTCTAAGGCTATACTTTCAGGGATCATTGCTGTAGTATGTTAAATGCCAGAATTCTGTTTCCACACAATGAACTTCAACAGGTGAGCGCAGAGGCGGCAACCTGCAGCATGCGTGCCGCAGTGGGATGTCTGTACCATAAAGCTCTCCCAGGCGCCCCATCACTGGGCAGAGATACAAAACTGGGCTCTGCAATTATTACAAGTTCCTTGGTGGATTGTAATGTGCAGGCAGGCTTGAGCCTCTGATATAGACAACACTGACCCTGATATAGACTGACACTGATACAACAGCTGGGTCTCAGTGGGGACTGAGGTGTGCCCTGGGTTCCCTGCTGCTAAACACAAAACTGGAGGCCCGCACCTTGACAGAGGAAACACTTATTTTGCCTCATGACTTCTAGAGGTTTCAGTCCAAGGCTGGCTGGATCCAAGGCAGCAAGGGCATAGTAGAAGGACCTACAGCACGGGAAACCTGCTCACACCACAGTGGTAGCTAGGAATTAGAGAAGGGGGGAGCCAGGAAGGGAGGAGACTCCCTCCAGGTCACACCCCCAGGGACCCATGGCTTCCACCTCGGCTCTACCTCCTAAAGCTAGCCAGTTAGAGCGCCTCCTCGGTCTGATCCCCTCCCAAAGCACTGCCTAGGAGTGTGAGAGGCCCTTAGCAGACACCTAGATACAAACCGTGTCAAGGTGAGGACAAGTCTTCTCCAGACAGGTGTGTTCCAAGTGCGCACCTTGCTTGGCCTGCCTGGCACCATCTGTGATTGCTCTTTCTACCTTAGGAGTGTTATCTTTTGCCTGCCACACATGTTTAAAATATTTTCCCCTTTTTGGTGACTTTCATCTTCCAAGATAAAAAGCACATCATATCACCCAGTCTTCTACTCTTGTATGTAAACTACAGAAATGCATGTGTGTGCGCATTCACCATGACATTTCCATGTGTTCATAACAGCACTATCTGTAATAGTCTGTTATGGTTTGTGTGTAGGTGTCCCCCAAAAGCCTCAGGCAGTCTTGGGGCAGGCTGCTTCAGGAGTCTGTGATTATTGTGGGTGTGGATGCTGCACCTGCCCTGGGGCAGGTAATTTGCATTTCAATGTAAGGAGAGAAGAGAAGTTAGCTGCTTGAGCTGCTGCTACTCCTCCCTTACACTTACTCTTTGCCTCGCTTTGAAAAGTTGCATTCTGCTATGTGCTGCTTTGCCTTGGACCCAGGTGAATATGGACTGAAAGCTCCAGTAACTATGAGCTAAATAAGCCTTTCCTTTCTTCATTTTGGGTGTCGAGTATTTGTCCCAACAACGAGAGAAGAGTAACTGAGGCTTAGTCCCACCTGGAACCTACTTGGGCTCCACAACTCTGTTACTGTAGCAAATACCTGATACAAGCCATTCATAGGGAAAAAAGGGTTATATGGATATGCTGGTGTGTCACTGTAGAGTCCCAGCACTCCAGGAAGCTGAGGCAGGAGAATCACAAGTTCCAGCCCAGCCTGGGCAAGCAGCTTCGGAGGCAGATCCTGACTCAAGAAAAGAAAAAAAACATGCTGATTAGGTGGCTCAGCGCAAAGGCACAGAGGCCCTGAGCACAGAAAGGGGAGACAGAGACAGAGACAGAGAGACAGAGACAGAGACAGAGAGAGGAAAAAGACAAGGCAAGGCAAAGCTTATTCTGCTCGCAATTTCAGATGTTCCAGTCCGTTCCTAGAGGCAAAGGTGGCCCTGCTGTTTTTGGTCACGGCAAGACAGGGATACACGGGCACACCGGGGAGCAAGCCCGTGTGAGCAGAGATCCCACTATCCCCTCAAGGCCATCCCCTGGGGACTGGAAGGCCTCATCTCTCAAACAGCACCAAGCTGGGAACCAAGCCCTTCCAAGCGGGTCTCCGGGCAACATACCTGGTAGGGGCTGTGGCACTCCCCAAACAGCCATCAACAGTAGGGTGGGGGTACAAGCCATGGGAGTCAGTCAGGGGCTCTAAAGCACCATTGCGTGAATGAATACCACAAAAATGAAGCCAGTCTGCCTTCCTGCCTGCCTGTCCATCTGTCTCTGTCTCTGTCTCTCTGTTGCTGTCTTTGTCTCTCTTTCTCTCCTTCTTCCTTTCTCAAAGTCAAAGCAAACCAGGCCAAAGGAACCCATCACTCCAAAGGCGGGAGTGCAGTCATCCTTGAGGGGACAGTGACTGGGAACTGCAGGGGCCCTTATGTTGTTTCTCAGCTTGGAAATCTGTCAGCATTTACTATTCCATGAGCACTTAACTACTTGAGGACTTCCATAAAGCTGCTGTGAGATGATCTTTTTAAAAGTAAATGTAGTCTTGAAAGCAAGCAGTAACATGCAATCATATGTCCAATCTTACATAACTGTATCTGTTAACCTGAGCAACAGATTTGACGATAAAAATAGACTTATCATCTACTCTTGTTTTGAAAATCTGTAACATATATATTATTGTATGTTACCCTGTTCCAGTCTTTGTTTCCAATTTTTGTTCTTGCTTTTGTTTTTACTCTTCAAAATAAAATTACATTTTAAAAATATTTTTAAAAGAGTGCAAAAAAATATATATGTAGGTGTTTGGGGGCTGGGGAGATACCTGGGTGATGTAAGTGCCTGCCTGGCAAGCAGAAGGACCTGGGTTCAATCCACAGTGCTGCATGCTGAGCCACCCCTGGAACCCTGGGCACACCACGCTGGGCACCAAAATGGGGCATGGTGGTACACATCTGTGATCCCAGCACTGGGGAGGCTGTGACAGGAGGATCACTACAAGTCTGAACTGTGTAGCAAGACCCTGTGGCAAATAAATAAATAAATAAATAAATAAATAAATAAATAAATAAATTTTTTCAAGTACAAGTAGGTGTTGTAGGAAGGAGATGGTTCTGTTTCTCAAGCAGGAGCACAGGTAGGATCCTTTCCCTGAATGCACTTCAGAAAGGCATGTGGAAACGCTCGCTTCGGCAGCGCACACACAAAAGTGGTACAGAGGCTGCAGCCCAGCCAGCACAGGGACACGGCCTCCAGAGCCACAGCAGGCGCCAGTGAGCACTAGGTGTACCTTCTCAATGCACCATTCATCTTGGTCTCCTCCTCAGGGCCTAGGCAGGCCCTGTTAGAAACATTCAGAGCAATGAGTAAAGGAAGACAACAC
>NW_004524796.1:1716109-1718656 GCF_000260255.1 Octodon degus
TGACCCTAAGTCCCCAGTGGGCAGGCAAGCCCAGAGATATTTTATTTGCCTAGCACATCCTGAGACCCAATGCCTGGAGATAAGCGAGCCCTGGGAATCATCGCCCCTTGGCGTCCATGTGAGTTCAGCCTTTGTGGTCCTGCAGGGCCAGGAAACAACACAGTGCGGTCCAGCAGGGAGAAGGGATGGGCACCACAGCAGCTGCGCAATGCCCAGGCTGGGGCAGAATCCAAAAGCCTTGTGTGCTTTCCTCTGTGACCTGCTGACACGGACCACTCCCATGACAGGTGATCCTTAAAGGAGCATGGACTCCGATGCGGAGGGCAGAGGGGCGATGTGAGAGGATGCAGGGCGCCCAAGCTCTCTGCAAGCCCAGGAGACATCTCAGGAGAAACCAGCCCTACGGGCACCCTGCTCTGGGGCTTGGGGGCTGGGAGGCAGGATCGACTCTGGAGTTCAAGTCACCCACTCTGTTGTATTTCCTTAGAGCTGCGCTAGCAAATAAAGTAGATAATGTTATAGGATCACTGTCCTTTTTAGCTTCACCAACACTTCCAATCCACACTACTGCTTTGCATGATAAAGCAGGAAGAGGAAAGGTGTGTGAAGGAGGAAGCGATTCCTAAGAAGCTCTCCAGCAGAGCACAGCAGCTCAACACTGACCCCTACCGGCCAGACCAATGATCTGGAAGGACGGCTTCTCAGCCACATTTTTTTGCTTTTACTTTAAAAAATAAAAATGTTAACGAACATGCACAAACTGGCTAGTCAAAGAAACAAAAGGCGCTTATGAGACGTAACGGAACCACCTCATCTGTGCTTGGTGAAGCATGCCTGCAATCCCAGCACTCCGGGAGGCTGGGGCAGGAGGAGAGGATGGAGGGCAAATTCAAGCTCAGCCAGGGCAACTTGGCAACTTAGTGATATCCTGTCTCAAAAAAAATTAAGGGGCTGAGGATGCAGCTCGGTGTGAAGGCCCTGGGTTCAATATCAGTACTGGGAAAAATAAAACAAAACAATCACCTCTAGCTTTTATTTTGTAACAGTGGATCTTGTATATCTAGGTGGACCTGTCAACTTTGGTTCACGTAAATTTGTGAGAAGAAGAAACAAGGTACGATACGCAAATAGTTTCCACGCCAATTCCATCACGGTTCTCACAATTCAGAGCCAGGAACAAGGGCAGAGCAGCTGTCACGGTTTCTTTTTTTCTTTTTCTTTCATTCGCGTGTGTGTGTGTGTTACTGGGGATTGAACTCAAACCCTGTGCTTGCCCAGCCCTGGCATGGTTTCTAATGGTGAAAAGCTCAGTATTTTATCACCCAGTAAGCACTTTCCCACCAGCTGTGCTGGGCCATGCCTGCAATCCCAGCACTGGGGAGACTGGGCCAGGAGAACTGCTAGGATCACACCAACCTGAACTACAGGGTAAGAGCTGACTCAAAAAGTCAAAACCAACTTCCAGTTTCCATACAATTGCAAAGATTAATCTATCACTATACAAAGACTGAATGGAAAGTAAGTCCCCAAGATACCTGGCTTCGATAGTGTCCATCATGAATATATATATTCAACAGGTACATACTACATGACTACAGTACTTTAACTAAGTTTAAAAAGCCCCAACAGCCTTGAGTGTGTGTGTGTCACCCACAACAGTCTCAGCTGCAAGCAGGTCTCAACCAAACTCCTGTGCTGCCCTCTATGCCCACTGCTGCCCTCACGCCTGCCTGTGCTGCCTTGTGGGACACCGTAATGCCTCAATTTCTCCCCTGGATCCTTTTGCAAGAAATGAAAAGATATGGTTTTCATCTTTTACACTATCACAAATAAAAGTTTTTTAAAATAATAATGGCAACTGCGAGGACTGAGATGTACCAGCAGGGATCCTAAGCACTTTGCAGACCCCAGGAGGTAGGGACTCTTATTTAGTCTCCTTCTATGGATGAGGAAGTAGAGGCACAGACACGTTACGTGACATGCCCAAGGTCTCAGAACTAGTAACAACAAAAACTTCACTTACCAAAATCTAGGTCCTGGCTGACTAGAGTCAAAATGTAAAATGATTTTTAACATAGAAAATGTCATTATTAGTTCAATTACACCCAATGGGTCATAGGTTTTATCTTTCCCATTTTGATGACATACTTTCAAAAACCGAAATAGAAGATTTGACAGATCTGATCACTTTATCATCTCTCTCAGAGTTGTAAACTGCATTCCCTTTGGAAAGTCGGGGAGAAACTGGCAGAGAGGGAACAGGGTTCTCATCCACCTCCTATGCAACCTTTCAGCTGTAATGCACCTAAGTTCCTCAACTAAAAACAATTAACATTCCTCCTTGAAGAAACTTTTCCTGAGCATGCAACCAGGAAAGCCTGGCTAAAAGGTATGGTGGAGTAAAACACGGGACACCGGGACAGAGTCCCAAGGGAGGTGGTGCTGGTGGAGCCCGTGGAGAGATAGGTCATCCGTCCTTTCAACCAGCACCAAGTGACAAAGGGGTGGGGGCTAGATGGAGAGAAAAGTTTCCAGAGGGCTCCCTGG
>NW_004524796.1:1719237-1734405 GCF_000260255.1 Octodon degus
CTTTATCATTCATGGAAAGAGATGCTATTCCAAGGTCCTGAGTTCAATCCCCAGTACCACACACACACACACACACAGAGAGAGAGAGAGAGAGAGAGAGAGAGAGAGAGAGAGAGAGAGAGAGAGATTTAAATAAAAGAAATGACAATTGATGTCAGCTGATGACAGGAGCCTTGAAAAGTAACTTTATCATTCATGGAAAGAGATGCTATTCCAAGTTTCCAGGGTAAAATCTGTTTAAGAAAAAGAACAACATGGCCAGTATTACTCTTGGAAACTTTAAGGAAGAATGTGTGTGCAAATTATGTGCCAGGTAGAAAAAAATTTTTAAATACAAAATTGCAAGAAGTATCAAAATAACAGCCACCTCATCGGACAGAACCCTAGGCAAAAATGTGAGACACTCTAAGTTCTAACAAGCAACATAAAAAATGCCAACAGATAGCACAATAGATTAACCCAGCCTAATTAACCAAGTTAAATTCTTGGTTCAGGCAACTGATGACCCTGAAACTGGTTACATCCGGGCTCTCCACCTGTACGTAGATATTCCTATTGATGCTTACCATTTGATACACACTACTGAAATTAGCACTAAACCAGTTGTAATGGTCGATACATTGTGTCAACTTGGGAAGTTTAGAAGTTTAACCAACTCAACTAGGGTCCTCACTTTGTAAATACCCTGAGCCTATGCAAGAGAGGGGCACAGATATGGTGTGGGTGTAAAGGATTCACCCTAGGTTAGAGAGCAGCATACAATATAAGTGAGGAAATAGGATTCACCCTAGGTTAGAGAGCAGCATACAATATAAGTGAGGAAATAATTTTGCTTTTTTTTTTTTTTTTTTTTTTTTTTTCCGGAACTGGGGATTGAACTCAGGCCCTTGCACTTGCCAGGCGAGCACTTATTCTACTGAGCTATTTCCCCGGCCCCTTCCCATTTTGCTCTTGTTGCTTTTGCTGTCTTCTGCCACCCTGAAGTGTTGGCCCTGTACCATGTCACCCTGCCTTGGAGCCAGCTGATTATGGACTGAAGCCTCCACATACTGTGAGCTAAATAAGCCTTTCCTTCCTTAATTTTGGGCATGGGTACTTTGTCTCAGCAATTGAAGAAAAGTAAGACACTAGTCCTCCCAAGTGCTACTTAGTGTCCATAAGAAGCTCCTCTAAGGGTACACAGTGGTAAGCAGCAGAACTTGCACCCAGTGTATCACAGCCCAGGAAACTACAGTCCAACATGTTTCCAGACTAGTAAGTTTGCCCCCTTGAGGAAGCATTTGGTAGCAAATTCCTCAAAACATCTTTAAAAGGTAACTTACTATCTATCTCTGAGGAAGCAAAGCACAAGGTGCATAAGACTCCTTTCTCTCAAGCACTTTATAGGCTTTAAAGAAATAAAAAACCTCCATTCTTGGCCTGCCTGGCAAGCGCAAGGACCTGAGTTCAATGTCAGGCACCACATGCTGTCCCAGCCCTGAAACTGGGCATGGTGGTGTACGCCTGTGATCCCAGTGCTGGGGAGGCTGAGACAGGAGGATCACTATGAGTCTGAGCTGTGAGACCCTTTATCAAATAAATAAATAAAAAATAAAATTACATTATAAAAAGCTCCATTCTTATGCAAAGTTGTGTAAGTAAAGGAAGACACTCTTGTAACCATACCAAGTATTGTAATTATTCTTGTAAATAATGCACATTGTGTGCATGGCTGATGAATATGTTGCAGATGCAGCTTGTGCAGAAGAACCTAGGACTCTGTACCCCAAAGAGGGCAGAGGTCCAGGAGTAAGCAGCGGGCAGCCTGTCCTTGGGTCACCACAGAAGCCACAGGCTGTGGGATCTCCAAGTGCCCTTCTGTGAGCTTCCCAACACATTCCCTTCCTCAGCCACTTCTCTGGGAAAACTGAAGAATGATCTTGCTTTTTCTCCACCCAATATTATACCACAAACATTTTTCTCAGGAAGCAAGTGGCTATCTTTTCATACGTTCTAAAAGTCAAGGCTTCAGAGAGATAACGAAGCTGAAGTGAAACAAATAAGCCACACTCTTCGCTTATAAATATTACATGATGCTCCTTCAAATGCAGAGGCACCTAAAGCTGCTCTGCTAAGAGTCAACTCTCTCTTCAGTCAACTCTCTCTTCTGCTAAGAGTCAACTCTCTCTTCAGCCCCAAGAGAAAGGCTGCTATAAGGAAGAAATGGTCCAGGGCAGAGCTGTGCCAGTGCCTGCCTTGCCCCCACCCTCTTCTGCCTCCACAGCAACAGTGCCCCAGTCAAGCTCATGATCATAGCTGGGCAGGGGCAGTGTGGAGCCCACCCAAGCCCTCAGCTGCCGAGCCAGCGCCAGAGACCTCTGCTCGCTGCTGAGCCAGAACCCATCTCAAATGCAAGCGAACAGCACACAGAAAGAGAACTGAGGTGCTAAGTAATACACAACCAAAGTTAAGGACAGTGATTACATCATGCTCACCAAACGCAAGGCATCTACAACTTTTCATCTCCACTCGTTCTGCCAAGATATACCAACAGCATCGGCCCCAAATGTGTCCCAGGCACAAACTAGGAATTCAGAGTAAACGCGACTTCTCCGTGCCTACCAAGCTACCCATCATCTTTCAAGGTCACTTGGACACCTCCTCTTATTCTCTGTTGTCACACCCTGGACTGCATCTCACAAACTTGTAAGCCTCATCCATTATTCTTCATTTATCCAATACCTAGAAGCCCCTCCTGTGTTTCAGGAATTGGGGTAAAGAAGGCAAAAGTGAATACTGCACAGGGTTAGCCCTCCCCATCTAACAGTGCGGTGGGAAAGGGGAAAAAAACAGGCATGTCCAACTTCAGAGGAGGGAGTGTCTGCATCAGGGGTACACAGAAGGCTTCTTCTATGCCGAGACATCTCAGTAGACTACTGACAGAAGCAAGAGGACCTCAGGTGAAAAGAGTGGGGAGAAGGGAGGGCACGAAATGCTCTAGTTCAGCTGGTTCAGGCGGGGTGACTTGTTCAGTGTGGCTAAGTGCACAGCAAGGACAAGGCTGTGGCCAGACTCTGCAAGACCTTGCCCCTCCCGCTGGGGAACCTGGGGCACAACTGTTAGGGAAGGAGAGCTACATTATGTTTCCAGGAGAAAACCCAAACTTATGTCATATGCAGCCTAAAGAAATGCTTTACCTCACCCACAGTATTTTTCAAGTATTGAAATTAGTTGCTCATATTTAAAAAGGAAGAAATTTCCTATAAGAATCTGCATTCTTGGCTTCTTGAACGAAGAAAATCTAGCAAAACATGGTGGCAACAGTTTGAGCTTGAGTAGCTCAGGCTGGAGTTGCCCACTGGGACAGACGCTTATGATGGAGCTCAAGCCCAATCCCACCTTCAGGGATTTGAGTGTGCAATTCCTGATCTTAAAGAAGGCAGTTAACCTAACAAAATGAACGCTGCCAGAGAACAACAGCAAACGGAATACAGTGATAAAACTAGCCCCTCAGCGTGGAGGCAACACTGAAAGTTAGGAGGCTTTCACTACATACAGCTCAAGAAAAAAGTTAACAAAACGCAAATAAAGACCCAGAAATAGATAAGGTGTCAAGAAATGTGTATAACACTCCAGGCACAGAACTTTCTCTCATCATGTAACTTCTGTGTGTTGGGTAAACGACATGCACGATCCACCCACCAAGATCCAGGACCAGTGTGTTCCCATCGCAAACTTTCCGAGCCTCGCTCCGGACAAGTGATGCTTACAAGCACTGCGTGCGACTGAAAGCATCCCCACCTCTCCTGGGAGGACTGGCAGTTCCTGGGCAAACTCAGAAACCCTCCCAGCTCCTGGGGCAGGCGGAGGGCCGCCGGGAACTCACACAGGCCGTTGACATCCAGCATGTTGGAAATGCCCCGGTCACTCATGTCCACTTCCGGCTGGTTCTTCTCCCGGCTCTCCTCCACCAACTTTTTCAGAGACTTGGACATGTTCTGCACCAAACGACAACACAACACATGGGCAATGGCAGGAGGACAGACGGGGAACACAGGATAAGAGCCCTCCGGCGGCCACACCCCAGTTCTGGCCAGGCTGAACGGTGGGCAGCGGAGAGACTAGAGGGTCGGAAGTGTCCAGCCCGGCCTCGGCCGCGTGGAGAAGCACACCTGGGTGCAATGGCACCCACTCACCCAGCAGGGGACCCAGAGAACTCCTGCAAGACGCGTGCAGCTGGCAGAGATGCCTTCGCTCACCGCAAACCCGTCCGGAACACGGAACACGCCCTGTCCCGCCGCTCCGCGCAGGCGCACATTGGCCGCCCCCGCGCCCCGCCCCGCCCGCACGCGACACTTCCCAAATTAGGAGAACAGTACATTAAATTTGGCCGGAGGGAGAGGCTCCGCCCATAGAAGAATGTGAACCCCGAGGCCAACCAATCATATCCTTTAGTCAGCTCCAAGACTCCGCCCCACAACGACGTTAGTTCCTCCCTCCACAGTTTGAAAGTGAGGCGGGGGGAGGGAGGGGGAGTGTCCAGGATTAGCGCATGCTCAGTTAATTGATAGAAGGTCGGAGTATTGAGGGCGGAAGTGGGGAAATTTGTTGCGCCTGGGGCCGAAAAAAGGTCTTAGCTTACGGTGAGTCCTGGAAAATCTCAAAGTGAGTGATTCTCCTGCTATTGTTAGTCACTTCCCTAGAATTTTAATTTCATTAGTCCTTCCCCAGGAAGGAACTCTATCGTATTAGCTGCTGGCGTCTACAATTCTGTCAGGTTCCTCAGGTTGCAGCTCAAAAGCGTATTTTTGTAAACTCCGTAAGTTCTTGTCAGAACTCGCTGGCATTGTGCACCAGAGCTTTGGTCTTGAGCACCTGGAGTCCCCTCTCCGACCCTCCTAAGAAACTACAAGTAAAGCCCGCGTGAGACGTGAAATTAAGAATCCCAGAAATCTCCAATTTGCTTTTCAAAAGGTAGCCAAATTTTAAATTCTGACGAAACTGGGCTCTGCCTTGGTATTTCCTGTCAGTTCCACTCATATCTCCCAGTAATACGTTCTTTCCTCTCAGCTGAACCTTGTGCCTACAGACAATTACATACTGTGAAACAGGTGATAGATGACAGGTAGGTAGATAGAGAGACAGACAGGTGACAAGGCAGTCCTTCTTCTGGTATCAATAATATTGATGGAAAAAGAGGTAGGTTGACAGACAAACACAGAGATAAAAGCATACACACGCTTGGAGCCAGCTGGATGAAAGACAGATCTGTACCCTTAAATGTGAGAGTTCTTGTTTAAGGAACATTGCAAATGGAAATATGCATACATCAGTCTTTACTCTGCAACAGTTCCTCCGCCTTCTTAATCCTTGAATTAGATATTATGTATGCATATAGGTCAGATATTTTGTAGGATGTTATTTGAAGTGGTTTTGTCTGAGATTTTCTTATAATTAGATTTAGGGTATGAAATTTGGGGAAATACCACTTTTTCTGTGTACTCAAAGAAGAGATGACATTGTTTTCTCCTGAGATTGGTGAGGTAAGCTCAGATCCCTTGATTAAGGAGGTGTCTGGCGATTTTTTCACCATAAAGTTGCTATTTTTCCCTTAATAATTAAAAGTAATATATGGGGGAAAATACAGGATTATGTAAAATTTCCTTTCTCACCTTTTGAATATTACCATTCATTTATAATTTTCTAATTTCATCTTTATCTACTAGTTGACAGTCTATTATATATCCAATTTTTGAATCAACAGAAATAATTTTTGAAAAGCTAATAACTTGTTTTGTTCTTTCCATTTCTGATAGTGGAAGGACATGTTGAAAGTACAATAACTTGTGAATATTGTAGGATTGTTACCAGAGGCTGAGTGGTCAAAACAATACAAATTCATTTTCTCAAAGGTCTGGGAGCAAGGGCTGGCTCTGCCTAAAGTGCCTGCTTAGGCAGAGCACAGCAGCGGGGATTGGATCCCAGGTGTGCGTGCTGTGCTGGCCCAGTGCCCTGGGCACGCGGAGACAGCTACTGAGACTGGGTGTGGTGGCACATGCCTTTAATCCTATCTCTTAGGGGGCTGAAAACAGGAGGATCACTACGAGTCTGATCTCCATGGTGAGACCCTGTACACCCTGTCCTAAATTCATAAAAAAAAAAAAAAGTTCTGGGAGCAGACCGTGGAGATAGTTTGGCAGCGTAAGCACCTTCTTGGCAAGTGCAAGGACCCAGGTTCGATCCCAAGTACCACATGCCATGCCATAGGGCTGGCACTAAAACTGGGCGTGGTGGCACACCTGTAATCTCATTGCTGGGAAGGCTGATATGGAAGGATCACTACAAGTTCTGAGCTGCATAGTGAGACCCTGTACCAAATAAATAAACAAATGAATAAATAAATATTTTTTTAACATTCTGGGAGCTGGAAGTCCAAGATGAAATGCCAGCAGGTTTGATTTCTCTTGAGGGCTTCCCTGGATATAGAGAAAGCTGCTACTCTGTAGATCTTCATGGGCTTTTTCCCTATGTAGAGCATGTTGCTTCCTCTTCCCACAAGGGCACCAGTTCTGTTGGATTTGGGCTCCATTATTCTTTATTTACTATTGCCCTGCATTTGTTCAATGATTGATCTCTTTTCTCAAATCTCCCTAGGAATGATGGTTTCTATGCATCTTTTCTGTTTGTTGAATTACTTTCTTCAAGGGTCCCTTCTCATACATGTTTATTTAGTTCTTTTCCACTTTATGCTCCTAGGATTCTTCCAGTTACTAATTGATCTTTGTTTCCATATTATGTTTAAGCTGAAGACCTGACCTGATTGTTCTGGGTAATTGGAGTAGATTCTTTCATCTATGTTTATGTATATCTGTTTCCGTCTGGGATCAACATCTGGTTTCCTGGGGATGCTTGCTGTTTGTGAGAGGACAGGACAGTTTTATGTGGAAGATGGTGACTGTGGTGCCTGCTAACACAGTTCCATTTCTTCCAACCCACCTTCTCATCTGGCACTTGCCAGTCCCACATACAGACAGCACCTGGAATTGCAATTTCCAACCCTGCTGCCTTTCTCTCTGAAAGCTATTTTAGGCAGCAATTTCTTTCTGTTGCATTTGTAAGCAGGCTCCCAGTCAGTTCCTGAATTTTGTAGAGGTCTATCTTTACTTCTGTATGAAATAGAGAAAATGGAACTGCTTTTGCTACCCACACACTCAGTACCCAGCATTTCTGACACCAGGAGAGAGAGAGAGAATGAGAGAGAGAGAGAGAGAGAGAGAGAGAGAGAGAGAGAGAGAGAGAGAGAGAATGTGTGTGTGGTTTTCCTCACATGCCAAACAATCTAGCAGACACCAGCTTCCTGTCCTACAGTGGATCTCAATTATGACACTATCTGCCTGTGCTTAAAAGCAGATCCCATGGGCTTAGTCCTACAAGACTGCCCACACCTTGTGTCAGTCCCAAGGGGGTAGTGGGCGGTCACCTGTACTTCTGATGGCCTCCTGTAATTGGCGTTCTCATAACCTCTTCCTCTAGTTCAGATCATTTGCTAAGACTCTTCCTGAAACTCAGGGAAACTGATTTGTTGGCTTATTGTATTTATAAAAGATAAAGCTATAACAAAGAATGCATATGCCTTGAACAGCTAGATGGAGAGGTGCATAGGACAAAGTGCGGGAGTCCTTAGTGCAGGCTGGAGTTGGGGTACACCACCCCAGCATGTGGGTGTGTTCATTACCAAGGAAGTCCTCTGAATCTCAGACTTGAAGGATTTCTATGGTGGGCTCATCCCATGGGCATGGTCCATTCTCACTCAACATTCAGCTCCCTCCGCTTGCTGAAGGACGGAGGGTGGGGTTGAACATCTGAACTTCTTCCCACTGGAGCTTGGTCCTTCTCATGACTGGTCACCATCCAGAAATCCACCAGAGGCTCTTCATTAGAACTAAATGCACTCTTATCACCTAGGAAACTCAGATAGACTGGGGTACTCTGTGTCAAGAACTGAGTTCAAAGACCAAATACCAGAGCCTGTACCTAGCACCTCAGCACTTGGGAAATTGCAAAGATTTTAGGAGCTAGAGATGCAAGTGAGACACAAACAATATTTCTCCTTATAACACATTCTCACAAATTCCTGGTCATTCACCTCTTGTTTTCCACTTTTCCCGTATAATTCTCTTTTATTAGTATACATTTAAAGTACATAATAGTTATATATGTTTTGAAAAAATGGATACACAAAGAAACACATCCATATATAAGGATATGAATATATGACATATATAAGAAATTATATGTATGTATATGTTATTAATATTATTATAATATTATGTATATAATATACATATTATATATGTTGCATATATAATATATGCTGTATAACTGTTTATATCACACAAATATCCAATCTGTCTCTGTCTCTCTATGTATATAATTTCTTACCCATCTTGAATATAATTCTTAAAGAAATGTGTCCCATAATTCCAAATCTGCATAAGACAGAGAGCAAGGCCAGCTTCCTGGGTGGGTGACCTGGACTATTCCACAGATTTCTAGGGGTCAGTGGACCCCCACACTTGGTTTAATGCATTGCTATCACCATTTTGAAGTGTTTAAGAATTTCTGACAGAATTCTCCTCCCTGTAAATTGCCAGTGTTCACTTATTTCTAGAGGTTTCTCAAATTCAGAACACTTGGGGATTTTTATTGAAATGAATTAGCTAGTCAAAAATAACTTCTGGCTTCTACTTGAAAATTTTTCTAAAACTGGCAGAACTTTGACTGGTAGCAGAAATGTAAATTTTCAGATCCTTTTAGCCAGTAATTTAGCAATATAGGACAAGAGATCTTCCACTTTTAAAGCTACCCATGGGAAGTAATTTACAACTTATTATGTAAAATTGAGGGAAACTGGGTAAAAGGGGCACATCAGCTTTCTGCATGCAAGACCTTTCGACTTCCTGGGAAGTTATTCCAAAATAAAGTGTTTTTTAGTTAAGCAAAAAGAAATTGCCAAATGTTCATCTGTTATAGTAGCAAGTTAAGAATGAAGCAAATATGTGAATAAAGGAAGTCGTTAAGTAAAATATATATAACTGACATATTATACAATTTTAAAGTATAATTAATGATGCTAGAAGCATGAAACACTATTTCAATATAATAAATGCAATATGTGTTACATTTATGCAAAAAATATTCCAATGGTGTGAATAATGATATTATCATTGGTAAAGAGAAAAGTGGAAAATTTAAACAATGTCATTATAATTCAGGTTTAAGTTTTTCTTTGAAAAAAATGTAAGGAATATATTGCATTGGGGGCGGGTAGAGGAAGCCATCTCCAAAACAGATATCACTGCATTTCAGTGGTAAACATCTTTAGTTATTAGATTTAATAACTTATTTTGAAAATACATAGGTCTTTGAGGATTTGGGGAACTCTACAGGCTACTGCTTAGTCTTGCTTTTGGATGTGTCCTCGCCCCCTCCGCGTGTCATGGTCTCCCTTCCTTCTTGGCCTCTGTCTGCAGGCCCAGGGAGCACACTTCAGTGCCATCCCTCTGGAACTGCAAGCCATCAACCTGCAGTGGTCCCTGGGCTGTCTCCGCGCCATCCCTGTCATGAGGAACCCATGCTACTTTCGATCTGTCCACCCCTGGAAATACAGGGGTGACTAAGCAGGATCACAGTGACTGTTTATCAGGTGAGAGGGAATCCATTCCATATCTCACAATTGTGGGCACACTCGAGAGCCATGTCTACAAGGAACACACAGATTAATAAGGGGAGATGAGTTGTGCACAGATAAGTTGATTAAGAAACAGTGGGCGGGGGGTGCAGCAGTGAAGCAATTCCTGCTTAGCATGGATTTCATCAGCAGTACCACACACACACACACACACACACACACACACACACATACACACGTTAATTGCTGTGAAAACATCAAAAAGAGAAAGTCCTACGTGTGGGGTTTGGGAAGCTATATGTAGGTAATAACTTTCAAGCTGAGCTGTAAACAGTAGACAAGATATTTGGAAGGAAAAGCAAGCATCCTTAGTACTTAGGAGTGTAGAGAAGAGGTCAAGTGCAAGGAAAGTAAAGGAAATGTTCTGGAGATGTGGAGTGGTGGGTAACAGAGAATGAAGAACACAGAAATTCACTAAGCAGGAGACAAAAGGGTCCTTGGAGTAAATGCGAGAAAACTCGGCACTGCCAGGAAAAACACAAGGCAAAGGGAGGATAAAATGAGAGGGACTTTGGTAGTCGCGCCAGGCTTTCTGTGTTGAGCCATAGTAAAAGACTAAGGTTTAATGAGATAAATAGTAAAGCAGCCTAATTTTATACACTTCAATATTAACTCTCACACCCACCATGAAAATCATACCTTTATTCATTTTTAAAAAAATTTACACCATGCTTAAACCTTTAAAGAATCTCTAAGCCTCAGCTCAGGATATTAGAAGAAAGAATGATATTCACAGCCAGGTGACAGAAGGTTGTCCATGCCCCCAAAACGAGGTATAAATGTTGACTGCGTTACATTCTCAGCGGCAACCACGGAAGTTCAATTTGGGCTCAGAGGTACAGGCACATCCAGGTGAAGGTGGCAGCGTTCTGTCCCTGGTGTTGTCTGCTGGCCCCTGGGAACAGCACAGTGCCGAGGAACCCAAAGTTGCCCCCTCAGCTGTGCCAGGTTAACCGGAATGCAGATGGCTGTGCTGCATACTCGGCGTGGAATATTATGAAGACCCGATTTGAAGAAGCCGTGAAGGGAGCTATGTTCGTGTCCTATAATTCAGAAAAAGGCAACAAGTTATATGTTTTTAAAATTTGAATAGGTATCTAAAAATGTAATAAAAAAAACCCCAAGCATTACATAAAGTTTTGTAGAGTTTATAGTGATCCTGCATATATTTCTAGAAGTCAACTTGGCAAAAATTAGTGTCGATACTTTATGCAAGACTATTTCAAGAAGTGGAGTGTGAGGGGAAATGGGTACAGGTTTCTTTTGAGAGTAATGAAAGTGTCCTATCATCCCTTCATTTCCTATGTGTTTTGATTCTGAAGCTGCAAGTGACACCAAATTTCCTTGTGAACAAAGATACTTATTTTATCATAACATGAAATACCTTTAAATCCTCATATAGTCGTGTGTCTACATTCACAATGTGAAGGTCTACTTCCACTGCTTTGTACAAACTTACTTTATGTTTCTTTCATTTTTGTCTTTCTGAGACAGGGTCTTGCTAGGCAATTCAGGCTAGCTGTGTAGCCCAGGCTGGTCTCAAACTCAAAGCAGTCCTCCTGCCTCAGCTTCCAAAGTGCTGGGATTACAGGTGTGCACTACCAGACCTGATGACTTTATATTTTATAACTTTTCATTCATATGTATACCTTATGTTTATATTTAAAATTTATATGTTAAAGAAATGGGTGGTACCTTCCATTTATGGAAAATACAATTACATATGAAGCTCTGTCTACTGTTTTTCTGAGATGGCATCTCACTGTGCTGTTCAGGATGGTCTTGAACTTATGGGCTAAGCAAGCCTGCTACATCAGCTTATCAGAGAATGGGGACTCCAAGGGTGCATAAAGCCACATGTATGGAAAAAAGTGCAAAGCAGGGGAAATGCTGTGAAGCCTAACAGTTATCACACCTGCCATGTCTAGCTATCTGCTTGGATTTAATGTGACATTGGTTTAAATGGCCATCGGTGCTCTTCTCAGTGCCCGAGTTTTGAGTTTCCTTTTATCAGCACCGTCCAGGATGTGCATGAACTTCTCTTCTCACAAGAGTGTCACACAGGGAGCCCAAACACACACACACACACACACAAGCACACGTACATGTGAGTATACACACACTACACAAATACAAAATAATGGCAGGTTAAAATTGCCTCTGCCTCTCTTTTGCAAGATTCAGATCTAGGATTGGGACCTTCACTGATTCTCTGGATAATGGCCTTCTGTGTGTGCACAGCGAGGTGACACCTAGGGGCCATGATCCAAACCTCTCCCCACGCAGTCACTCTGCACAAGATGTCATTGCTGAGTTGTCTGGTAGCGAAAGCTTCCCATGGCCCGACCTACCAAGTGGACAGGCTTCATTAAATCATTTAGGCTGGACCATGATGTTGTCCACAGACAGCAGATGATGCAATGAAAAAAATGCATGATTTCATCGACCTGGCCAGATGCTCGTGACAGATGTGTTTAAGGGTGAAAGGAGCGCTCCACCAGGGAGTGCAGGAATGCGCATGTCTAGGCCAATGTGCTCAAGGAAAGGTGCTGAGAATACTACGGTAGAATTCTCAAGGTTTTGGGAAAAAAATGATCCATTTTCTGCAATTTCTGAAAATAACACTTATCAAGTTTACAAATGAGTTATATTTTGAAAATTCTCTAGATTTCCAGTTATTGAATTCTCTGTCCATCTTGATTGGAAAAGCCAAGGGAGGATCATTAGAAACAGGTCTCACCAGCAGCCACTCAGGCCTTGATAGCTCTGCAAGCTCTCAGCGTCAAATTCTAAAGTGATGTTTGGGGGAGATCTACGACATTAGAACTTTGCAGATGCAGTCAAACGACTTGTCACTGTTGTTTCAAAGAATTTCAACAAGAAGTAGAAGTGAGATGAAGTCATGTGTCTGAATTGTCAGCAGTTCTGGTCCCTATGTACTCTATAGTCGCTATAGAAATAGACGCAAGTCTGCAGTCCTGGAACGTGCACCCAGAGCGCTTCTGAAGCATTTAGAAGCAACACACTAGGACTCTTCCCCAGCGTTGGGTGGGAGCAGAAGTCTGTGAAGTAAGCAGCGCCCAAGGGACTGGGGGCAGTCGGGTTTGGGAATTAGGAGTAATGAAAGGCCATGTCCACCAGGTGGCACTCGTGCTCCCCGGATAGAAAAATCAGAGCCGGTGATTACAGTACTGTCCTTAGCTTGTGAGAGTCTTGAGCTGCCAATGTCTGCCTTTCCAGTCTACCTTATTGTTACTTTCCATTTTTAAAAGTCGGAAGCGGGAGTCCAGTGTCCCTGTACTTACCGCTCCGCAGTAGGGGCCAGAGGACACGGAGGCCGCGTTGGGCCCGTCGTGCAGCAGCAGGTAGTTGTGCACGCAGTCGCCTGGGTCCGCGATGCTGAACAGGTCGAAGCTGACCACCACCCGCCTGCCCGAGGGGGCCGCCAGGGCCCACTCGCAGTGAGTGTGGTTAGGGTAGGTTCCGGGGTAGCCGGGGCTGGCGAAGGAGCCGCTGTCTCCATACAGAGTCCCACCGCAGCCTGCGAGGAGGAGCAGCAGGGAGGCGTGAGCCCTGATCCTGCTTTGGGGCAGTGGAGGGCGAGGCCACCGCTATTACTTAATTACTAATCCGAGTGAGACTGCAGAATAGGGAGCAGAAAGCCCTGGGCTGTGCCTCCACTTTGGGGCTACAGTCCTCAGGTTGGGCACCTCCTCCTCTCCACTCCTTGCTCATGCCCTCCCTTCCCGCTTTTCACTCCTCCCATCTCCTGACTTCCGTTCTGACAAAGATCTGCCTCCATACTCAAACTTGTGTGCCTGGTTTATGTCACTCAGCATGATGACCTCAAGGTGCATCCATTTTCCTACAAATGACTCCTTTGTAGGGTAGAGCAGGACTCCGTCGTGTGCAAGTGTCCCATTTGCCTCACCTATTCATCTGGTGGTGGACAGACAGGCTGCTGCCGAGACTTAGCTACTGTGACTGCTGCTGCTGCGAATGATTATGCAAGCACCGCTGCACTGTGAGGTCTTTCACTCTTTGGGGAACTTTACACGGGGAATGGCTAGGTCAAATGGAATTTCTAATTTTACTTTTTGCAGGAATCTCCATACTGAATTTTATACTCCTTGCACTGGTTTAGATTCCCACTAACAATGTACATAACTCCTTTTCCCCCATGGCCTGGCAGGCAATTTTTATTATCTGATTTCTTGATGACAGCTTCTGTTCTTTCCTTTCTTTCTGGTGTGAGATGGGAACTTGGCATTGATGGTAATGGTGCTGAGGTTAAATTAAAAGAAACAAGCTAGGTGGAACAGAGACTCAGCTATTGTAGCTTTTGGTACAAATCCCTTTACAATAAAGTGACTGTACTGTAACAGAAGATTCCCCCCACCCGCAGCCAGCACGTTCTGTTTCTTAGTTACCCAGGTAACAGTTCCTGTTGCAGTTCTGGTTGCACCTGCCTCTTAGAAACATCTGGCCACTGGGATGCATTTTGTGCATGCCCATCTCCAATTAACAAGCCATTCTGCCTGTACTTCCTGCTGGCATATCCCACATAAGCCCTAAACCAGCAGAGATCAGAGCCTGCTATTCTGGAAACGATCCCAATCACTGTCCATCGACATAAATAAATCTGCCTCCAAATCGTGGGTGTCATTTCAGTGTTTCTGCTTGCTGTCACATTACTGGATACCAACAACTTTAAGATTACATAAAGTCAGAACTCTTCTATGCTGGTGTTATTTATTCCTTTAAATATTAGAGCTACCATAAGTTAGACTGGATATCTATGGAGACCTAGAAGAAATTGGAGAGGCAAAGGTACCCCACCTGGCATCTGACCCACCTCCACTGTAGTCCAGCTGGGCATCCTGAGCAACTCATTAATCTTCATGTTTTACTTCCTTGTTTGTAAAATGAGAGCCTTGGAGAACATTGCTAAGCCTCCTTTAGGTACAAAGGTTTCATTATCCAGGACTGGCTTCTCGTGGAATGTTCTTGCTACCCCTTAGCATGTGTAAAATGATTCTTTGCTATTATTTTTATTTGGGAGGTGTTTAGAGATCTGGGGACCCTTCATCCAGGTATCCCTTCTCACAAGTTAAGTGCATTGATGTGCTATAAATTCTAATGAGCTCATTCATAAGCTAAATATGCAAGAAGAGAACATGGTAAACAGCAACCCCAGGATGGCTGGGAAACCGAAGGGACCCAGCATGCGCAGAGAATGTTAGGCCTCTGGCTACTAGGGTCATTTCCTTTTTATTACATTATTAGACAAGTGCCTTGCTCATCAAAACAAAAATCAAAAACCTCACAAAACAGAATTGATACAGAAACTTAAAATTTTTTAGGTTTATTTCTAGTTTTTTATTGTAAATACATGTCTTTCCTATATATAGAAATAATAAATAAGGAATTAAGACTCT
>NW_004524796.1:1734575-1756238 GCF_000260255.1 Octodon degus
AGGTGTACGCTACCACACCCAATCATAATCTCCTTCTCGATGCACCCCAGGGGCAGGCCTGGCAAGGCAGGCTGGGGATTGAAACTCTGACCCCTGCGTCTGCCTAAGCAGGAGCTTTAATCTGCTGAGCTATCTGGCCAGCCAAAACTACGTCTAATTTTAACAGAATACCATCAGTGAAACAGCAGAGAAGATGAGGTTGCTTTGTCCTTGTCTGTTGGACTTTTTGTGTTTCCCTTTCCTATGTTACTATAGCTTACAAAGTGCAGATAGCTTACCAGAAGGGGAAGAGGTCCAGGTGAGCTCATAACCGGATCTGGAAATGCTGCCATCAGTCTTAAATCGCAGATACACTGTGCCACTTTGAGAGAAGATGGGGTTTGGCAGTAGGCTTCCACAGTACAACCCCAGTAGTGGCGAACCGCTGTCACTTCCATTTCTTATCTTTAGGGAAAAAAAAAAAAAGGCACTAGTTACTACCATCACACCTTCTTCTCCAACTCACATTTAGTGTACAGTAGGAGGAGAGACAGTTTAATAGACCAGGGTTATGTGTGTGTGTGTGTGTGTGTGTGTGTGTGTGTGTGTGCAAAAGTTTTGTAGTTTTATGGCTTAGGAGCAAAGGATTTTCTGGAAATTCATACAAAAGTTGCTTTCTCTTGCAAAGGAGAGAAATGTTCAATTTCTGGGTCAAAAACCATTTGCATTTGGATTCGGAAATGTCTGTGAGTTTACAGCAGTCAACACCAGGGCATGTTTATGCTCCAATTGGTGCTGTCACTCTGTAGCGTTTGGGACAAGGCACTTTGCAGGACATAATTAGAGCACAGGTGCGAAGGTCTGGGGGGCAGTACTGCTTGGTGTTTCCAGTTTCCCCCTGCCAGATACTCCATAAAAAGGTTTCTATGCAGGAAAGGACAGAAGTCAGTGAACCTATACAATTTCTGATTTCTATTTACTGCATGTTAAGAGCACATTCTGAGGCTGTGTAGTTTTTCTTTTCAGCTCACAAGCCTGCAGGACATGTGTCAAAACAGGAAATGAGTCAGGCTGTGGGGATGGAGTTATACACACCCTGCGCATTCAGCCTCACTCACTCAGTCCTCAGCCCGGATCCTGCTGGAGCATCTCAGCCAGGCCTACCTCCAAGAGTATGCCAGGAACATGGCTTGGGCAGTGCCTGGCTAGAACCAGCTCAGCGTGGGTAAGTATTGATTTCACTGATGTACATAGTCAACACCTGAGAAGTTTTCCAATTCCCTTAATAACTCTGTAGTTGAAAGTTCAGTTAGTTGCCAGTTCTCTAAATCAGAGAGCTTCTCCAGTGGTGCAGTGCTTATTTGGCTGGGCTGGGCTGATCTGAACAGATCGCCTCTAGCCAGCGGGCGAGAACAGTGCTGTTCTGCTTGTGGTTGGATTATCTGTCAGATGTTTAAACAAGCTGGCCTTGGCTGGAACAAAGCAGCCAGCCCTTTACAGTAGATGGGGCAGCTTCTTTCCCTCTGGCCCTCTTTTTAAAAATGCTTTTGCTCTGAAAGAAGGAGCCACATAGGAGGCTGCTAACAACTCCTCATATTCACTTTTTCCTGCACAGGAGGAATAAAACAACTGAGATGGCATCTCTGGAATACAGAAGACCCTGAATGAGGGAGCTGAAGACCCAGAAGACATGAGTACCCCAAACTGGCCTGTATAGAAAACAGATTCAAGAATCAGTGCAGCAGATTAGAAGATGCAGAGCCAACCACACACATACACACTCAGCTACCTTATCTTTGACAAACAAGCCAAACACCGTCATCACTGGAAGAAAGATCCTCTTTAATAGATGGTGCTAAAAAAACTGCCTTTCCACATGCTGAAGATTAAAACTAGAGCTACATTTTCAACCACGCACTGAACTAAATCAAGATATGATGCAGATATTCATAGTACTATGAATAACTACTACAAAGACAACAATATGCAATGTATTAATTATTGTAACTATCCTACTAAACTGCTCTGAAACTGTCTCAACGCTATTTCTTTCTCAATAAAATTAGTATTAAAAATAAACTTAAATAACTACAGAGGATGATAGAAAACATAAATATTTACCTACCTTATCTTTTTATAATTTAGACTGTTGATTTAGTTATTACCTGATCATTTCTTCTAAAGTTGTTCTAATGGGTTCTATTGAATATAAGCTTATTTCAAAAAGTAGATGATCAACAAATTGAAATAAATGTTTATGTTCTTAAGCTAAAAAATAAACTAAATCCAAATGAATTAAATAACTAAATATTAAAACAGAAATACTAAATCTGCTGGACCTTAGAACAGGTAGAACTCCTTAAGACACTGGTGTAAGCAAAAACTTTATGAAGAAAACTCTAATCACACAAGAACTATTACAAAGAGTCAACAACTGGGATCTCATCTTGTCCAAATTGTTTTTCATAGTGAAAAACCAGCAAGTGAGAGTGAAGACAACAGAATGGGGAAAAACCATTCTGCCAGCTGTTCCTCAGGGCCAAAGACTACTGTCTAGGATACATAAAGAACTTAAAAAACATTGGACACTCCAAATTTAAAGACTCAATCCAAAAAAAGCCAACAGAAATGACACTTTTCAGAAGAAGCAGAAATAGAAAAGAAATACATGTGGGGCCAGTGAGATAGCTCAGCAGTCTACAGCACCTGCTTAGGCAAGCGTAGGCAGGTGCAGGGACCACAGTTCAATCCCTGGGCACCACATGCCTTGCCAGGTCTGCCCAAAAAGTGGGCTAAGCCAGCCACAAGAAAGAAAGAAAAGAAAGAAAAAAAAAAAAAAAGAAAGAAAGAAAGAAAGAAAGAGACAGACAGACAGACCAAAAACACAGTTCAGCATCACTGATCATTCGAGAGATGCAAATTAAACACTGAGGTTCCATCTCACCCCAGAAAGAAAGGCTATCATCAAGAAAGTAACCAAGAGCAATTGCTGGTAAGGCTGTAGGGAAAAAGAAACCCTTCTCCACTGTTGGTAGGAGGGCAGACTGGGGCAACCACTGTGGAAATCAGTGTGGAGATTCTTCCAAATACTGGGACTAGTGGTTCCATTCAGCTAAGCTATTCCCTTTCTTGGCATCGTCCCAAAAGAATTAAAGTCACCAACCCACAGTGATAGATGCACCCCCCACATTTATAATGGTGCTGTTTGTATTAGCCGAATCTTGGAAAGAGTCTGAATGTCCATCAACTGATGAATGGATAAAGATACGGGTTTTTAAAAATACAGTGGGATATTACTCTGCAATAAAGAAGGATAAACTTGAGACATTTATAACTAAATGGATGTTGCTACAATGTAGTATATGGTTAGATTTCTAAATTTCTGTGTAAAAATATGTAATGGTTTCTTATTTAATTTTTTATTTTTTATTTTTTTTTCACATTCTGTAGGGATTTAAGGTTTAGCGTATCAACAATTGATGGAAAATACCTGTTCCATGTTATATCTAAGCCATTTGATATTCAGACACTGATGTTAAGCTCAACTGCCTACATTGTAGGATAATAATGTCATTAAGCTTCTCTTCTAGAGGGTTAACAACTTAAGTTTGCAGACCAAAAAATTAGAGGAAAAAAAGGGCTACAGAGGTAGCTAACATTTTGGCCCCAGCCCTTCAAGGTTAGTGAGGACTCACAACATAAGAGAACCTGTACTGTAACATCCTGTAACTCCGTGATGTCCCAAATTTTCTGTTCAAGGAGATTATGGAGCCACAGAGGAAAGTGATCAATGATGTAGAGTATGCTTAAAGAGAGTCACATGGAGAGAAAACATTCTCTCAGGCTTTCTCAGAGAGCAAATTGGTCAAGCAATGGTTGTGACTCATCCACATGGCTGACACTGACAAAAGATCTATAAACTGCTGTACAGGGTTTCAGAGTAAGTCTTGAGGGGATTTGACTGACCTTGTCAGATACAAAAGCTACATTTCTTGTTATATAGATTTTGCTTTATCTTGGTTTTAACTATCCAGCAAAAAAGTATAAAAACGAAGTATAAAAAGTAAAGCCATATTAATATGCTGAGCTGTAAAAGGCTCAAGTCAACAGCTTCTGACATTGCCAGTCCTATGGAAAACCCACTACTATTATGGACTACTGCACTATATTGGATTATTTTGCTGAATTCACACACATACAATATTTGAATGGCAATGGAATACCCATCTCTAACAAAACTAAACAAAAAGGGGGATATAAATGAAGGACCATTTTGTAGTGAAATATATAGATATAGATATATAGATATATCTGTATCTACGAAATAGGATATATAGCTACTTTCTCTTAGTTCAATAAGAAGAAAGATTTTTAATAATATTGTTTAGGCAAGATATCATATCTACATCTTGTACTATAAATAACTACTACAAAGACAACAATATGCAATGTATTAATTATTGTAACTGTCCTACTAACCTGTTTTGAAACTGTCTCATTGCTATTTCTCTCTCAATAAAATTAAATTTTAAAAAGTTATAAAATAAAAAAGTAACTAAATGGATACATTGGGACCATATTCTTTAGTGAAATAAATCAGACATACATGTTGAAATACTGCATTGTTTCTCTGGTGTGAGAAACCCAGAATGTGAATAAGGACCAAAATGTATAATAGATATTGGGAAACAGGAGGATCAAATGAGAGATAGGACGAGGGAGGGGATGAAGAAAGAATGGATAAGAAATAAAAGAATAGAAGAAAACATGGAAACAAAACTTCTATAAATAAGCAGGAGAGGGGGCTTGAAGGAGGGAAGGGGGTGGGAGGCAGCAAGACGCATCATGCACAGGTACAGATTCCCTGTGATAATGTGATCATTCTGTATATCTAAAATGTACCAATAAAATAAACACACCCACAATGAAACTGGCTGGGAGCCTGGCCTTTGCTGCTACCAAGGCCAAGTCCCTGGTAAAAGATTTCTGTTCCCACCAGGGTAACAGTGGAACGCTGAGGTTTCCTGGCCTGGCCGCCAAGATGCCAGGCCCCCACCAGACTCGGTCATGTTCTCCAGGCTTTCTCTTTCTTTCTTTACTGGACAGGAAGTTTCAGATCTATGCACGGAGCAGAGAAGGGCAGACAGGAGGTGGAATACCCAGCAGCCAGGAAAGTGGGTCTTTCCTTCTCAGCTTGCAGCAGGCCAAGGGCAAGTGTTAACTCTAACTGACAGGTGAATGCAGTGGCGTTCACCATCACTTTGACAAGCGAGACAGTTCTAAGCTTTCTCCGTATCCCATTTCTGTTTTATTTTTCATAAAAACATTTAGATCTCCAGGGTGGGTAAGTGTGCAGGCCTGAGTGGAGCACCCTAGTTGGCAGGAGCAGGGCGGCATTCCTCCCTTCATTTGTCCCCTGCCTCATCTGCCCTCCTACCCCCCAACACACCCAGTTTCCTGCTTTGGCAGCTCCTCCCTATGAGGAAGGCAGGCACTTCTCCTGAAGGTCATCACACTGTGTGTAGATTCTGTGAAGTTTCCCAGGAACAGAACACTGCCTGAGGAATCCCACTGAAGCTAAATCCTGATAAAAGACTTTTTTCTGGAGCCAGGAACAATCTGGATGTGACAGCAGAAGCAGAGGCTCAGTGAGCTCAGCTGGGAAGGGGCTGGAGGCCAGAAAGGGAAAAAGGCTGCTGGAGGTCAGAAGCAGAAGGGTGAGGCAAGGGCTTTGGTTACTAAGAGGCCAGGAGCCCACATGAAGCCCACCCAGAAGAAACGAAGCCAGCCATGTACATTTGTTTAGCCTACAAAGGTCAGATAGTGGCACTAAGAATCTGATCAAAGATCTGCTCAAAGGTGCAGGGCTCATTAGAAGAGTCTCCTCTCCACAAACAAAGACGTGCCTCCCCCACATCAGTAGGCTATGGGGGACGGTGCGGATGAGACACAGAAGCTCTGGGCACACCACAAGGTATTCACAGCCACACCAGGAACTGGGCTTTCTCAAGGTGCTCTGGGGAGGGGTGGAGGCAAGTGCGGGGCTGGGTGCAGGACAAACAGACTGCAGACATTCCTTATGCCAGTGCAGCTTCCTCTGGGGTGGTGGTGGACAAAGGGATGGAGCTCAGCTGCACGTGCTCAGCGGACTTTGGGTTTTTCCTCTTAGTATGAGTTTGTAGCATCCAGTGATTGACTGTGTGGAGTTGAACACAACTCATCAGAATTCTTTCCATATCCCCTTCCCGCCCTCTTCCTCCCTCTCCATCTCTTGGTCTCCTTTCTTTTTTCGAAAGAGCTATCTCCCCACTTCCTATTATCTATCCTTTACTTTGCTCTTCATTTGCACTTTGGGTTTCTCACATAAAAGAAGCTGTGTGACATGTGAGCTGGCATCACTTAACCTTGTGGTCTCAAGGTACATCCATTTTCCTACAGCGACACAAGTGTATCCTTCTTTATGGTGGAGTAGTGTCCACTGTGGACAAAGACTGCATTTTTGAATCCATTCATCTGTTTACAGACATAAGATTTAGCTCTTGTGTTTTTAGTCATGCTGCTATAAACATGGGTGTGCATGGGTCACTGTAAAATGATGTCATTAACTCCTTTGGGAAGACACCTAGAAGGGGAGCAATGGGGTCAAATGGAATCACTAATTCTAATTCGCAGAATATTTGCTCAAAGGTCCTTAGAAAACAGCACAGCTGCTCCAGCTGATTGCAGCCCACAGGGAAATCAGTGAGCTGTTTAGTATTAGGCAGTTTCATCTACAGACAAAATTCGCTTTCAAAATTAGTGCCACCTGCCAAAATCAGCACCTTACCCTTGGACCTCCTCTGCTCCTTCAGATCAAAACTCAGTATAAGCCGCTTATAGAAAGAAACCATAGCTGTCCCCAAACTGAGTCAGTGTCCCTGAGGGACAGACTGTGCTAGTCCTTCCCATGTGATGCTGTGATTGGCTGCTGCCCTCTGCCTGTCTTTTTAGGCTCTAAGTACCCTGATGGCAGCCAGTATGTTTTGTCTTCTGTTGTCTTCCCATCGCCTGGACTAGAAGGTGTTTGGTCAATATGGAGTGATGGAATGGCGAAGGAATGGATGGACTGGAAAAGGGCATGCAGAGTTGGCAACAGGAGAGGGAAGAGTGAAAACACCTAAGAGACCCATCTTCTCTCACACTAAGTCATTTCCTCAACAGTCAAATGCACCTCACCTCCAAGAAGTCATGCGCGCAGTTCCTGGAGGTCTCGATGTTCAAAGTGTAGAAAAAGAGGGAGATGCTGTGGTTCTGGGGGGCCGAGAGAATCACAGTGCAATCCAGGTTCGCATAGTAATTGTCTGGCCATCCAGGACTCCTCAGACTGCCAAATCCCTGGTTATAGTGTCTGTTGCAATCTTATAGGAGAAAAAATGTTCATAGTTAACATACGCATCCAAATATTTATTGCTCTTTCAAGTTGACAGGAATAATTTTCAAAGTTTACAAAATGTAATCAATTTTTAGGAAAAAGATAATCCAGCCAGTTCCTTCACCTTTGAGGTCACTGATACCTGAGACATGACAAAAACTTGCTGACAAAAACACTCTTGTGCAAGGACAAGATACAAGAATGTCCCCCAAACAGGGCTCCAGCATCCTTTAAACTCCTGTGACCCAGTCAGGGTGTTGGTGGTTGACATTTAGAACTTTTTTGTGATTCTTTTTGGTACTGGGAATTGAACCTAGAGGTACATCATACTGAGCTACATCCTCACTTCTTTTATTTGTGTATTTTTTAATTTTGAGACAGGATGCCACTAATGCACTAAGTTGCCCACGTTGGGCTTACACTTGCAGTCCTCTTGCTTTACCCTGCCAGGGTGGGGAGTGTGTGCACCACCAGGCCCAGCCCAGGCTCTGTTTTATGCACAAAGACTAAATTGCAGACAGGATTTTCTCTAATGATTTCCCAGGAATTCCTTTGATGATTTATTTGTAGTAATAGCACTGTAAAGTCATAGGTCATTATTGATTTTTTTTAAAAAATGAAGTATTTTTATTGTTTGTTTAGATCAGAGACTGTTTTCATCAATTTCAAAACACACAGTAAATAAAGTGTTCTTAAAAATTAAGCTCAGGTATAAAATCATGTAATCCTTTAAAAGAACTATGGGTCTGTAAAACAGTTCCCTAAGGTTTAGGGATGCCCAACTTTTTGAATACTAAAAATCAATGAACTGCAAATAGGTATAATGGAGGCATTTTATCTTGTTGGGCTTTTAAACACATAGATGGTGATCCTTACATGCAGTCAAGTGGATCATTGATAAAATAAATGGTATATTTTTAAATTAAGTGCATTACATTTTAGTTAGTATTACACTCATTTTAGCACTTCAGGAACCATTGATAGTAATTTGCTAAACTGAGCATAGGTTCTAGTTACGAGTCTTATCTAATGGTTTATCATTACAACCCCTAACCTCAGCACTGGGGTGACTTCTTTCCACAATTGGAAGATACAAGATTTTCTGGAATGAATTGGAGTCTCAGGGCTTACCTTCAATCTCATAGGTGAAGCCTACTCTAGAGTTGGAGCTTAAATCATCTGATTTGAAGACAACAACAGCAGTGCTCACTGAGGAGTAAAACACCGGCGCAGTGGTTGTGTTTCTGCCGCAGAACTGAACTCCAGGGTTTCCATTGATCTGAAATGCAATGGAAGCCAAACAGTGTCAGCTGTGGTTTCAGAAGTGGACAGCTATAGGCAAATGAAACTGCAGAGAGAAATCTGACTTAGATTCCCAGTCACAGGACCAGCTGTAGTGTTAGAGAACTCTGCAGCAAGACTCACTGTTGGCGTTGGAATAGAAAGACATGCCACCTCCCAGAGGGGTGAGGGTGGTGCTGGGGGCCCAGATTGTCTAATGAAACTTTAGACAGCGGCCTCTTGCAGACCACAGGCCTCAGCCCCAGTGTGCCACATCCTTGCAAGTGCCAGGGCTTGCTCTGAGCAGACCCACTCACTGAGCCGCCCAGCTCACTGCAAGTCCCCTGCTTGAGCTCTTTTCCAAGTACTGAGCCCATAAGGCTAACTCAAGACCACTCCCTTGTCCCAGCCTCTGCTGCCCTGTAGAAAACCTATTTGGAGGGTTCAGCACTACAGCAAGTCCCCTGAAACTGCTGCCACCTACAGTGTGCTGCTTGGCCCTTCTCTCGTACTTGGGCAGCCCACATTCCCTCTCAAGACCATGGTCCAAATGTGGCTAAATAGCCATCAATTCCTGCTCAATACCAACTTGTACCAAAGTTAGTGCATCTCTGATACTCATTCTCTATCACCTACTGAAGGTCCGTACTCCAGACCTGTTTGAAGACTTCTGTTAGGGTGGGCTCCTGGCCTACCTCCATCCCTGTCTCCTGCTGCTGGTCCTATCCCTGATTCTGCCTGCTGTGTCATCTGAATTTCAGCTCCACTGTCAACCACCCCCTGTGTCTATCCCCAGCTTTTCCATGCTGTAGTCTTATGTGAAATCTGAATCTTCCCCCTTCTGCACCCCCACGCACAATTCATTGAGGGAAAGTGGTGGCAGTGGTGCTGGTGGGGCGGTGGTGCTGCTGCTACTGGTGGTGTTCTTTGTGCTCCTCACTGCAGCATCACACTTCCACACTGCAAAGTTGGTCCCCCTAGGTAGGTCTCTACCAAGGGTCAAAGAGGCTCCCTGAGCCTTCCTGTCATTTTTATTTACTCTTCTTTTGGGTGCACACTTTCATTTATTACAGACTTGTGATGCTTTAGGTCACCAGTAACTTAGGTCATCTGATTTGTTTTCTAAAGTCTTGGAGGTCTGAGGTTTTTCGATGGGCCATTAAACATCTCTTCTTTGAGCTTCTTAATCCTAGTGATGTTCACCCTCACTCATGAGGTTGCTGACCCAAGTGCCGGCCATCTGTCCTTCTTCCCCCCGTCTACTGCCTGCACCACATAGTCTCTTTACAATCTCCCCACTATGGTTCTCTTTCTATTCTTCAGTACTTTGAGGGTGTCAGTTTATCCAGCCCATCCATCAGTTTCTTTCTTCCTCCTTATCTACTCAAACAAAAATGCTTCATTGTTTCCTTCATTTATTCAGATGAAGGGCCCTAATCAGTCATGACAAATATTGGGCCAAACTGTAAGCTAGTCTAGCTGCTGACTCATTCCCAAACTCCTTATTGGGCCCAGCTTAAGGGTTTTCTCCAAACTCTGCCATCTCAACTTCATCAACCACTGGAAAATTAAGAGCTTCAACCCAAAGGGTTTTGTTGTCTATTTGACTCTAAGTTCCTGCTGAGGCTACCCTTAGGGAATAGCTTTGTCCTGAAAACTACTAAACTGTAGAATGATGACAACCATGCATCTTGACAACTATGGGAGCTCAAGACTAATTCCAGTGTCTAATACATGTATAACACTTAGCAAATTCATAAAGTCAGCACTGTGGAGTCAGACAGACTAGAGTTTTTCTCCCAAGATGGGGACATGTGATAACCAGGCAACCCCAGCTATCTAATGAGGAGCCTGAGAACTTGGAATATAACAGATGGGATTCTTACTGACAACACACAGTTGTCTGGACATGACACTCTTGGAATGAATAGGATAGTCACTCCCCAGACTGCAAAGACAGTCCATGTACTCCTGAGTGTTCTCCGGGTGTCCATGTGGAGGCCTGATGGTGCAGAATGTCCCCAGCCCTCACATCATTTTCATTATGAGTTATCTGCCCACAGGATGAGCATGCTGAAATCTTTAGGTCTCATGTTAATGTCACATTTTATACCCTGAAAGTCTTTTCAACAACTTACTCATTGGGTAATTAAGATTTTCTTCTTATTTTTCACTTTTAATCAAAAGAAATCTTTTTATTTTCCTTCTCCCTCCCCCCATCTCTCCCCTTACCATGCTACTGTGAATACAGTCCCCCTAGACCTATCCCTCATAGAGTGTTAGCTAATTTTCTCATGCTCATGTAGACTTTTCCAATTCTTTCTACATGCTGGTCCCACTGGCTGCAGGCATACACCCAGTCCATGAAGCACTGATGCCACCGCCAGAACATTTGAGATGTTGACCACGTATTGAGATTGGTGGGTGCTCTGCTGCAGGGGAATCAACATCAGAGGGGGTTCCGGGGCATTTTTAACAAGACATCCAGAGAATGTGCTGGCATCGGAAAGTTTGCAAGCTCTTGCCCTACTGAATCAAATTCTCCACATGCCTGAGTGGAGTTGAAAATATAAGTAGCTTTGAAGATTTATTTACTCACGCCTTACCTACATCACGTATTTTACAAATATTAGTGAGAGGTACTCTAGCTGTGACTGTTGTCCATCCTGTCCTGGTTACCTGTGGTGAGTCCTGAAACTCTAGATAGTTCTGGGCACAGTCGTCTGCTGGCAGCTGTAGTTCCCACACAGTTATCTTGACCTGATTGAAGTGAGGTGCTTTAATGACCCAAGTGCAGGTGAAAAATGGAAAGCTAGCGTTTAATACAGAGGGTGATGAAATATTCTGGGGAGCCCAAGTTGCGTTATATGTTCCACCACAAGGCACTGAAAAAAGAAGAGAAAAACAACGTAGGAGATATTTTCCTCATGTATCATCACAGTCTCTAGCATTCTGCATTTGCTGTCCCCAAAGGGGGAATATTTGTATCATTCTATTAAGGAATTAAGTATAATTTTTTTTGAAAATGTGTTTGATACAAGGTTTCACTGTACAGATCGGATTTATAGTGATCCTCCTATTTTCAGCCTTCTCAGTGCTGGAATTACAGGCATACCCCACCACACCTGGTTTCAGGGCCAGCACAGCATATGGTGCCAGGAATTGAACTCTAGTCCCTGTTCTTGCCTAAGCAGGCAGGCGTTCAGTCTGCTGAGCTATCTCACCATCCCTTAAGTATAAATTTTTAATTAAGGATTGCATCAAAATTTACTGCAGGTTATACAGTGTTATAAAATGTTTATTGATCAACTGATATAATTTAGTAATTAACATTGAGTTTAGATACAATAAACATAGCATTTTTTTTAGTACAGAAGTACTTATGTAGTTTATAACATATAAAAGTATTAGTTTACTTACTGTCCATGAAGGTATATGTTGCATTAAATCCTTCTGTTTCTATCAATAGATCACTGACAAACTGAACTGTAAGGAAGTTACCAGACGAGATAAAAGGAGCAGGTACTCTGGTCCCACAAAATGTTCCTACCAAGTCTGCATCTTCACTCTCCCCATCATATAACTGAAAAGAAAATGAGCTCATGAGTTCTCCCTCACTGGCAGAGAACTGCATTATTGTATGTCACATAGGATGTAAAGTCACCAGAGGTCATGACTAAGGATGTTTACGTTGCTGCTGTGACAGAGATTCTAGATTTAGGAACAGAATTATGATTGGATCAATGACATTAAAAAAAATTTTCAGTACAAGACTGGTATGGTGGCAACCATTTTTTCCTCTTTGGGAAAGTAATACATGATTCAATGAATGGTGCGTCACGAGGGCCCAAACCCATTGCTGGCCTCATTGAAGCGCCCACCACCAAGCCAGTCCAAGCCATTCTGATGCTTTGCCTGGATCAACACCAAAGTGTTTTTTATGGAGCCCCCAATTCTACAAGTGTCCTTCTCTAGTCTGTTCTCAAAATATCAGCCAGGGGCTAAGGCTGTAAAGAAGCCAGGCCAGGGATCCACTCTGATAAATCTGCCTGTTTCCTCTCTCTCAGTACAAAAATGGCAATGGCTAAGACCCACTAGGATCTGCTCTCCTCCTCATCCCAGTCTTTCAGGTCTACTTTCTTTCTCCACTCTGTCCCCCTTGAGCCATGCAGGTGCCATTCAGCTTCCTGGCTTTCACTTGGCCGGTCCCTTTGCTTGAGTCCCAATCCCACTGCACCCATACGGTTTGTCCTCCCACAGTCCCTGTGGTTTCTACTCCAGGTCACTGACTCAGGAAGGGCATCCCTGTTTCCACTCTCTTGGCTTGCTGTTTCCTTTCCTGTCTGATTTTCTTCAGTAAAATATGACATTCTTTTTCTTTTTAGTATCAGGAATAGAACTCAGGGCCTTGAGCTTGGCAGACAGCAGCTTCTGCCACTGAGCTATATCCCTGGCCCTAAATCTGACATTCTATGCATATGACTTATTTATCTCATTGTTTTCTCTAATGAGAATGCAAGTTCCAGAGACGCACAGATTTCTGTCTGTTCCATTCATTGCAATGTCCCCTGATTGTCAGACACATAATAAGTACCTAATAAGTGCTTTTATTTCTCTCCTCTCCTCTCCACCTGTCTTAGTCTGCACTGTGTGGCTATACCAGGATATCCTAGATTGGGTAATTCATAAAGAAATGTCTTTCTCACAGTGCTGAAGACTAGGGAATCTCAAGTCAAGCTGGCTCCCTGCTGCAACATGACAGGGGAGAGGCATCACATGCAGAGAGAGCAGGGACACGCCAGCTCCCATCTCCCTTCTCTTTGGGGGACGTCCTCATAACCCTAACTAACCCTCATTACCTCCCAAAGGCCCTGACTAAAAATATAATGATAGGTATTTAAGGATTGTCTAACACTTGAACTCAGAGGACACACTCAAACCATAGCCCCACCCACCCCCGACTGCTCTTCCCAGTAGTCTTCTTTGTCCCAATGAATGCCTCAAACTTGAATTTTCACTCATCCTTGGTTTCTTTCACACTTCCCTCTTTGTTCCCACATTCATTGCCTTCTGCCTTTAAAATGTATCTCAAAGGATGCCATCTCCACTGTTATCCTATCACCCTTTACCTGAAAATACCTAATTCCACAGAGCAGGCTCAGACTTCTCCACCAAGCTTGTCGAGGGGCTGGGATCTTAAGTCAGGCTTCACTCCTGTCCCCCCTGGAAAGCTCCAGCAGATTCACCCTACAGTTAGCGTAGAGTTTCCACTACTCTGCAGCCCTGTGGGATCTGGCCTGTGCTGCCGTGCAGACTCACTCCTTTCTTACCAGCCCAGAGGCGCCACGGCCTGCAGCTTCTGCACTCGCTAGCAGCAGTCACTGTGCAGCTGCTGAATGGCCCAGCAAGGCCATGGGATCTCAGCTGTCCTCAGAGAGGCCCACCCTATGCAGTGCTGACCTCCCCACCATTGTATTTTACTATATTCAAGTTGCCTGCTGGGAGCCTATGTTTCCCAGGATATGTGCTTAGGCGTGAGGCTTGTGTGCTTCTTTTGGTCTCCTTCTCAACAAGAAAGTAAGTGCCACAGACAGGGAGACCGGATGTCTCCAGCAGCCAGAACCACTGCCAGCAGAGACAGTGGGGCGCCTGGAGCTCTTTCAAATACTCTATGAGAAAATCAAGTTTTCTCCAATTGAGTAATCTTGATTGTATTTCTAAAATGAGTGCCTATACTTTTTGTAGTTTGAAATAATAAAGTCATATCAGAGTGACAGTGTGCCAGACACCGCAAAACAACCACGACCGCTGATATTATTTTAAAATGCTAGGATTATGTTGACTAGGTCATTTTAAAACAAAACGTGAAACAGATTTACCACTAGATGGCAATGTCTCTCCTACTTCAGCATAAATTCAACTACTGTAGAATGAGAAGAGACTTGAGAATTCTGGCATCTAACCCTATAATTTTAAAGAGGCCATTTGCCAAGTTGGAGGCAATGCACTTTTTGTGGTAACTAAGCCAGAGTTTCATTAGGATCCTTGCCATTTTCATGATCACAGTCACATTACCCAGCACTGTCATCCCATGTACCATTAAGGTGTACTGCGTGTCTGACCTCACTGCTCGGTGCTAGGAGTGAAAAACGCTTTCTGTACCTCTGAAGTACCTGTGGACGAGGGAAAGGAAAGGCTGATAAATTAAATACACCACACACACACACACACACACACACACACACACACAAGCATGCACGCACGCACACACGCATGTGTACGCGCATACACATGTATGTGAATCATGTAAAAAAATGAGGAAAAGGAAGTGCCACCATAGACGAATGGAAATGCGGTGAAGATGACAGAAATCAGCAAAGACTTCATAGAGACATTTGAACTGGTCCTTGAAAATAAGGAGAGACTTTTGAGACTCACCCAAGGAACAGGACCAGCAGAGGAACAGCAGAAGGAGGGAGGAGGGAGGCCACAGAGCATGACATGCACGTGCCCTGGAGGGGACCAGAGATGAGAGAACAGAACAAGTGGGGATGGGCCTTGGACAGGGCTGTAGAGTTTGGAATTTCAACCCATTTCCTGCCAGGCAGTTGGGACCTCAGCTGCAGGACTTCTAAGACTTGACTCGGGTTTTAGATAGATAACTGACAAATATGGAGGAAAACATGAGGGAGAAGCCAGGGCTGGATACGAGGGAATTGTGCCCATGCCTGGTCCTACCCAACCTTTGCATGCCATCGTTCACTAGCATAGTAAGATCTCTCCTAACGGAGATGAAATAGCTGGTGGCCACTGGACAACTGACATGGACCCCTAGACGTCTTCCTGTGTTCTCCATCTGCTCTCCTGTTCTCAGCCAAGCCCAAATCTCTACTGTGGGCCTTCAGCAGAGCTGCTCTCGCAAGTGTGGTGGGCAGTGCCTAAGGGTGCTGGGGAGGGAACTGGATAAGGGCTAGGATTCACTTGGTCTCCTCAGCACTTGCATGGTGTGTCTTCTGGCGGTGGGCACTTCCTGGGATAACTGCTTTAGGCGCATGGCTTGAACTTTTGTTCTGAGTCATGTAGATGTGGGCAAGTGCTAAAAAGAACTTTGTATTATCTCAACTGTCTCATCTCTTTAATAGTATTAGAATCTACTTAAAATTCTAAAGGGAGCAGGCAAATGATTTAGTGGAAATCAGCCTCTGGTGACTACAACTACTACAAGATCCTGTTCATTGCCCACCCATTAGCTTGAACAGTTGAAGAAATGGGAAGGAAAATTTTGGATTTTAATCTGTATATACTTTTAATGCACAAGAGCAACAGACTTTGAAATCAGAATTTGTTTTCAGAACTAACAATAACTGCAGACATTAATTCCCATAGGAATTTGTTATTTAATATTTCCCAGGAAATTTACTAATAGGAGAATGTCTTATTTTCTTACTTGAGTATTTCAAATTTGCACCTTTTAAAAAAGGTTACTTTCTATTAATACATGTTTATAATACATAATGATAACATCATTGTTGGGAGTTGGTACACGGACATAGCACAGTTCTCTTTATGTCCCTTTCTCCTTCCCCATTTCTTGGCTTCTCTCATGAATATTTTTCTTCCCAGTATAGGATCACTACCAGTAAGTGATATCTCCAGCATCTTTTTTTAAATATGGGGTTTCACTAAGTTGCCCAGGTTGTCCTCAGACTTGCCATTCTTCCTGCCTCATCCTCCCATACAGCTGGAATTATAAGCATGCGCTATTGGGCCTGGCATCTTCCTCACTTTTCTGACCTTACTGTAGAATCTCTGATAGGATCTTCTAGACAATCTGCTGAAGAATTCCTTGGTAAGGGAAAAGGAGACAGGTATGGGGCTAACCTCTGATTCATTTCAGAACTTTCTAGACTAAAATTTGTACTAGTGACCCTGGTCTCAGGAAGAGAATCCAAGCTTCATGGATTAGAACCTGCTCCACCAGTACAGGTATTTTCACATTTGTGGTACTTTTTTTTAATCACTGGGACAAAATGACTGAGATGATCGGTTTAAAGGGAAAGGTTGATTTTGGCTCTTGTTTTCCTAAGTTTGAGTCCAAAGTCACTCGGCCTGGTTAGTGTGGGCCTTCAGTGAGGGAAAAGGCACATGTCTGGGAGGAACCTGCTCCCCACATGGTGGCAGGAAGTAGTGAGAGAATGGGCTGGAGTGCCAGTATCCCCTCTTAAAGGCCACACTCCCAAAGACCTAACTTCCTTCCACTAAGCCCCACCTCCTACTCCTATCATAGGATGGCCACTGAGCCTTTGACACAGGAGCCTTTCAGGGACATTCAGGATCTCAACTACAGCAGGAGTTTTGAAAAATCTTAGTACACTTTTCCTGTGCTTGGAGAAATATATGGAATAAAGTAGGCTTTATACTAACATTTATTTAACAAATAACTGAAGGAAAGAAGGAAAAGAGGAAGGAAAGCAAACATAGCAGTATAACCTCACAGGAATCCAATACCTACATGGAATTCTGATCTTCTACCCAAAGACTGCCAGTCCCTCCTCCCAGTGGTTGACCACAGATCAAATGGTTAGACCCAGTGGGTTAAGACAGAAGTTTTCAGTGTAATCAGTACTAGTCCCTAGGGAATGTTTTACATAAGTGTAGGATTCTTTGGGTTCATACTGGAATTAAAACAATATTTGGGGGGTAAATCTGGCATTTCTTGTTTAGAAACCAAATTACTGAATCCCACAGAACAATTATCATATAAAAATTTCATATTAGATAGGAGAGGAAGCTTTACAAAATATTGGCTATAAATGAGGCACTTATGGAAGGGATTCTGGGAAATATTGGGAGGAGGCCATCTCCTTACTGCTGCCACCATATTTTCCAGCACAGGAAAGCAGGTAATACTTGCTGGTCCCTCTAGGCCACATCATGCTCTTCAGCACAGGAGAGGATGAACTGGTAAGGAATTTGGGGTCATGAAACTAGGCATAGGGCTAGCAAGATAGCTCAGTGGACTAAGTGTCTGCTTAGGCAAGCGTAAGGACTAGGGTTCAATCCCCAGCGTCATAGGCCACCTCAGCCCCAACCCTGGGCACACTGAGCCTGTGAATGAGTCTGGGCGTGGTGGTGCACACCTATAATCCCAGCTCTGGAAGGCTTGGAAACAGAAGGATCATTATGAGTCTGAGCTGTGTAGTGAGACCCTGAACAAAATATATAAGAAGGAGAAGGAGAAGGAGGAACAGGAGGAGGAGGAGCAGGAGGAGGAAGAGAGGCAGAAGGAGGAGAAGAAAAAGGAGAAGCAGCAGCAGCAGCTAGGCATGACATCATGCAGTTCAGAGCCACTTGTTTTCCCCTTATTTTTGGTGGTCAGTGTCCCTCAACAATCATGGTTATGTGATGTTTCTCTCAATTTGTGGAAAGTGATAAAGGAGGAAGCTTCCCATTCTTTTGAGCATCCCATCTTGGAAGCCCTTCCTGAGTCTCAAAATGAAGCTACTGAGATCCCTCACCACTCTACTTTTCTAAATTGTTTATATTTGCCATTTTTATCATGTTGTATAATAACACATCTGCTGATGCTTCAGTCTCCTCCATGGGCTGAACACTCCTTGGGAAGCTTTAACTCCTTAAGATGTGTCCTTATGTCTCCACATGTCCAGTGCCAGCTACAGTGACTGCCAAGTAACTCTGTGAAATGGTTGTGATGTCGATTTCAGTATCAACCACTCAAGGAAATGCACAGTTCATTATGTGTTACTTACTCACCAAGCCAACCCTTTCAACAATAACAGTAATGGAAATATGAATGAATAATGGGCTTGGCATGACACACCTTGCATATCTACTTATAGAGTGGAATTAATCTAGCTTTGCTAAAAAGCAATTTTATTATAATGTCTAAGAAGCAATTTAAAAGGGAGCCAATGTTCCATTTATCACAGAGATTCAGTAATAAGAACCCCTCCAAGCTTCCCACTCCAGGAGCTGTTATTTGGTTGGCTAGTTAGCAGAAGTTGGAAGAGTTGCCAGCTGAGGAAAATTGCTTTCCCAAGAGGGAAAACAAGAGTCAATCTAAACAAACATTTTTAGGGGCAAAACAGTGTTTTATTTTGAAGCTAGAAATGAACTACTTCTTTTTGTTTCTTACTATTTCTGTCCTAAGTAATTTGAAGAAACTCAGATGATTACAAGCTGTTATACAACACTATCAAGTCACAATCCTAGAAATAGATCTTGAGAGTACATTCAATCAACTCTCCTTATAAGATCATACTCAGTTATTTTCAGTATTTTAAAAAAGAGACATTCCATAACCTCTCTGCCTATTTGGATTTACTTGAAGGAGGAAAAAAGTGAAATAACTTTGTTAACAAATTATGTCAGACACAATCTAAACACTCTGATACACATTTTTAAATATTCTCAAAACAGTCTTGCAAAGAAAGTTCTATTCTGTGATTTCATTTTAGTAGATGAAATGATGAAGAATCAGGAAGATCAAGGAATTTGATAACAAAACAGGGTCCGAGTCCTCATACTACCTCTAAAGTTTATTACCTCTCTGTAAAACTAGGGGAGCTCTTGGGTCTTAAAAATCAGTTGGGAAACACTTCAGAGCGAAGTTCTCTGGCAAATAAAATTTCTTAGATGGAAAGTAACAAGTAAACTCAGAAGGGAAGAAACAAAATGATGTGTCTTAATAAAATGTGCATTTTACTCTCATTTTAGGAAAGAAAACCTCAGTCTGAGTTGAAATTCCTTGTTATCTCCAGTCTTTCATGGACTTACTCTGCCATGGCTTCTGACCCAATGTTTTATTAAAATGGTTGTCATCCCATGGAATGAGTTTGTTCTTCACTTTAACCTACTTGGCTTGTAATCTGTGATTTAATAGCATTGCCCACCCATGCTCTGGGAAAAGAAGTTTCTGTCAATTTCAGTGATACTAAAATAATATAATAAACTTAGTATTCCTGGTTTTCACTACTTATGGTTTCTTTTCTTGTGCCTTTTATCCTCTCCAATTGCCTCTCCTGGGACCTTTCCTGGAAGCTAGTGAGAGTACATGCTTATCTCCCTGCTGTCTAAGAAAGCATTCTTTCTCCTCACTAATTGCAGTTGCTATCCTTTTGGCCGCAGAGATGTTCATGTCCCGTGAGTACTCTACCCCATTCTCTGGCCAGAGCAATCTCGTGTATCTGTTCTGCTGTCACTGAAACCACGCCTCCTATGAATGCTCATGTTTTCCTGGCATCCTAAACACAGTGCTTATCACAGGAAAAATATAAGTATATAATCAAGTGCTTAAATACCAATTCCACCTACGACTTTCCTTTCTTTTGAACCAGTGTCTTTAAAATCGAAGACCTCCTACCTCTCATGCATTGCCTGCCTGTTTCCAGGCCCTTTTCGTTTAGCAGGGTCTCTCCTGGTAGCTCTCCTGGACCCTTCTACCTCACCTGAATGTGTATTCCACATCGCTGGCTGCTCGGATAACCTTCGGCCACTCCCTACTTTCAGCTGCTAAAATCTAAATCCATTCATTTGACTTTCATGATACTTTGTAACATGTTTTCACTATTTTAGGCAACATTAATTCTTCTTAATCTATTAATATTTTGCTTCAGCAAGACCAGCCTCTTTATTCTTTAAAGAATATGCACGGTCCAACTTCTATGCCCTTTTTAATATTCATTTGGCCTCTGGTTTTCTCTTAATTTTAATATGTTTCCCCTCACCCTGAGACGTCTTTCTTAATCATACCAGGTTATCATTAACTATCCTTTCCTTTAAACTTGCATGATCCTCCAAGTTTTTATCTAATGCACTAGTTAGCATTTAAATATTGATTATCCTGATTCATTTATACTTGATTTGCATGTGTCTTTCCTTAATTTTCCAATCAGATTTAAGTTCCCATGGGAAAAAACCTTGTCATACTTTTTCTTTCTCCCCTGATGATATACCAGTAAGTATTGGTTGATGCTACTTAAAACTTTTATTCTGAATTCACATAGTCTGAAAGATACAATAATTTAATATTAGAGAATTATTTAAAAATTGGACAGAAATGTTCATAGTTTACATTTAATGGGACTTAAAAATTAAGGTACTTTTCATATCTAAAGGCAATGTGAGAGGTCAGTCTGTAAACTTAATAAATAAATAAACTGAAAGATGATTGCTGACCTGATATTGTCATTTATTTTAGGCTTTGCCCAAGGTCCTTTGAGTACCTCCATACAACCAGTCTTCTTACAGTTCACCTCATGACAAGGCACTGATGAAATACAAACTAAATCTTAGGGTAAGTGGGGAGCCACTTAACAAAGTTCTAAGTTACCCACAGGAAAGATTAGCTTGATATGAAGATACCCAATATGTAACACTGTATGTTGAATAATGAAGAATGTGTTATAAAAAGCAAAAGTACTCCCCATTTTCATGACTTCTTATTATGGTGTACCTGGAATACACTTTGTTAATTTGGGGCTAGATTCCATTAAATTTAATAGTCTTACCTTCACATAATCATAAATGCAGCTTGTTGAAGAAGCAGAACTTTCCAGGACAAATGTGTTGAAAGTGAGTTTTATGACTTTGTTTATAGGTGCTGTTATGAACCATATGCAGTTTAAGCCCTTTTCATATCTTCCATTTGAATTCGAACCAGGAGAAACAAGTGTACTATTGGAATCTGTCAGGTAACCCCCACATCCTTGTTGTGGCCCTGTTAAAAGAAAAGCACATCACTATGGAGACAAAGCAGAATAAATCTTCAAACTGACATGGAGTGAAAAGAGTGTAGTTTCTGTTTTATGTCCCATTTGTTTGAACATTGTCCCGTCATCCACAGAGAATTTACAGGCTGAGGCAAGGGTGACTTCGACTCGCCTTGGCCCTTCCTTGCTTCCTTGCTGCTTCCTTGCTTCCTTGCTTCCTTGCTTCCTTGCTTCCTTGCTTCCTTGCTTCCTTGCTTCCTT
>NW_004524796.1:1756338-1758269 GCF_000260255.1 Octodon degus
CTTCCTTCCTTCCTTCCTTCCTTCCTTCCTTCCTTCCTTCCTACCTTCTTTCCTTCTCCACTCCCTGACCAGTTCTGCACTGCCTCCTTATCATTCACATATAGTTTCATACAAGAGGGAGGAACCACATTGGGTTTTGTGCACATTTTGAAATTGTTCATGTGATTTATTGAAGTCTTTCCAACCTTGAAAAATTCAATTTTATACAAAATCAAGTGTTTCACATAATAAAACTGGTAGAAAATGTATGTTTTACTTCTATGTTATGTTTTTATGAATACTGCCAGGCTGAAAACTGAATTTATTAAGATTTACCCAAATCTAGTGTCAGCCAAATAGCTCAGTGGATTAAAGTGCCTGAAAGTAGGCTCAAGGGCTGAGGGTTCAATCCCTGGGCCTGCCATGCATGCTGAGATGGCAATTGATACTGGGCGTGGTGTGTGCCTGTAATTCCAGCTCTTGGGAGGCTGTAAACAGCCGGATCATTACAAATCTGATCTAGTAGTGAGACCCTGAACACACAGTAGACCCTTCCCTAAAATACAAAAAAAAAAAAAAAAAAAAAAAAAAAAAAAAAGATTTAAGCAAATCTGCAAATCTTCCCAAAAACTGTCTCCCAGGAAATTTTTTATTATAATAGCTAGAAGTGCCTGAGAAGCATTTACTACTCCATCTAACCTATATTACATCAAACTCTATATTTGATTTTTTTTTCTTTTCCAAATCAGAGGAGGGAAAAAACTAAAGAAGATTTTTATAGAACAAAATTGTCAAAAGCTTCTGCCACCAACATATGAACATCATGAGCTACAAAGAGCTCAAGTCCGCCCCATGCATAGGTCTGAGACTCAGGTCTGAGTCTCGTTTTCCTCCAGATTTACTCCAGATCTGTTGTCTCAAAAGACATTTTAAAAAAAATATCAAATAGGGGCCAGGGAGATGGCTCAGTAGAATAAGCGCTTGCCTGACAAGCGCAAGGGCCTGAGTTCAATACCCGGTTCCAAAAAGCACACGTCTGAACTCCAGTCACGCCGCAACATCTCGTATGCCGTCAAAAAAAAAAAAAAAAAAAAAAAAACAAGACATAAAACTATTTGTTTTTAGGTCTTATTTTGTTCTGCTTTTTGTTTAAATCCACAGCCCCTGTGCTGAGCTAAAACCTAGTTATCCACTCCCACCTTTTATTTCTTTTTCTTTTTCTTTTTCGACAGGGTCTGGCTGTGTAGCTCAGGCTGACCTTGCACTTTAGGGGATCCTCCTTTCTCAGCCTCCCATGTGCCGGAATTGCAGGCATGCACCACCACACCCAGTCACCAACCCTATCTCAAAAACTTTTCAAAATTTTGGGACAGGGTCTCACTGAATTGCCCAGGCTGGGCTTGGACTGCCAGTGCCCCTGCCCCAGCCTCCCAGAGGGCTGGCTTGCAAGTGTGCACCAATGCACTCTGCTTCATAAGTCTGTCGACCGAGTGGGCTGTGGCTGCCCGGCTGCTGCCCTGCGGGCAGAACCGACCAATCTCATGATCGTGCCAAGTTTCCACTCCTGCTTCTGAGATAGGAGAACACACGAAATAGATTTGTAATTCACCACATAATTCTTCAATTTTTTTGAAGTTTCAAAGAGTATATTTTATGATGTCAGCTTGACATTTTAGTAGTAACTCAGGTCTTAAGGAAAGTTTGCTTGATCTAACTAACTGCTCAGTCAAAAGACATGCATTCTATTACTTGTTTTTTATTTTCATATTTTTGGTACATACATTTTTTTATTCATACTAATAGTGTTTAGACAAGATATCATGTCTGCATCTTGTACTCTGTATAACTACTACAAAGACAACAATATGCAATGTATTAATTATTGTAACTGCCCATTAACCTGTTTTGAAACTGTCTCATTGCTATTTACTTCTCATTAAAATCAATAATAT
>NW_004524796.1:1758634-1760212 GCF_000260255.1 Octodon degus
CTATCATCACTGTCTCGGGGCAAGTTTTTCTCTAGCTACGGTCAAAGGATGGCTTTCCACAGCAGGGGCGCTTGATATTGCTCTTGGATCTTGGCAGGAAATACTCACCATAAACCTTGGCAACTTTCAACTCCGACCTTCAAGCCAGTGAACAGCAGATGTGCAGAGTTTCTACTGCATTATTTTGGCAATAGCAAGTGAAAACACACACACAAATATTTGGTCTAAGCTATGAAGCTACAATAGAGCACATGGCTTATTCATATTCATATATGTATAGAATATAAAAGATGTAGAACTAACATTATCTTTGGGTAAACCTGACAAAATAGTCAAACAACTGAAGAAAAACATGTTATTTGATCAGTGGATGTTTATAGGGTTCAGGAAACGTAATCTCTCTAAGTCCTCCATTTAGTGTTCACACACACCACCACTGCTCTTTGCTTCTGACTCTCCAACGGCAAAATGGAAATGGAAGTGGAAGTTGCAGAAACGTAAAGATCAAGAGTAAGAAAAGAAAACGGCGCTGCGCCCAAAGCGCTATTGCCACATCACTATTTTGGAGTTTTAATGGTAGCAGGATATAATGGGAATAAAAAAGGAGAACTGTGATTATGAAAATGAGTCTCTATATAAAATGCATGTGTGTGCACACCCGTGTGCGTATGTATGTGTGTATATGTGTTCATGTGTGTGTACTGATATTTTGAATTTGCCCTTTTTAACGGTCTAGCACAACTTAATCAGGATATGTTGAGCGCCATAAATCCATCATCTCCCCATTACCATATATTTTTCTACTATCCAGACAAGACGCATCCATCAGCATTTGCTTCATAGGTCAGGTTGTGTCAGAGGCTCTCTCTAGTGACACAGTTTGTGCCCGAGAAAAAATGTCATTCTAACCTTCATCTCAAACTTGGACACATTTCATTCAAAAAGAGCTTTTTCTTTAGAGAAAGAGAATGTTTTGGCTAGAGAACCACTGGAAATATAAACCCAGAGTAAGGGGTGAGATCCAGGCCCAGATTTACTTAATTAAAAATCAGTAACTGAATCCTAAGTTAATTCCTTTCAGTGATTAGGTTTTAGAGTAAAGCTCAAGCCAGTCTTAATCTGATAAAGGCAGAAGTATTATCTAAAGGAAAACATCTTGAAAGCCTTAGTGGAGTGAAGTTATTTTGAGAGTTGACATTTTTGTGGCTGATACTGCAGGTAGGTGACATTTTGCTGAGGGTTTTGGGATAATATCTCCACATGTCTGTGGATCACCAGTATTTAGGTGGCCGATGGCTTGCTGGACGTGCAGATAGACAGTGACATCTATGGCTTCGTGCTATAGTGGAGAAGGCAGTGGAAAGGCCCACGAGGCATAATGCAAATACTGAACATGGGAAAATGGGAGTGCACCATGGCACTTCATTTTAGCTCCACAGAGATGCTGGGATAAAGCTTCATAATCCTGGTTTTCAATAAACCTTACTGTGACTTTCAAAGCTGCGGTAATACAGTTGCTCCAAAGTAGCGAATCCATTTTAAAAATTCAAGTAGTTTTCATAATGAACCTGTTTTGTC
>NW_004524796.1:1761316-1774320 GCF_000260255.1 Octodon degus
AAGCCAAATGGTCAAAATGATTAAAAAAAAGTTGTCTATTCTTTCCAAGTTGATGCATGTCAATTCATGCTAAAAAGGATTTTACAAAATACAGTACACACTCATGATAAAATCTTTCAGTAGTTTAGAAAGAAAAAATTTTAATTTGATAAGTGAAAAGTTACAGCTAACATTATACTTAATGTTGAAAAACAAAAGATTCTCCCCTAAGATTAGGAGGTAGGTAAATATATTTCTTTCTTATCACTCTGAGTCAGCATAGTATTAGGATTCTTGTAAGTAATAGTCAAGGAAAGCAAATAACATAAATCCTGGAATAGAAGAAATAATACTGTCCTATCTGCAGATGAATTATCCATGTAGAAAAGTCCAAGGAATCTACAGAAATATTCTTAGAAGTAATGAATGAGTTTTGCAAAATTTCAGGATATAAGACAACATATAAAAATCCATAGCAATGCAGTGAACACATGGCTAGCAAATGGAAAGTGCCACGTCAGCTATACTCAAATACTTAGGTTTTGTAAATTAAAAACTTATAGAGGATCAGTGTACTGAAAATTACAAAAGGATGAAAGAAATAACAGAAGACCTAAATAAATTGACAGACATATGTGTCCATGGATTGGAAAACTCAACATAGTAAATTTATCCATTCTCTCCAAAATGATGCATGGGTTTAATGTGACGCCTATCAAAACCACAGAGTAAAAATGGTCACTTAAAAAATTTATGTGGAATAACACAGGATTTCAAATAACTAAAGCAATTGTGACAACAAAAGATAATATGGGGAAATCGTTCTAGCTGATAGTGGGATTCCCTCTACAGCGATGGTAAATAAGACACTGCGATTGTGGTGGAGAGTTAGGCCTATAGGATAAGTGAAACAGAATAGGGTACCCAGAAACAGACTCAGACAAATATTCCCACCTCTTTTTTTTTTTTTTTTTTTTTTTTTTGGCGGAACCGGGGATTGAACTCAGGCCCCTGCGTTTTTTTTGCAAGGTGTCAAAAGCAATTCACTGAGCTGATGCTCCAAATTACCATAATGTTATACTTCCCAGTGAAATCAGGACTCACATTACCTGTGGGCTTTCTGTGCCTTGCACCCAATTCTATTGAAGGGTTTTTTTGTTGTTGTTGTTTTGTTTTGTTTTGTTTTGTTTTGGTGGAACTGGGGATTGAACTCAGGCCCTTGCGCTTGGCAGGGAAGCACTTATTCTACTAAGCCATCTTCCTGGCCCCAAAGGTTGTTTTAAAAACTGAATTTACGATTACTTTTTGACATCTCTTCTTGAGTGAGCTTATTAAGGAACTGGACCTTAATGGAATCACCTGTACATCTGCAAAGAACTCTTTGCTGGTGAATGTTGTTGAATAAACAGTGAAGCAATAAATAAATGGAACTAGTTCTTATTAGATGAATCTTTATGTTCTAGTCTACACTTATAAAGGGAATTCTTCTGTTAGATTTACTTCTGTTTTTTAGTTGCCATGTTCTAAGTACACATATGCGTGTATGCACGTGTACATATACATACAAGGTATGATTAAAAAACAAAAAACAGGGCAAATGTTGCCGTGGAGCGCCATCCAGTGGAAAGGCAGGCTGGCGACAGCAGTACAGTGACTCCTCACCTGTCTTACTAGATTTTGCACTGTGGGACTCTAAATCTTTCCCAAAGTCAAGATGGCCATGAGGGATAAAGATTTTGAGCAGACTGAGAACATCAAGGTAGCCACAACAGCGCTACTTACAAAAAAGCTTCTAGAACTGCTGCAGAAAACAGCAAAAACAATGGGATAAACTTGTAACTAAGGGTATACTGAGGGGTATTATTGGCCATGTGTCTTTTACTATGATAAATTCTTAAGAATATGAAAATTCATATATATATACGTAAAAAATAAAATAGCAATGAAACAGTTTCAGAACAGGTTAGTAGGATGATTACAATAATTAATACATTGCATATTGTTGTCTTCATAATAGTTGTTCATATTACAAGATGCAGACATGATATTTTTATATATTTCATTATTTTTTAAAAAAAAGCATTTAGAACTTTTTAAGACCTTGGGAACACATCCCTATAGGATCCAAATCCCTACCCTATCCCATACTCAGAGATAACCATTATCCTGGATTTTGTGTTTACCATTCTGTTGCTTTTCTTCATGACTTTATTTATTTATTTGTTTATTTATTTATTTATTTTTGGAACCAGGGATTGAACTCAGGCCCTTGTGCTTGCCAGGCAAGCACTGATTCTACTGTGCCATCTCCCAGGCCCTCTTCACGACTTTATGATGTTTAAGTCTTAAGCAATACTTTTACCCCCTTCACTTTTTACTTTTTATTTTGAGACAAGATCTTACTAAGTTGCTAAGTTGCCCAAGATTGATTTGAACTCACAATCTTTCTATCAGCTTCCCAGAGTGTTTTTCCTTTTTTTATTGAAAGGAGGAAACATACTGAATGTTATGGTAATAGCCATGAACTATCCCATCAGGACTTGGTACAAATCGGAGTGCTGTGATTATAAAGCAGATGGTGTCCAATAAGATGATGAACATGGAGAGAAGTAGTTTTACTCTGAAGGGAAAGAAAAGCTGTAACTCATGTGTCAGGAACTCATCCCCACGGGCTTTTCTCCGCCCTTGGTATTTTTATCAATTGCTCTGAAGACAACGTAGGCTGATAAGGAAAAGCGTGAGTGTGGGAGACAGTCAAACCTAGTTCAAGGCATGTTTTTATAATCTCTTCCAAATCCTCTGACCACAAGCAAATTGCTTCACATCTTAAATTCTTATTTCTTCCTATGTAAAATAGTCAATTTTGCCCCATGGGGCGCTTGTAAGGGCTAGATACTTGTGCTACATCTGGCAGGGAGTAGGTAGCTGGTGACAGGTATTCATTATTATTTGCCCTGGAATTTGGTGACAAGTCTTTGCTTGAAAGTGAGCAAAATATAAAGCTACCCCACAAAGCTAACAGGCTTCCTGTAGAACAAAGAGAAGAACAAAGGGTACCATAATGTCACTCTTGTTTTCTTTCTAACCAATTCCTTTATAACCAAAGACGGTTTTAAGGTTTTGATTGCTGACCGAATGTATTACACTTTCATGTGTCTGGGAATACTACATCAATGCTAAGCTAGTCTGAGTTAAAAAAAAAAAAAAAGATTATTTTAGGAAACCTATGGTTACAAAAAATTTAACCCTGAAACATCCGGTTTTTCAAGACAAAACTGGATTGCGGTTTGAGAAGGGATGGCACAGCGTAGGTCCTACAGAATAACTGCTTCTCAGCTTGTGTTCACTGCAGTGTTTTTCAAAGTGTTATCTTGTATTTCGCTATCAACTCCACTTTATCAGCTGGCTTGGTCTCCACATTGCCATCTGGTTTGTTTTCCCAAGGACAGCATGGCCCTTCCAGACCTAGGGCAGCAACCTGGCCTTTCTAGGGGACGTAGGATCTGACATTACAATATGTTTATTAAAAACCTTTCCTTTCTTCTTGCTGATTTGGAATTTAACTCCAGTCTACTTCCTTTTGTAAGGGTTTGGTGAACTAAGGGTTTGTTGGTTTCTTTATCCCATTCTCACATTTTAAACAAAGCAAAAAGCCCCTTTCAATAAAAGCCACAAAGAATACCCTACAGATAACCTTCTCTTTGACCTCATCGGCCCAAGGGAAGTCTAATCAACAGTGAAAGTTACAAGGCTATAAAAGGGCGGAAATATGCTCAGTCTGGTATTCTTTAAATGGGTTTACGGTTTCAGCTCATCTCATTGTCAGACTTCATAAAAGAAAGCAAATAGCATTAGGAAAGTAGACAAATAACATTCTCTCATAGCTTCTGACTAGTACTCTTATTAATGCTAAGCTGAGCATTATGTGAGCAATAATTTGCCAAATCGCTCAACCTACCTCATGGTACTTGTACTTCCAAAAGTCATGGGGGTGTGCAGTTCATTGCAAGTTGCAAAGAGGAGTCAACAGATACACAGGTTTTTTTTTTTTTAATGTTGTTGAATGTTTTAAAGTTTATTCCTGTTTAGCTACAGAATTTCAGAATTCCTCTCAAAGTTTAAACTTAACACTAAAGCTGTGAAGTTTAAATTTATCTGGAAGCTGAAGTCTAAAATGACATGTTAGATTTTTTCATATTGCTGAGACCATATTTTCCAACTTTGTGGCACATGCTTTTTAGCTTTCTGTCTTCCTTTCTTTTTCTTATACACTATTTTCATATATATGAGCCCTTTTAACTTCCTCAACTTATACCTACTATTCCAACTTTACAATGTTTGAGAGATATTTTCCAAAGTCAAAGTGGCAGGGAGAAATCCAGAGACTAAAAACACACATGACCCAAATACTGATTCTGACCCATTGCTACTGTTCTGGATGAAAGTTATCCAATTTCTTTCCCTATATAAGAGCCCTACAGTATGAACTGTGGTCAAGTTTTGAGAATGACTTGAACCTGTGTATAATATAATTAATATAACATAGCTATTATAATATAAAATACACAATGTATCTTATAATACAATATAACTTGAAGTAAGCATAATTTATTCATTTATCTCTTTTTCAATTTGACTCATCAGGCCAGTATTGCTGGAGTAAGAACGATGTGCTATACATCTATAGGGCTTTGAAATTTAATTAGAATTTAGTTTTTTATTTCAGATCTAAGTTTTAAAATATACTTTAGGGCTTCATGGTTAGGTATCAGGAAAAGTGTAAAATGAGAAAGAAGAGATCACTGTAGCCTGGAATACTCTTAAGGAGAATGAACAATTGATAGTCCTCGCCGCCACCCCCCCTTAGCTACCCTCTGCCTTTGGTGGGGGGGATGTGTGCACCTTAGAATCTTATAAACCATTTAGGGCTTTATTATTACCTCCCAGTAAATAATCTTCCTCTCTGACAGTCAAGGTACTTTATAAGAATTACATACTTCATTCTTATCAGATTCTTAAAAGATATAAAGTGGTATTATTTCAAATAAAGCTGTTGGTGGATAAAGCATGAGCTCAGAAATGTTACAGGACTTTTCTAAAACCATTATCACTTCATAGTGACATAATCAATGATTTGGATGGCAGCCACCGGAAGCCTACTCTATGCCTCTTCCCAATTGGCTGTGTTGCTACCTCTGCCCTTGTTAGACCTTGCTTTGATGTTTTCGCTTTTGTTTCTTTGGGTCTGACCTTAAGGCTATTTGACTCATTCTCCATGTGACAAATGCCTTGAGAGGTGGAAGACAGACACCCTCATCCTCAGCAAGTAGACTATGGGTGACAGGAGCTATGGGCTTTGGGCTAAGGCTTCACCACTGATGTCACTCGCATGTCCCTGACACTGGTGTCTTCTCTGGGGAAGGGCCTGGTCCTTGTAAGATGTGGAATCCTGCAGGGGGCACTCTTCACTCTCTCCTGGGTAGCTCACTGACTAATGCTTAAAAATATATCTGGGCCAAGTACAATTTTGTATACCAACAGTTTTCTAAAGTGCTACAGTGTACATTGCTTTAGAGAAAAATGAAATGACAATGACACTGCACAGTAATGTACTTCATGAAAAGACTAACTGTGACACCCTGGCAGGAGACCAGGCTTGTGATAAGAAATTGAGGCTATGGTGCTTAAAAGCAATTTGCAAATGTAAAGTGCTTTGTCTATGGTGTGGCTAAAGCAAAGCCTGTTAGTAAAGAAAAGGCTGAAACTAAACTAGTAGTGTTAGGGATTCTTCTAATCTTCCATTCTGCCCTGTAAAGCAGGCTGTTCCAGTCAAATCTACAGAATCATGGGCCTCTTAAACTGTTGTGGGATTACATCTATGAACTGATCCAAAGAAATGCTCCAAATTATTATTTGGAGATAATTTTAAAGTTTCAGAGAGCCCTGAAGCTCAGTATGATTAACTTCATGCTTGTCAGTTGCTCAGGATCAGTTATCTCTGTAGTGCTGAAGTGCAGGATGGCAGATTTACTTTATCCTTAGATATCAGCTCTGGAGAATTGCTGCTTTACTTAGCATTACCCTCAATTTATGTCACAGACTTGGGCTCAAACAGCAGAAGGCCCGTGAAAGGAAGATACTCAACCTCACTGCATAGGGCTTAACAAGTAGGGGATATTTTTTTCCCTAATTCTCTGAGACCACCAGCAATACTAATGTAACAAATGTATAAGAAGAATTTCTCTCACAATCACATAATTATGTAAAAAAATCTACTAAATCGTTAAAAGTGAAAGCAGATGAACATAAATTATTTCCAAGTGCATAATCTAAGCAGAAGTTGGAAAAATTAGGGATTTGGTTAGCACAAAAGGAAATGAAAGGCCTCCTCTTCATACCAATTACTACTCAGTGAAGTTGTTTTCCAGGCAAACATAAGCCTCAGAAATGGAAAGTCACTGCCTGTTCCACAAGCTCACTTCACTCTCCGTATAGGAAAGACAGGGCAGGTTTCAGTAAATGAGACAGAGATAGATGGTGTAGCTAGTAGCCAACTGTAAGTTTATAAAAATGCATATCTATAACCAAGAGATTTCTATAATCCCTAGGATTAAAGCTAATTTTGTTGTTGTTTCTCTTTTCCTCACCACAAACAAGGACAACAAAACAAGTTTGAAAGATATTTAGAATAATCAACAAACTAACGTGTGGGCTTGAAAAGTTCATAAAACTCAACACAAAATTATAATACCTAGTATTTCAGTAGAAACCTATCATGAATGATCAGACTAAACTAAGTCTTTTCAAGTGGCTGATTACATTTTTACAGAAGATAAAGAGGCAAAAGTCCTCAGCGAACATACTGCCAGCACCACGCTGGCAAGCAGCGAAACTCCACTTCTGCACCCTTCACTTGAATCTTTTTTTCTACTGAGACCAGAGGAAAACAGTAATTTATTGTAAGTGCCCAATGACTCACGCAGGGACAATGCCTCTGACAGTGTACAATTTTTCTTCTGTGTTTCTTCAGTTCAGTAAAATCACAATAAGTCTAAAAATGTCCCCTTTGTAGCTCAGAAAGCCATAGTAATTTAATAAGGCCCAGAAACCCTGGCTCACTTAGAGAGCTCCATGCAGACTGCAGTGCTGTGGAGAGCTTCAGGACAGCCATTCCAGCGATCATGTGAGCACAGGTTAGGGCAAAGAAGACTTCAAAGTACATAGCAGAACAAGTGCAAATATATCATCTGATCCTACAGTCTGTGCTAAAGGTAAGAATGTATGAATTTTTTATGTAAAAAACCTCCAAAAATTAATTTTTCTTTCAAACTAGGTTTCTGTGTTTTCTTTTCACTACATCATTTTACTCAGGACCCTCTCTCTATCCATAAGGCTAACTTTCAAATTATTGCTGAGACAGCTAAGGAGGGTACATGGTAAAGCAATATTCTGATACCCTTGTCAAGATGCCTGAGGTTTGTGGGGAGACTGTGAAACACACAAGTATAATTACTCTTCAAAAGATACACAGAAGATAACATGTCACATGTGGAGTTCCAGCTAAGATCTGCTTGGAGAGATTAAGATTATTCAAACACTGGGGTCCAAAGAAGAGTTGGAAAGGTGAGTCAGAATGATTATTGTAGCAAAGTGCTCAGATCTTTCTGAATCTTCAGGGAGTATGAGATTTGTTTGGGGAGCTGTTGAGTTTTAGAGCATTAATCACATCAGTATTCAAATGGAAGACTCAAACCATCCTCTGGAGTAAAATATAAATTATGCCATTGATGTTCTTAGAATAATTAAACAGAGAACTGATTACCTTCTATTTTAAGTGATTTGAACTTCTGAGCTAATTTTATATAGATAATTGTCTTTCCACGCAGAAGGATTCAATGAGGGTGTTATTTTCTATTTAAACTCACACACAGATTTCCTTGCCACTGCTCTTTCTTGCCCAAAGTGCTTCTGAATCTTCAACTTCCTGGTAGCTCTCTCAGCTTCCATGTAGGACCTGCCCTCCAGCTCGAAATACTGGAAACAATAACAGTTCTCCCTTCCATCTTATACTAAGTTTCCACTGTCCAAATACCCGTAGGACCTCATCCTCCACTTGTATTTTCACATAGCATACTACCAAGTTTCAAATGTTGTATTTTCAATGTATCCTACCTTCTAAGAAACTGAGGTTTCCACTTTTTTCCTCTACATCTTTGGTTACCTTGGGCATTTTCCATCTTTTTTTTTTTTTTTTTTTTTAATGTATTTGGTATAGAGTCTCACTACACATCTCAGACTAGTAGTGATCTTTTCAGCCTCCCCAGCACTGGGATTACAGGAGTGCACAACCACACCCAGATTCCAGGCCTGGGGAAGGGCTGGCAAGGCATGTAGTGCTGGGGTTTGAATCCTGGTCCCCACACTTGCCTAAGTAGGCACTTAGTCCGCTGAGCTATCTCGCTGGTCCCATTTTCTATCTTTTTTTACTTTGGGGGGTCCTTTAGTCTTACATTTTTTAATAGTCCAGTTTAGCCATGAGATCTTTACTTACAATTCTCTAAGACTTTTCACTGCTTTAAGAATGAATTTCACATAGTCCACTGGGCCTTCATCTTGGTTTTGGTCTTACCTGACTGTAAATTCCATTTCTATCCTTCCTGTTGGCATAAAGTGAATCTCAGATCCCATCAGCGAGTAGTTGAACCTGAACAGGAACCACCTTTGCTCTTGTCTGTATATATGGAAGTGATGTGTGTGTTGGATGACTTAAGCAAAATGAACTTTATGTACTTTTTAAAACCAAGGCTTTATGCAACATATGCTTCTATGTCCAAATGAAATGAAACTCTGGTCAAGTAGGAAAAAAATTAAGCAAAGCAGAAAGATAACAACCATGAAAAAGATTTTTATGACCCAAATTCTTACCTAATGTCTGCCGGAAAACTGCCTTCCAGCCTCTCGCTGTTTGAATAGCATCAGTCTTGAACACCAGAAGCATGCTATTAGTGCTGCTCTTAATAGCTGGTGGAAGTGTAGAGCCACAAAATTTGCCAAGAAGGGGAGCACTGATGTTAGAACCATCATAAACTGCCACGAAGTCGTTGGAGCACAAGGTGGAGGGAACCACAGCAAAGTCACTGAACCTGTGAAGTATAGCTCATTAATACTGATGTTCTCCTCTGAATGCCTAAAAATTCCTCAGTTCTTATAAGAAAAAAAAAAAAAAAAAAAACCAAAACACTGTAAGGCAAAAACTGAAAGCAGAGCATATAAGCTTTGCTTGGTGGGAAATTTTAGATGTAAGACACCACTTGAGTGGTGAGTTCAAAAGATTAGCCTACATATTCAGAGTAACTACATAAATACACCAAAAACTTTGATAGCTGAGCATATAAAGATAAATAATACACAGTCAAACACATCAACAAATTGCCAGGCTCAGACATGTTAAGGTCCATTTGATATCATGTTCTGACAAGATGAACTAATTTATCACTCCAAAATATGGTGTTTGTTTTCCCCTTGTTATTTTGTGAGATGAAGTGGTACTATTATCCTGTTTTCTTAATGGTAAAAAGTGAAATACATACACATCTCCTAGAGCTGTTTAAGAATAAAAAAAACAAATGAAGGTACTAATCAGAGTTTGCGATATCTAATAAATGACCAACACATGGTAACTGCTCTCTCTAGCCCTTCCTCCCCTTGCTGATTTCAGGACAGGTTTAGGACATGGCAACCATTCTACGAAGCTTCTTTTCACCACTGGACAGTTACAACAACTGTTTTTGATTGGTAGGAAGCATGTCTTCCTCTTAATCATCACCAGCTTTCATGGGGGGAGGAGGATTTCCTACATTTTCCTGCCATGCAGGAATCTCCCTCTTCCTTCCTCTAAATTGCCTTCTAGGTTACTGAAGGAAAGAATGAGTTCTCTCTATGAGTAAAGGACTGGCTTTTCTGTGAAAAAAAGTTGAAAGTATTTTTTTTTTTTTTGAGAAAGCAAATTTGTCTCACATACTTGAGTAGCACCATTTTGTCATTTCCCACAAAGATGTTATACAGACAGTAGACATTGTTCGGGTATGTGCTGTCTAAGTAGGAAGGGCTCCTGATGGTTCCGGTGGACGAGTTGTATACACCTCCACAGGCTGCAAAGCAAGGCACAAAGAGCAGTTATTGCCCACACTATGGAATAATAATGTTAACATATTTTATGTTATTATACTTTTTTCTCTAAGAGAGATAATAATTATTTTTCTTAAGGTAGCTTTAATTTTTTGTTGTTTTCAAATAATTTTGATGTTCCTATTGGGGAAAAGAATAGGAGACAGTAAAGGAGTAAAAATTGAGGTGAATGTCTTAAGGCACATTCAGAAAGGAGTATCTGTTGAATTAATGGTGAGAGTGAAAAATAAAGAGACAGAACATTTAATATGTGTGGTGTAATGGCCTGGCCCAGATTGATAGATCACAAAAGCAACTGGAAGTTAGGGCATGTTTTAGAAGTTCACAGGATCTGGGAATAACTTCAGCCTATAAATCTTTGACAACATAGATTCATGTATCTTCAATTAAGAAAAGAGTATTATAAGGCAAGTATTGGAAATCAGCTTTAGAACTTTCATGCCTGTTCCCTTATGGTTCAGATGCATAGTTCTTAAGTCCCCTGTATTTATATTGTGTTGTGAGACTGGTTAAAAAAACTGTACTAACCCCAAATTTGTATAATTAATTTTCCATACACGTAGGGAAGGTAAGCCTCTCCCCCACTCTAACCCCACAATTAACAATCCAGAGTCTTTAGTTAGACCCACCAGTCAATAAGATGACAGCCGCAAAAGTGTAACTCAGATCCTCTATGCATAACAGAAATTACTGCAGTATTTTTGCTTCAGCCTACAGACAAGAAGGATCAAACTGTACCACCTAATGGCAGATGCTTTATTCTTGCAAAAAGAAAGGCCTATGTGTACTTTATGATTCTAAAATTACAATGTCGTAGTGTACCTTGATATTTCCGTGGTTTATATACTATCAAGGGACATGTTCACCCACATCTCTTGGACATGAGAAACCATTTACGGTTCTTTCATTCTTTATTGTTGTTGTGTGAGATGAACTTATTTGCAGGGCAAGTGCCTCTCTCTATGCCTCTATGTGCTTCTGCTCTCAGACTCCTGGGTACATCTGCCTTGAATTAGATGTCTGTGTTGGTTGGCAATTACTCTAGTCCATTCAGTACACAATTATGTGGTCTCTGAAGGTTTATCAATGCCTAAAGAACTTTCATCTTCTTACACCTTCACGTGTTGGAGTCAAGATCAACAATGCTCTTTAAGTGAGACTTATGTACCAGATAGATTAAAACTTGCATATTGTGTTTAGGAAAAAGACATATTAAAGAGTAGAATATAAACTAGCAGCTTAATTATTGGAAACAGTGGTTGTTCCAAATGAAGAAAATAAATATATTCTCCCTTTTATTCAGCAAGACAAGAAGAAAGAAATGTTCATTGTTTAGTTTAATTTTAGTGGTACCAACAGGCCTACAACACCATACGGAACCATACTTTACAGATGATAGCATTGAGGATTCAGATGGCAGCCAATGTGAACAAATTACAAAGGCCCTTTTCATGAGTAAACAGACTTTTTAGTCTTCCCTGTGGATGAAAATGTAATTCATTTGAAGGGAAACAACTTACCTTCCTACTATTAGCAATGGGTTTGGTTAAACAAAGACAAAACACAGCAAGGAAAGATTTTACAAACTGTAAATCTAATTCATTGAGGTGGAGAAGCTATGGGGAGACACTGTCAGCAGACTAACCAAGCAGGAGGGCCAAAGCCAATTCAAGATAGGGAAATACGATCTTATGATTTTCTGTGTAGTTACAGAGCCTTTACCCAGCATTTGTCTTTGCTAGAGAAAAATTATGAATGATAGCATAGTTGAATGTTTCACATTTTTCTTTGCCTTTAGGACTCATGCATTTTGCACATAATTTTTAAAAAATCCTTTCCTATCAGAAGATCCATATAGATATTCTCTTATATGTCTTTTAAATTGACAAAATATTATTTTTCATATCAACAAAGTGACTTGGGGTACAAAACAGGCATCTGGACTATTCAGAATAATTCAAGCCAAAAGGCATCCTATATGATGAATGAAAAGTAAGGCAGCAAGAATTTTCATTTTAACTTAAATCACAAAATAAATCTCAATCCACCATTTGATTTATCTCTTTTTAAGAAAAGAACAGCTAAATATTTTTGTACCATGTATCTAATTCTCTGAATTGTCAAGTTGGTAATTACTGAACTATAATGAAAACTTGTGTGCAAAGTACTCAAGAAAAAAAGAAACTTCCAAGCTGTCTCATCACGGTTACTCACAGGTTATCCGATAGGAAACCTTGAATCCAAAGTCTGTGATGTGTGCATTGGAGTAGAAGTTAAGCAGCACGGGACTAAACACCCCGATGTTGTCCAAGGTCTCATCTCCACACAGGGTAGCAACAGGTGAGGAAGAGACGCTGTTGCCTCTGAAAATATGTAGACCATCACTGTCACAGCTTCCGGTGACAGCCGAACGAGCTGTACAGAGTAGGGAACAAGCCACGTTATGATCAGAAACAATATAGACCATCAGTGCTGCAAACATTAAAACGTTATGATGATTCATGTAAGTGATATATAAATTAAAATAAGAATTGAGATAATTGAGTAGGCCAACTTTTAGCTTGGCTTCCTGATGAGACATTTACCCCAGATTTCAAGCAAATATCATGGTAGTTAATGATATATATTCTACCTTGAAAAATTTCAAAACTTTCTTTATAAGATAGTTCATTCAGAGACGACCGAGGGCTATGGGATCCTGAATAGACCCAGAGTGCAGGCCCAGGGAGTGAGTGAGACCACCTAGGGCCTGGCGGGATCCTGAATAGACCCAGAGCGCAGGCCCGACAAGTGAGTAAGATGACCTGGGGTCCTCCGGATCCTGAATAGACCCAGAG
>NW_004524796.1:1776000-1776818 GCF_000260255.1 Octodon degus
TTAGTTCAATTGTTTTGAAACATTTAATTTTCTGAATATTGCTTAATCTTAATTTTGTTCTAAGATTTATACTGTATCTTTGACTTACAATTTATGTAAAAGACATTGTATGATATCTTGTCCTAGTATTAGAAACTTTAAAAAGTATATTTCCATTTTCTGTTGACTTTAAAAAAAAAGAAGTTTGTACCAAAAAAAATTTTAAAGAAAGTATTTCAGATATGCTTACTATTTAAAAAAAAATAAGATAGTTCATTCAGTGTAATAATTATAAACTGGAGACACCTTGCCTTGTGGGGCATATTTGGCAATATCTAAAGACATCTTTTTGCTGTCCATTGGAAACCAGAGATGCTGTGGATGGAGCCATTCCCCCAGGCTGTGCCCTGCTGCTACGAAAGAGTGCCGAGTCCCAGTTGTCCATAGAGCAGCCATAGCATGCGTGCCAGAGACCCCTGCCATCAAGGGATCACTGCGAATCCCTTCGTGGCTTTCACTGTTCACCCAAATAAAATTAGTTTAAGGCTCTAGTGATTGTAGAACTGCATATCACTGCTCTGTTTCTAAATCTTAAAGCAAATATATAAAATAGAATCAGCAGGAAATTGAGAAGAATTTTACAACTACCACTTTTCTGGTCATTTTTATAGGTGACTATATACTGGATCCCATGCACTGCATTCTTTTGTGATCCACTTTTTAAAGAATCTTATTTATTTATTCATTTATTTATTTGGTACAGGGTCTTGCTACACAGCCTGAGCTGTGAATCTCCAGCTGGAGCCTCTTCAGTGCTGAGATTATAGGCATGTGCCACC
>NW_004524796.1:1777258-1779002 GCF_000260255.1 Octodon degus
TTTTTTTTTGTAGAACTGGGGATTGAACTCAGGCCGTTGTGCTTGCCAGGGAAGCATTTATTCTACTGAGCCATCTCCCCAGCCCCTAAAGCAAGATTCTTTTCCCAACTCACTAATTGGCCTTTCAGAAATGTGTTATGAATTCACACCTGTACAGCTCTTAGGAGTATGACATTCTTTCAAATTCTACATTTTCAGCATCTTACAGATAACTTTGTACGCATTGGTAATCACTCTCTATATCTTTTGCTATTTATATTGCTCTGCCAGCCCTACACAACCACAAACCTACTTTCCACATCTATGGATCTTTCTATTTTGAACATTTCACAGAAACAAAACCACACAATATGTAAGTCCTTGTGATTGGCCCCTTTAGTTTAATGATGCTTTCAAGGTTCATCCATGTCAGTACTTCATTCCTTTTCATAGTAGCATAGTATTTCATTGTGTGGTTATATCACATTTAGCAAAAATCATTCAGCACAGGCAGGTGTGGTGGCATATGTCTGTAATTTTAAGACTCTGGGAAGTTAAGTCAGGATGATCATAAGTCTGAGCTTACTTTGAACAAATTAGCAACTTAGTGAGACTTTTTCTCAAAATAAAAAAATATATATATAAAATTAAAAGGACTTGGGATGTAGCTCACTGTGAAAGCCATGAGTCTAATTCCTGGTATTGAAAAAATATCACTAGTTCACAACCATCTATATGTTGTCATTTATCATTGTATTTATATGCATTCACTTGGGTATATAACTAGGAGTAGAATTTCTGGATCATATATTAACTCCATGTTTAATAACATGAGATCTTACCACTCCGTTTTCTTGAATGGTTGTACCATTTTATAACCATGCTCACGATGTATAAGGTTCTGATTTCTCTACACAGTTGTCAACATTTGATATTATTTACTTTTAAAATTATAGCCACCCTAGTGGTACAAGCCACCCTTGTGAAGAGGGAACTCATTGTGGTTGGTGGTCATTTCCTTGACTTATGAAGCTGAGTACCTGCCCATGCTGTTCAAGGGAGCTCTGGCCCCCTGAGGGGTGGATGCTATCTTTCTTTCTTCTGAGCCTCTGCTTTGAGGGCAGCTACTCTGCAGCCAGGACAGAAGCCAACCCTCAGATGCCTCATCCTGGAGCAGCACAGAGTAGGAACAGGAGCAGGAACATACTTGATGACATCACTAAAAGGCTAGAGCACGTGGAGTTATTGTGCTTTCATGCTTAAGCCAGGGAGGCTTTTGCCCTGTAACTGTGCTATAGAATTTCCTAATCAACACAGTAGCACTCTATTGTTATTACAGACATTGCTATTACTGCTGATAACAGAACTTCACCATCCTATGTTCTGTTGACGTATGACTGACTGCTCCAAGGCAGGGCACTGGGCCCAGCGCAGGTCACTTAGGTCCATTTGAACTGTGAATAAGGCGATGTAGCTGTAGCAGCCACAGAACTTAAACTTAGAAAACAGTGTCAGCCATGCTTCCTGACACATGAAGGATCAACAAAGACAAAGGGCGTTTTTACGCAGAAAGCAGCAAAATACATAGGGAGAGCGGGGTGACTGGTGCCTGTCTCTACTCCTCCTGCTCTAGGAGTCTTGCACTCTCTTCTTCTTCTTATTTTTTTTTTTTTTTAATCTTGTAAAAGGTGTGTTGTTTTTCCCCAAAGGAAAATTTCTTTTTTTTTTCTCAAAATTTTATTGATAAACAGCAATGAGACAGTTT
>NW_004524796.1:1779327-1783259 GCF_000260255.1 Octodon degus
CCACAGCTCAACATAACACCATGGCTTTACTTCCTATATTTCTTCTTCATACTTTTCTACTGGATGGTTAAGACCAAGGTAAAGCAGGACCTGTTGCATTCTCTTCTTGTTCTTAAACCTTTCTTTGATAATATGAGATAAGCCACAATCCTTCTAATAATCTCCACTTTACATCTAATTGACCTTGAAGATAATCTATGACTTAACTCAGAAGATCTGGACAAAAAAAATACAGTTTTATACATCTGTACAGTAAAAAGAACCAGGGTGCTCCCCACCCCCACTTCTTGGATCTGAGTATTTAGCTTGAAAAAAACTGTTATTTTAATCAGAAAATATTTGTGGAGTTTAACTCTTAATTTTAGGAATATATTTGGCTCCTTAGCTCAGCTTCTATCCAGATTGAAGGCATTTTGAGGCATCAATTTAGGATTCTATTTATTAAATAAGCTCCAAAGTATTCCCTTATTTTGAAAATTCTAGACTAGAAGTTTTTTAATTGGTATAAATGTAATAAAGGCTTAGCTTTAATGATTTTATCATGCAATTAGAAGCGTGTGATATTGGGAAAAATAAGACTAGGAAGAGATTAAATTCAGTTGCAGAGTTTGAATACTGCCAAATTATGTACTTCAATTACCACTTCAGAATTTTTCTTTAATAGCCAACCAAAAACTCAAGTGGAGTTTTAAAAATACAGAAGAAATGAGTTTGAAAATAAAAAATAATTTGCATTAGTTATAAAAATATATTTAGCAGTCATATACAAAGTTGTGAAACAAACTCACAGAACACAGGGAAATATTCCCGACCTGAAGTGGGACTCCTGGTCCTGTGTTGGCCAAACTGCCTGCTGTGCAGGTGCCTTTCAGTTTGGAAGTTCCTTCACACATTGCTGGTATAAGGATCTAGATCATTGTAGTGGTCCTCAGCTTAGCAAATCATAGGAAGGAAATGACACTTACAGTAAAGTGTGGGTTTTTATTTATTTTTTTTCTTTGTGCTTTTGAGACAAGGTCTCACTATGCAGTTCAAGCTGGCCTTGAGCCCAGTTTGTAGTTCAGGCTGGTCTCCAACTCACATTGATACTCCTGCATTAACCTCCTGAATGCTGGGATTACCGGCATGTGTCACCACACCCAGTTTGGGTCAAGTGTGGTTTATACTTGATTTTTCTTCCAAAAAATTAGCTAAAGGAACTAGTTTAATTATAGAAAGTTCAGGGGTTAGGTAGATAGCTCAGTAGAATAAGCGCTTGTCTGACAAGCACAGGGCCCTGAGTTCAATCCCTGGTTCCACAAAAAAAAAAAAGTTCATAAATAAATAGTAATCTTATATTAAGACATAATCAGAACTCATTAACTACTTACAAAAGGTACCAGAGAAGAAAAAAGTTTGTCAGGGAGATGCTGGGAAAGTTGAGAGGGGAAGGGAAGGAATTGTAATTTTTTAGAGAATGATGATAAAATATATAATTAAACAAATCGTTCAAGATAATCTGCTTGTTTTCAAAGCCTGACTCAGTAAAAAGGAAAATTGTGATACTTGGAAACATTTAATGGATTAAAACAAAACATCTTTCTATCCTTTTTAGCAGCCACTTAGCAAAATCTAAAAATATATTGAAGACTAGTAAGAACAAGGTAATGCACAAGAAAATGAGTTATAACTACTGTGTTCCAAGAAATCAAGTAATGCACACCTATCTCTTTTAAGGGCTACATTATCACATCAGGTGTGTTAGATCAAAGAAGTCACCATGATTCTTCCATGAGAAGATGGTCAGTTATAAAGACCTGACCATCAGAAAATACCTGAATGCTTGCCATACATAAATGAGGATCCAATTGCGCATCCAATTGCACACAGGATTCTCAAGTAGAATACAGCTAAGTACAACTGCAGTAACTATCAGCTAGGGAGACACAGGAACTTTGTCAAGATCTACATAAAGTTCAAGAAACAAAGTAGGTATCAACGCTGGGTTTAAGGCCAACAGGTGGCATTCAATCAGGCATGAGAACCTGTTAGGAAGACAAGCTCCCTGACAATGAAAAATATGTTCTCCTGGGTCTGCAGTCCATGCCATGGGACAGGCAGCTATGATTATTGTCACTTCTGTCTTCCATAAATAATTTGATACACATTTACTGCTGAAACATCTGAGCTGTAAAATAATTGAGCATCGTTGGCTTTTATGACTGCTTATATCCTCCTAACACATATTTATTGTTTGAGAAGGGTAGGCATTCTATAAAGTATTGAAATTTAAGTTCTATTACATTTTTGTGGATTTTGCTACAATACAATGTCTAACTCTGAATTCTATTATGATTCTAAAAATTTGAGAGGAAGTAAAAGAAAATCTAAGGTGGAGTAATGTGGCAAATAGCATAGACTTATCAATTTGATTCAGATTATAATTTTTTTTCAGAGTCATAGAGAGAGAAAGGCAGAAGTGACCAAAGAGACCAAACCTTGTAGCATCATTTGATTAGTGAAACTCTAGATAAAATCAACTTTTTTCAGTCAGGGTGGCAAGTGATTCAAGGCAAAGCACTGACAAACATCTGTTCCCTGCCTAATTAGCTGCACTCTGCAAACTGATCATGGAAACTGATCTTTGCATTGGTGGAATAATTTGACCGAAAGAAGCCTAGGCTAGTACAGGCCAAAACCTCCCAACAAAGCAAGTTTCTGGGCAAAACAGCCAGCAGAAATCTCACAAAAACTAAGCCATTCGGTCTAGTGCTCCACCAATTTTAATGAAATATCAATAGGAAATATTTCAAAAGAACCATTGCTCAATTTCTTCTAAAACAATTCATTGTGAAATGTGCCCACATTCTGAATTCTTTACAAACAATTGAGAAAGCAAAGAGAAGAAATGGTAAGTTATACAATGCCGCTTTTCTTACATTTGAATAAAGGGAAATGTGAAACAACTGACAAATCTCAATTATTGTGCTATGAGATGAGCAAAGAGAAAAATCTAAAACTACATTTTGTTTCCTTTCTCCTTTTAGTATTATATTCGATGTAGCTTGTAAATCAGAACTTTAAATCTGGTTTCAGAGAACTCAAGAAAATATGAGGTAGGACTCCCTAGCTGATGCCTCTGAAAATCTAACCCAAACCTAGAGGACAAAGAACAAAAGCACAGCTTTGGTGGTCCTCACCACATGGGCTTAGTGCTACCCAACTAGCCAACATGTGGCACAGTTACTCTGCGTCTGAGCAACACTGAGTTCATGGTTAGCCTAGAGGTAAGATCTTTCACTAAAATCTCCAGAGGCTGGGGATATTGCTCAGTGGTACAGCACTTGCCTACTATGCATGAAGTTCTGAGTTTGACCCCAGCACCACCAAACAAACAAACCTCTTGCTATCACTAAGATGAATCAATGTTGCAATCCAATTTTAATGAGAGAAAAATTGAGGTGTAGAAGGCACTGGCATACCTTGGGTCACCTTCATCTGGTAAGTGCTTTATTTACAAAGTAAAAAATAGGGCCTATAATTTTTTTTTAGCATCTTGAGGGCATCAACTTGGCCACATGAACATAAGACCACAAAAATATGCTTTTGGACTATTTTATATTTGGGTAATGAAGTAAGTATTTAATAAGGCCCAATTCCAAGATGAGCTCAAAGAGTAACAGTATGTAGTTCATAAGATGGCTTATACTGGAAATGTAAACACACTGAGAAAGCTAGAGAAATTTAGGCCAACACAAAATAACACTCTTGGAATAATTCACTTTGTGATAAATGGAAAGGAGGTCTCTGAACTTCTGCACCCCCTGATAGGAAGAGCACCAGTGTGTGGTTACACAATTAGTATCTGTGCCTGAAGAGTCAGACCTTTCCTAACTAGTTGGCAGTGTTTAGTAGTCACAGTGAAGTGGCGGGAGTGCTTCCCCATAATATAT
>NW_004524796.1:1783379-1784945 GCF_000260255.1 Octodon degus
TTGAACTCAGGCCCTTGTGCTTGCCAGGCAAGTGCTTATTCAACTGAGCTATCTCCCTAGCCCCTTCCCCATAGTATTTTGTAGCCTCAGATAACCAATCTTCTCCTTGCCAGGTCTTCTATATTTTTGTGCTAATGATCCACCAAGGCAACAGTTCTAGAACCCTCCTGTACATTTCAGTTAACCATGACCCCCCTGGCATGCTGGGCCCAGCAAGACTTGAGCAGTCTCTCACAATCAGTTCCTACTGCCTACAGCAGCCAGAAAGACCAATGTTCCTTCCACAAAGCTATGACCTTCTTAGAGAACAATTCTCAGTTGTATCACAACAGAAGTACACGAGTCCCTCAGGTTTCCACTAGCAGGGCCTGGGAAAGGTTATTTTTGCTGTAGCTAAAGACTGTCCAGTTTGTTGGTATTCAATAAACATCACCATTGGAGGGGTCAGAAAGAAAAATCTAATTATAAAATAAATTTGATTAGTACTGCCCTTTGTGGGAAATCATCATAATTTGATTAGTCTATCACTAGGAATTATCCACTTAGCGGTATGAAAATGTTGGGTACTTGTAATACTGGAAATGTCATGAGACCTTTCTAGAAGGATATTATCTTGCTAAAACAAATCAGGCTTTTCAACTGGGTGCAGATTAGCAAATCATTACTGATTATCAGTAATCAGTCTGGCATTATTGAATTCCATAACCACTATTTTACATATCCAGTCTAATTATCTTTTTCTGGTATGAAGGATTGAACTCAAGACTTTCTAATGTTTGCCAGACAGGCCCTTATTCCACTGAGTTATCTCCTAGGGTTTCATATCCAGTCATCTGTTACATAACAAGGAGGACAGCTTCTGAGAAATACATCATCCATCAGTGTGCACTTGCACAAACTAAGATGGTTACAGTACCACCAGATGATACAAGACCCCTGTCACACACGGGGTCCATCACTGATCCACAAATGTCACCGTGTGGGAGCATGACTCTTCTGGTGTTGGTTTATAAAAGCAAATAATTAGTAGAGAAAAATAAAAAGCAATTTGCATAAGTCATATGATAACAAAGTGGCTGGCCTGAGATTTAGACTTATCCTAAAACTGTATGATGGCTCACACTGCACCACATGCCAGGAATTAGAAGTAGGCTGCCCCTTTCCCACCTAGAGCTCAGGGAATTGCTGCTTCAGGGGGTGCAAGGCTCCCTAGAGAGGTCATATGCCGCTGACATCAGTGTATCCTTTGGTGCATTCTCTTTTGAGTGTGAATGGTACTGGCCTACAACATGTTTATCTAATCTAATGTAAAACAAAAGCAGCTATGAGTGTCACATCTGAGCCATGTATTTTCCTGTTACTAAAATAATTTTCACTCATCATAAAAATAAAACAAATGGTATAATGAAAAAATAATAATCACCCATAGATCACACATTGATAACAAAATACTGCTTCACAGCCTCACACATTTTATTCTTATGTATTACTTTAAATAGAACCCAGATCATCTTATACGAGCCATTTATCTATCTCATGAATATCTTTTCATGTTCCTGAGATTTT
>NW_004524796.1:1786464-1796448 GCF_000260255.1 Octodon degus
GTAACATATATTTATGCTTTCTTCAAATGGTGATGATAGACTCACTCTCTACCTTGACTCACTTGTTACCTTAAGAATTCTTTGTCATTTAAGAGCAAACTTACTTTTCACAGATAATATTAAAAAACAAGACATGCACAGATAATATAAAAAAACAAGAAGTAAATAGAGAAACAAAACCCTTTCACACTGTTGGTAGAAATATAAGCTGGTATAGCATGATGGAACATAGTGCAGAGGCACCTCAAAAATTAGAAATACAACTACCATATAACCAAGCAACTCTATTTCTGGGCATATATATAAAAGAAATGAAGTCAATATGCTAAAGACATAATCATATTACCGCAGTCTTTCTAGCATTTTTCCTAAGAGTTGAGACATAGAATCAGTGTAAGTGTCTGCCAGAAGATGGAAGATGAAGAAAATGCAGTAGAATACTAGTCAACCTTAAAAGAAGGAATCCTATCATTTGTGACAGCAGTGATGAACCTGACACCATGCACAGAAAGATGAATATTGCATGACCCTACTTCTATGTGAAATCCAAAACAGCTGAATTCGCAGAAGAACAGAGCTTCTATAGTCACTGCACTGTAGGGGAATCCGGACGGAAAGATTTTGTTAAAGAATACAAAACTCCAACTTATTCTGCAGGACAAATAAAACAGGAAATGTGTTGTATAATACAGTGACTGGCAACTTCAATTAATAGGAATGTTTTCATAGCTTCCAAATTGTAATAGATTTTCATGTTCTTACCACCCAAAAATCCAAAGGGAGTGGGATAGTGGATATGTTAAGCAACTTGATTTAGTCATTCTACAGTGCACACTTATATCAAAACGTCGTGGTGTATACTTTAAGGATACAACTTTTGTCCATTAATTATTTTTCCCATTAAAATTAAATAACATTGGAAAAGAGCAAACTTACCTTCCAAATGGAGAGACTCAAAAGTCAGAGTCACCAAAGAATGAGGACCACCTTTTATTAGGTAGGTGCAGTTCATGTTGTTATCATATCGCTTTGGGAAGTTTGGAGAAATAATGTAACCCGAAGGGCCAGTGAAGTTACCACCACATCCTATTTGAAGACACAACAAGCACCATCAGAACATTGGTTCTCCATGCAGTGCATATTTAATCAGTAAAGGAAAGCTGCCATTGCATCAGTTCTCTAGTGACAATTTCCGGAGCTACTCCAACCAGAACAAGCAACAACTGAGAGAGGAAAGCTTTGATTTAAGAAAAATATGTGTCACAGAATACTATTCAGCTAAGAAGGGCAATTTTAAGTCATTTGTAGAAAAAGGGGTGCACCTAGGAAAATACAGTGTTGAGGGAAATAAACCAGACGCAGAAGCTTAAATATCATACTGCATCTCTCACTTGGGCAAGTCAAGTGCAAACAAAGAGAATAATAAAGGATGGGTAGAATGGGACAAAGAGATGGATGCTTTGCATATATGAAGAGGTCCAAGAGATGAAGAGTGAGGGGTAAGCAGGGGAGGGAGAAATAAGTAGGATAAGGATGCACCATGTACAGGAACTCACAGTCTCATCGAATGTAAACATCATCTACCATGAGCACATGCTGAGATTAATAATATCAAGAATGAAACTGGGGGAAGGGGATTTAGAGGATGGAGGGGAGGGACAGGGTGGGAATTAATAAAAAGAAATGGGATATAATATGCACATACATGCACTCCCCAAGGTTATTATAAATTGTACTGTAAACATGCATTAAGGAAAACGAAAACACTCCACAAAAATAAAAATAAGCATATATGTAAAATAAGAATACTTTTTAAAGAAAATGCTGAAGAATTTAGGTGCTAAGTCATAGAAATTTTACCATTTGTATACTGAAACTCCCTTGACATCGAGGTATTTAAAGGATAAGTTAGCAAAGATTGAATATGGTTTATATAAATTGAAGAAACAAAACTGATAAAAATTATATCTAACTAGCATTTTATACACTTAATGTTTTTAAAATGTCTTATTAGAAAATTGTCATTATTATTTAGCTGTTTATAAGAATAATGATCGCTGCTTTTAAAAATTAGTTGACTTCATATTTATCATTAGATGATACTTCTTTTTTCTTTTTTTTTTTTTTTTTTTTTTTTTTCCTGGAACCGGGGATTGAACTCAGGCCCTTGCACTTGCCAGGCAAGTGCTTATTCTACTGGGCCATCTCCCTGGCCTTTAGATGACACTTCTTTTCATACAACCATTAGCTAGTTAATTCATATCACTCCTTGTCTTGTCAATCAGGAAATTATCCTTTTAAAGTAATATTTTTGTACACTTGCACATGGACAAAAATCTGAAGACCTACATGAGGTGTGTGTATCTTTCACGCCTTCTTGTTTTCTCTCTTCATTCTTATATTTATGACCAAGCCATCCATTTTTTGCATTATTCTTATTAATTCCTTTCCTGCAATCTTCTCCCATACAGTGATTTTCCATGAGTGGCTATGTGATTTAGCTCAGCCAGCAGGCACAGGGCACTGTTTCTCAGGCTGGGACATTGTTACCATTCCCACTCATCCAATTTGCATGTAGTGGTCATGGAGTGCTCCCATGCAGCCAGCTAGGCAGGGAGAATCCCCAAGAAAGTGGCTCCGAAAGCCTACTGGGATGACAGACCTCTGAGCAGAGAGCAAACATGCAAGTCCACATATGTGGAAACGCTGGCTTTAGATGGATCTGAGCTAATGCCTGCCAAGCTGCAGGTTTTTCAAGTCCCCTAAGAAATTTTGATGTAGGTGGTCAACATGCCCTGAGCCAAGCACAATGGTGTCTTACTACCATCACCTAAGTGTCTGCCAAACACCCACCTACTATGGTCTCTAGGTGTGTGTTTAAATGTTGGCTGATAGCACTTCAGTTTTTTTCACCATTTCTCAGTTGACCTACGATCCAAATCAGTTCCAGTCTTGCTGATATTTGAAGGATAAGTATCTTTTCTCTAGTGGATAACCTGCTCCCACACCTGTCACATCCCCAGTTCAAGCTACCCCCACACAGCTGTTCACTGTTCCCAGAACTGCCTGTGGAGTTCGCACTTTTTCTGTAATATCTGGCCTGCTTTTCAGTGCTACTCACGGCTTATGAAGGATGCAGAGAAGCCCTGGGCTGGTGTCTCCTGAGATTGGAAGACCAGAGAGAATGCATTTCTTGGTATGACAATGGAGCTGGGAGCCAGGTCCCCACACTGTGTGGTCAGAAGGCTGGTAGCGGTCTGCTCAGGTCCTGCCCACACCTAGCAGGGCCATGAACAGGAGTTAGCGGTGTCTACAGTTTTCCCCTACTGATATTTTATGTGCTTAGGCTTTAAAATAATGATTTCAAGGTATACATAGAAAAAAGACAATAGCAAACAACAACAACAAAAAAGCTAGAGTATTTAAGCTGCTTTTCCACTCCATTTTGACTTCCAAAGGAGACTCTTTGTTTTACTATGGAATTTTTTTTTTAAACCAATCACTATCACATTCTTCCAGTTGACCTAATCTAGGTGAGACTGCCTTCCGCAAGACATGTTTGGCAATGTCCAGAAGTATTTCTGATATTCATGTTTGATCTGTGGGATAGTAGAGTAAGATGGGTGGGGGCTGGGCATTTCCATAAACACCTGAGATACTTCCCTCCCTCACCCCTACACGCAACAGGGAATTGCCTGGTCCAAGAAAGCAATCAGACATGAATTAGTCTTACTCAACTGCTCAACATTTTCTTTGTATTCAATTATAAAAATTGATTCACTTTAAATACATCTCTTCTTTTAAGGATATTCATCGAGCAGAACACAAAGCATCAAGCCATGATAAGAAAGATTTCCATTGGGAAGTCAGTCCGTTGGAAGGGGTGTGAAATAGCACTGATTCTTAGCACTGATTTAATATTTCTCAGCTCTTTAAAGCCATGTCATTTCAAATGACTTTCAAACACTGAGTTGCCTCACTGCAGACAAAGTGTGTGTGTGCCCTTTATTGGATATCATAGGTGTCTTGGCGCTAGAGTCACTGAAAACAAAAGTACAGATATTCTCCCAAGCGCATCAATTAAGATGTCAGGAAAGGGATATTTTACTTGAAGCCACCAATTTTACCTAAGATTTAGGTTAAAACTCTTTAAGATTTTTTTCTTCTTAATCAACTATCTAGGAAAATAGTATGGAAAATCTCCTATCTCCGTTTATGAAACAATGGACTTCCTGAGAAATACTTACCTGCACTGGATTACTATACTACTGAACAGACATATTACTAAATAGGAGAAGTAAGGGAAGAGCAACAATTTTTAGTAAAGAGCAAATATTTTAAAGGACAACTTCAAACATGTTTAAATACTTACATTTTCTTTTCTTTTTTTAAAGCGCTTACATTTTCTATGAATCTGACATCTGCACCTTTTGACCAAAGAATATAAGCTAAGTAGCTTAGTAAGGATAATGCTGAAATGGTAAAGAGCTGTCAAGTGTTCAGTATCTTCTGGTCGGTCTAGAACTCTTTGCCCTGGCTACATAACCCAGGGCTCATCAAAACTATATGGAATCTACAACACGTCACTAAATTGCCATCTGATCAAAAACTCTTTGAGTGTTAGATTTTTGTCTAGCTGTAAATTATACTTTACTGCACAAGTTAATTATTTTTTAGAGAACAAATGTTTACTAACATAATTACAGATTTATACCGAGAAGACCTAATACAGAGAAATAATTGTACACAGTTCTCAGCTTCCTCAACTTTCATAACCAGGTTGTTGACATCTTTCAAAACCATTCACAATCAGGTTGCTGACCTGCGTGCTGTCCACCAGTTCACCAGTTTTCCAGCTTTGCTGGCACGTGTGCCTAGGAATCAGCTTACAGAACGCCAGGAGGACACCTCGAGCGACCGTTCATGACCATGTGCAGTCTGCTCCCACGTGCTCATCTCTCTAAGCTCTGGCCATTTGCTTTCTATTTCTAAACTACTGTCATTTTAAATACTATAGAAATGTCTCTTCGAAGACATCATCTGCATCACCTAGTTACAATTTTATGATTGTCTAGCCAGTATGTCTTTATTTATTTTGCTTCCCTTACTGCAATGTCTGGAACTTGGAAATAAGACATTCTACTTTTTACCAACCTCAAAGGGAAAGCGTTCAGTCATTTGCCATTGAGTATAAGAATTACGAAAAGGTTTTTTTTTTTTTAATAATATTTTATTTATTTATTTATTTATTTATTTATTTATTTATTTGGTTCAACCTCTCACTATGCAGCTTGGACTTGTGATCCTCATGTCTCAGCCTCCCTAGCACTGGGATTGCAGACGTGTGCCATCATGTCTGGTTTTGGTGGCTGGCATGGCACCCCCGGGTTTCCAAGGCCAGCATGTATGTAGTACCGGGGATCGAACCCAAGTCCTTGTGCTTGCCAGGCAAGTGCTTAGACCACTAAGCTATTTCCCCAGCCCAATGATAAGGTTTTTAATTATTTTTTTATCATTTGAGCATTCCCATCCATTCCTAACTTTATTGGGGTTTTTATAATGAGTTCATGCTTGATTCTGTCAAGTTTTTCCTGAACCAATATATGATTATACTATTTTTTCCTGTAGCACGCTAGTATGGTCCAATATGCTGGCTTATTTTTTATTGTTGGAACAATAAGCTCATTTGGGATAAACCCCATTTACTCATGGTGTATAAATTTTTCCATACATTTCTAGATTTAATTTGCAAGAAAAAATTAAGCATCTTCACATTTAAGTTTTTAAGATATAGGCTCTAATATTCTTTTTTGTTTTAGTTTTTTATAAATTGTTTTTATTTGGTATAGGGATAGTAATTCTCATTTCAAAATTAATTAAGAAATGTCTGTTTTCTGAAACAAACTAAAGTTGTTATGAATTCTTTAATTCACAGAATTTTTCTAAGCAAAATCATTTCAGGAGACTTCTTTTTCAGGTAGTTTTCAATTACAGTTCAATTTTTTTACTAGTCATAGAGCTATTTTGATTATATATTTCATGTGGTTGAATTTTGGTAGCTTGTGGTTATAGAGGGCTAAATAGTGGTCCCTAAAAAATATGTCCGTGTACCTTAATCCCTGGAGTCTATGACTATTACCCTATTTGCTAAAGGGATATTTGAGTTTGGACTAGCTCAGGGCCTTAGTATGAGAAGATCAGCATGAATCATGCAGATGGTGTTTAAATACAACAGGAGCTCCTACAAGAGACACAGATAAGAGACACAGAGACGAGAAGGAGACAATGGGACCACTGGGGAAAAGACTGGAACAATATGGCCACTAGCCAGAGTGCTTCGAGTCCCCACAAACTAGGAGCTGCGGCCATCTGTGGCAGAGAAGCTCACAGAAGGAACTGACACCATTATTTGGAACTTCTAGTTCCCAGAATTGTTGAAAAATAAATTCCTGGTGTTTTAAGGCACTGATTTTTGTGACAGTTTGTTACAGTAGTGGTTTAAAAGAACTGTCCTACTTTCCAGAGTTAATTTGTGAACATAAAATTGTTCATAGTAGTCTCTAAACACGTTTTCAGCAGCTGCAGGATTTAGTGATATCCTTTATTTCACTCCCACTTGGTACTGGTGATTGTGTGTTTTCACCTTTTATTTTTATCAATCTTGCTATCAAACTCTTAAAAGTCGTCTTTTTGTTTTCTTGATTTTTTTCTAAGGACTTCCTATTTTCAGGATCACTAATTTCTATTTTCACATTATTTATTTCCTTCTGCCGGCTTTGGATTTATTTTAGTCTAGTTACTTGGTATAATAACTTCATGAATGAGTTCAGATTTATTTCTCTTCAGTGATATAAATTTAGTTTTTGTCACAGCTTTAGCGATAGCCTACACAATTTTTTTTTGGGGGGGAACCAAAAAAAGACTTTATTGAGGGCAAGAGGATGCAAGTAAAAAAATCAAAAGCTTATGTACCATTTAATGAACCTTCCACCCTCTGTCCAGTGAGAGCTGGATGTTATTTGTACATTTTCTAAGGGTCCTGATCTTAGATCATGACATCTTTATACAAGGGGCAACCAAGGGGCAGATTCCTTAAGTGGCCCTTTGGGAGAACTCTCATCAGGGCAGGAGTAAATGTTCACGCCGCCTACTTCATTCCCTTCTGCTTCATGTGTACTACAAAGTAATCATTGCACGCAATGGTGAGGCCTGTAATTAGTGAAAAGAAGCTCTGGAAGCCCACTTTGCCATCTCACCACTGGTCCAGGTCCTTCATGATTTTGTCCAAAGCCAGAGGGTCTTTTTGATTTTCCAAAAATCCAGGGAACTCCTTTTCCATGAGTACTCTCAGGTCCTCCTTTTTTTTTTTTTTTTCAAAGTTTTATTGATAAACAGATAGCAATGAGACAGTTTCAGATCAAATCAGAAGTACAGTTTCAACAAATAATACACTGCATATATTCTTCTTAGTGGTTAATTGCTGTACACGAAGTGGACTTGTGAAGCTATTTACAAACACCATTAGAACAAATCATTCTATTCATTAAGAGAATGCAACTATATATCTATCCTAACCACTTGGAATACACAAATACAAAATGGACATTCATCGGTATACCCCATTTTTTCTAAGTTACATTATTGAATATTATAGGTGTGTAAACTCAGCAAAATATTCTAAAAGAGTCCAGTAGCCCATAATAGCATTGGGTCCTCTGTTTAACTGGCAATGTCAGAAATTATTGACCTGAGTCCTCCACAGCTCAACATAACAGCATGGCTTTATTTCCTATATTTCGTCTTCACACTTTTCTACTGGATGGTGAAGAGCAAGGTAAAGCAGGACCTATGCAACAAGAGTTGTAGCTTTTTGGTCTGAGAAGGTCAGTGAAATGTCCTCAGGATTTGTCTTGAGATCCCGTGCCTCAGATTGTAGAACCTTTGTCAGTGCAGCCATGTGGATGAGTCACGGCCATTGCTTGGCCAATGTGCTCTCTGTGAAAGCCTGAGAGAGTGTCTTCTCCCTATGTGACTCTCCTTAGGCACACTCTACGTCATCGATCACTTTCCTCTTTGGCCTCATAATCTTCTTGATCAGAAAATTTGGGACACTACCGAGGTACATGACGTTACAGTACAAGTTCTCATATGTCCTGAGTCTTAATTGACCTTAGAAGGTTAGGGCCAAAATGTTGGCATTCCTTGTAGCCCTCCTTTTTCTCTAATTTTGGTCTGCAAACTTACGTTGTTAACCATCCAGAAGACAAGCTTATTGTTATTATCAAACGATTTAGGCTCTTAAGCTTAACCTCACTATCTCACTGCATTTCAAACATCTTAGGCATCATAAGGAGCAGATATTTTTCATCAAGTAGTGATATGTTGAACTTTAAGTCCCTGAATAATATGATAAAAACATTTTTAAAATTACATTATATTTTAAAAATAGGATAAAGAATTATATACTTCTCATGTTTGCACATAAGTCCAAAAATCTCATCATATACAACCTTGAAGCAAGGTCCTCCTTTGTTAAGTAGCACTTGTTCCCAGCAAATTTGTGAAATGTAAACATCATCTTTCCATGACGTGTTCCATTTGGGAGGGCATCTAGACTGTTGAACCTTAGCGCGAAGGCACAGCAGGCGAGGGGAGCGGGGACACGGCAGTGGTCTGGCCTACACATTTTGATGTCTTATTTTCCCTTTTATTGTAGTCTATGTATGTTAAAATTTTCTTTGACACATCTGTTTTGATTCACAGGTTATTTGTTTAATATCTATGTGTTTACAGATTTGACAAATTCCAGGTCTTTCCACAGGCAGTTACAAGTTTCGCTTGGCAGGCCTACCCCAGGTCCTCCTCACACTGGACCCAAGCACAGCCAATACCCAGCAGTTTCTGAGGGAGGTACAGCCAGGACTCTGACCCCCATGGAAAGCAACATTCTCACATATATCTGCAGTCGTAGCTTGGCTACCTTCATCTGGGGTCTCCTTTCATGGGGTCTCCTTCTGTGGGTTCTCAAGATGAAGTCTTCCAGGCACCTTTGTATGATCTCTTTATCAGGGGGATAATAAAACTTGAAAACAATCTTCTCCATTCTGAATGGTACTCAGAACCTTTCATTTTGGGGGTGCTCACTGAGCATGAGAGAATCCCTACCTCTACACTGATGTCCTCGACCTTTATCTGGTTGTGTTCCATGAAGAAGAATAGGTATAGGCAAGAGAGCGCTTTCACCTTTTAGTCTCTTTCTTACATCACTGTTGTAAGTGATTAAAGGCTTGCCTGTGGCTTTTGCTCTGCCTGGTTGTGTTAATTGATTACTTTGATTTATTCCAGGCCAGTTCTCTCCAGATCAGTTCAACCTTTGGCAAGATTTTACTGCTGTGGTTGCTTTTCAGTTTGCTTTTGATATGGTCAAAGAGAACACTCTGTATTTCAGTTCTTTAACTGGTTAAGATGTTTTGATGTCTCAGTATATGGTCTACCATGGTATGTGCCAAGGATACCTAGAAATGTATATTCTGCTGTCATTATATAGTTTATTCTGTGTATGTCAATTACATACCACTGCTTGATAGTTTGATAGAGTTCTACATCCTTGTTAATTATTTTCTGCTTGTTCTATCAATTTCCAGCAGTACTGAAGTTCTCAACTGTAACTGAAATTATCTATTTCTCTTTATAACTCTCATCAATTACTGCCTCATGTGTTTTGTAGCTTTGCTGTTTGATGCGTACATATTTAGAATTATTTTCTCATCTTGGTAGAGTGATCCATTTATCATAAGAGCTATATTTGTATATGGCAATAATTTTCCATAGTCTGAATTCTATTTTATCAGATACTATCATACAGTCTTGCTTTTTTGGAGTAGTATTTGCATAGTGTCTTTTTAAATTCTTTAACTTTTAGTTTATCTATGTGTATGAATTTGAAGTGATTTTATTATCATTAGAGTCATGTTTTGTCTCCAA
>NW_004524796.1:1796548-1811476 GCF_000260255.1 Octodon degus
ATATAATATATATATATATGTGCTGTATCTGCCGTTTTATTATTTGCTTTTTATTTACTCCTGCTGCTTCTTGTCCCTTGTTTGTCTTGTTTGAACTTCCTGGAGATCCCATTTTGATTGAACTGTAGTGGCTGTGGGTTAACCTTTGGTAGTTGTCATTGTTCTGGGTGTCAACACCCATATGTGATGACAACTGTGTGCAAGCATCGACAATGGACCACTTTGTGTGAAGTGTGGAAGTTTATGATCCATTTAGGTCTTTTACCTTACTGATTTATTTATTTTCTTAAGCATCAGGGGGTACTATAATCTTTTGTTCTAGTTATCAAATGTGACTCATAACATTACAAAGCCAGTTCTATTGTTCACATGTATTTCTGCTCTTCATACATTCCTTTCTTCTTTCAAGATATTCCCAGATCCTTTCTTGTATCACTTCATGATATTTGAAAAGTCTCCTTTATACAATCTATAATGGTGGCCTCCTAGGATAATTTCTTTTAGTTTCCCTTTAAATGATAATATTTTGTTTTTAACTTAATCCTGAAGGATAATTTTCCAGAAATAAAATTTTTGGTTGAGATTTCTTTGAGTACTTTCTGTTTCTTTGACTACTCTTTCAATTGCTAACTCTTCTCTCCTTGTGAGACTGTAATAACATGAATGTTGGACTTCCCTTAAGGTTCTTGGGTCCTAAGGCTTTGCTTATATTTCTGTAGTCTGGTTTATCTTGATTGTTCAGAGAGGTTAAATTATATTTCCTAGTTCATTCATTCATTCTGTTCTTTCTCATCTGATTTTCTCCAACAAATTATTTACTTCTGCTATATTTTTCAGTTCTGTAATTCCCTAGTCTTTCATTGTAAATAATATTTCTTTGTTGACATTTTATACTTTTCATTTGGTTCAAGAAAACTTGTCAGTGATAGTTGGAGCATTTTTATGACAGGTACTTCAACATCTTTTTTGTGTAATTCTAACACATGGGTTATCTCCGTATTGACATCACTTGATTGTGTTTTTCTCACTTAAGCTATGATGCTGTTTGTTTTTATGACAAAGGAATCTTTTATTGCATCCTGGACACTTTATTATGTTTGGAGACTCTGAATTCTATTTATTTTTTTTTTATTTCAGCATGGCATCATCCTGCTTATGCTTTGTATGTGATCTTTCATTCTTTTGGGGGATGTTGTTCCAATGGCTATTTAATTTCCAGAATTTTTGTGGTAAAATTTTAGGCTGCTTGGTTTATATGGTACTACTGGGGTTTCTACTAGCTCTTGTTAGTGCTTCCTGATGAGACAGAGGATGCATCACCTGGTAGGGACTCCATGTATTTTTAGTTGAAGGGGAAGAACATAGGAGGGGTCCCTACTGATGACTCGCGGCCACCCCAATGTCACTGAATAGGGGAGGAGCATCCCTGGTTCCTGGGAAGCAACATGCTTCCTGCATCTTTGTCTGTTCTGTTGGGATTCTCTGGATAAAAGAGTCTTGGGCTCAGGGATAAAAAGAGGCTCCCACAGGAGGCTGCTTGCTGACCAACTTTCATATCTCATGGTAGAAGGAGATACTCAGGTCCAGTGAGAGGAAAAGAAAACTTGCACTTATTTTTGGCCGTGTTTGCAAGTGATCTCATGCACCATGGGCTTGTGTGGTTTGAAGATCCTGTATTCTATTAGAAATGGAATGAGCCCAGGTTATTTTTCAGCTTCAGTTTTTATAACTGAAGAAATGAATAGATTTACTTCAATCTATACACTTGATATTAACTCATTACTGAGGGGAGAGTTCACTTATTTCACAGAAAAAGCAATTCATAAAAGTATATATCAAATGTTTTATTATGTGCATATTTTATATAAGCATTGGATTTTCATTTAAACAGGAAGCATAGATCAATAAGATATAAAACTTAATTTGAGAGCTGATATGAAATAATAACATTAACAAAACAGCCATTTCCACTCACTAGATGGTTTTATATTCCAAGTGCCGAGCACTCTTATGCTATGACATCATCTTACCTCTAATGCCTAAAACAGCCACACTCAGGGAAGAATCATCTTATGCATTTTACAGTTGAATAATAGGGAACTCAAATGTTTAATTCGCTCATAAAAGAACATGCAGATGTTAACTAGGAGAGCGAATAGAATGCTTGCTCCCATAACCTTATGGTCAATGTTCTTCCCACTAAAAAGCATAGTCACTCAGAGATATAGAAGCTGCTGAGGAGCATGAGGGAAATGAACTTATAATGCTATCATCGCTGCTGTGCCAACTGAAAGAGAAAGCGCCCTCTGAGGAGGATCTATAGCTTTAGAGAAAGACAGCCTTGCTGACTCCACATTTCACTCTTTTTTATGTGGGTAACTTGTTTTTTCAGCTTATGGGATTTTAAAGCTCAAGAGGAGGATAGCATTAGCTCCTTCTGCAGTTTTTGGTACTTTTTACAGCATATGTTAGAATCAGCCTGTAAGGACATTGTGTTCTCCTGCATGGCGGCCTGCCCTAACACTCAAGGATGTACCCCTTTTCTTACTTGGCTCAAACTTGCTCTGCAGAGCCTGCTTCTTTTCCTATGTTTATTTATTTTTATTTATTTATTTATTTATTTATTGTATTTTAAGGAAGGGTCTACAGGGTGTTCAGGGTCTTACTACTAGATTGGACTTGTAGTGATCCACCTGTTTACAGCCTCCCAAGAGCTGGTATTACAGGTGTGTGTCACCATGCCCAGTCTCAATTGCCATCTCAGCGCATCCCAGGGTCGGGGCTGGCACAGCAGGCCTGGGGATCAAACCTCCAGCCCCTGAGCCTGCTTGCAGGTGCTTTAATCCACTGAGCTATTTGGCCAGCCCTCTTTTCCTATGTTTAATAAAACTTTCCATAAACAAAAAACAAAATGAAGCTTGCCTGTGATTGTACATCATATTGTTAAGGCATTTGTGCTTTAGAATCTATTAGAAAAAGAAGAAAGGAAAGAAGGAAATAAAGAAGCAAGAAAGAAGGAACAAAGCTTTCTCTCTCTAGTTTTCACAGAAAGAAAGCACTACTAGTGCTCATGAGATTTGATAGGACCCAAGAAAAATGTCTTCAACTGAGTTACAATTTTTAGATATAAGCAAATAAAAAACTGCAGTGCCACATATGTACTGCGCTTCACATTTTAATTTCTATCCATGGAAGATTTTTATTTTTACATCCAAGAAATGCAAGCAGCAGAATTGACTTTTTCTTACATTGAGAAATGACTGAGTCATTTGGAGCCTAAATGTTTATAGTTGCAAAGCTGGGTTGGCTCCAGTTAAATAAATAAGCGCACTAACCTTCACAAAGCTATTCTGACACTGTCCGTCGCCACTGGGGATTCGGAAGTTGCTGTCAAAGCTGAGTTCCAAGTATTTACTTTGGTGAGTTATGACTGTCCAAGAGCATCTGCTATTTTCAGGGAAATTCTGTGGCCAGTGAGGTGATCTGATTGTACCATTTTCTGAATGAAGTGTTCCACCGCAACCTGAAAATTTTTCATGGCAAAAGTTATTGCTCTGCAACACAAATAATACTGCAAATGTGAGACTGACAGAAGCATTGCTAGATGTGAGCTCTAAGGTCATCATTCCTTACACATGACTCATCTTTGGGGCAGGTTCACAGCAAGAAGTCTCAATAAATACAGAGTACATTGAATCAAGAGGAAACTTCAGCTGTTCCTGTTTTGTTACACCTACCCTGAGGGCCTCACCATAAAAAGGACAGCCTTCTATATTGTCTTCAACAATACCAGTATTTCTTCCTCCCCTTGAGCTTGTGCAGTCTGTAGAGCAAGGCAATGCAAGTTTCGTACTTTATTACCACTAGCACATGAGAAGATGACTCTATTCGTTTTTAATCTTACTCTAACATACTGGACTAGCAAAAGTAATTTTGAATTGAGGAAAGTTTCCTCCATTAAGTGACCTGAGTCATCTGTGTTGAAATTGATTGATGGGTAAATCACGAATGGAAAATAAATAACAAGGATTTAAAGAGAGAAAAATCAAGAATTGTTTTCATACTCTTAAAATGACGAAGAAAATATGAATGTGACACAAAATGAAGTTAAAGGAAACTCTCTGCATCTTTTGCTTTTATTTACCTCCCTGAAAACTATTTCTTCATTTAAAACTCTTTCATGACTATAAAAGTAGCTAGAAGATCAAGCAAAGATTGAACTAATTCTATGAAGACCTCCATAATAAGGTTTACTCTATGAGAAAGAATTGTCCAATGCAATAATTAGGATTTACTAAAATCCTAAATGACATTTTTTTTTTTTTTTTTTTGTATTTAGGACAGGGTGTACAGGGTTTACTGGGTCTCACTGGGTAGATTGGACTCATAGTGATCCTCCTGTTTTGTAGCCTCCCAAGTGCTGGGATTACAGGTGCATGCCACCACTTCCAGATTCAATTGCCATCTCAGTGCACCCCGGGGGCAGGGCCAGCACAGCAGGCCAGGAGATTGAACCTCGGGCCCCTGTGCCTGCTTGCAGGTGCTTTAATCTGCTGAGCTCTTTGGCCAGCTTCTAAATAAACTAATTGATAAAGTTTTTCTATTTTAAGAATTTTTGAATGTTTTGCATTTTATAGGCACAAAACTACCCAAATCTGTTAGATTGGTCTCAGTACTCATGTGCTATGGTATTTGTTGTAAATCACAGAACACCTCAACAGCTCTCCCTTGTTCAAGGGGTAATATATAAAATGCAACTCTTCATGATACAGACTATTTATTTTCCTGCCTTTACTGCTCTAAGCATTCTGCCTCTAAGCTCTGAATATTTTAAATGGCTGTGAGTCTAACACCTGTCCCTGTTACTTGAGATTCCCTGGTTGCTCCATGAATTTTTTGTCTTTGGAGCCTGTTTCATGAAGTGCTAATATCTAAATTTATAGGCTCATCTGCTTTTTATTGAAATCCTGATTATCACTTATCAGCTATATATTTTAGGCAAATTACCAAAGCACTTAATCCCCAGTTTCATCCATACAAAACACAGGAGACAAATATTATATTGTGTTATCTTTCTACCATTGCTACATGAAATGATATATGTAAATAACATTAAATTCAACAGAGCAAGTGCAAAATGTCTATATGGTTGGCCTTCCTTGTTAACAGTTCTGTGTCTAGAGATTCAACCAACAGCAGATCACAGATATTTAAAAAATATCCATATGCACTGAAGAGGTACAAAGTATTTTTCTTGCTTTTATTCACTAAACAATATAGTATCTGCATGGTACTGCGTATTATAAATAACCAAGATATGATCTAATACACATGGGAGAGTGTGTATAGGTTATATGCAAATGCTATGCCATTTTATACAAGGAATTTGAGCATCTGAAGATTTTCATGTCTGCTGAAGTTTGGGAATCAATTCCCTTCATAATCCAAGAAATTATATTTTAAATTAGGTAAGAAACAATCTCATTGAAAAAGTACAAGTGCACAGAAGCTCTTTTTTTTTTACCTGAAGTCTCAGTGCTCCATGTAGCATAAAATCCACCATTTTGCACTGAGCTGTCTGAGTTAAAAATCACTGTAAGCTGGTTGGAGCCAGACTGAATTGTCCTGGGATTTGAAATTCCACAGTATTGTCCCATGATGGGTGACTCAGGGGAGCCACCATTCTTGATAGTGACGGAGTCCCAGGCACAGGATGCATGGGTTTCAATGTCAAAGTAACTGAATGTAAGCTGCCAAAGAAAAAGAAATCCTGAGGTACTCTGAGCTGTAAATAAGTTTACCTGTGGAAGATAAAATCCTTATATTTTTTATTTTGTGTTCACTAATATAATTTTGTGTTCCTGTCTCTTCTTTAGTTCTTTTCTCCTCTTGACTCTTTCCTTATTGAATTCTCTTTCTTGAATATCTAGAGAGGGGCTTTTTCTCCAGGTAGTGGCATCATGCAGGAGACTCCAGACGTCTCCTGGCCTAGATTCCAACTTGGATCAAGAACATGAGTACACTTCTCTCCTAGGCATGAATTTATCTTTAATGTACAAGTTCTCCTAAATGTGGAAAGTACGGTATTTTTCAATAATCATCGACTTACAGATATTAGGTGAGATACCTTCTGGAGAATTTTAGGGAGAAACAATGATCTGATTGCAGAATCAAAGCCTGCTCAAGTCACTTGCTTCCTAAGCAGACTCTGGTTCCAGGACAGTCTTGAGAGTATTTTAGCCAGTCATAAGAACTCACAGTGATGGTGTGTCCTTCCGGGGCTTCCACCAGCCAAGCGCAGTGGCTTAGACTGCTGTAGGCCTGAGGGTAGTTGGGACTGGTGATCACTCCAGCCTCTCCTGTTTGTATTCCACCACAATCTGAAATCAGATTTGTAACTGTCTAAGTAAGACATGAGGGAAAACCCCACAAAACATGATGTGTTTATAGTCATCCTATTTTATGATAAAACATAATGAATGAATAAAGTAAAAGCAAAATTAAGTGTAATAAGGTGAATAAAAGAATCTCAGATAATGGTAACAGAATCACAAAATGAATATAGCCTCAATTAAGGACAAACCAGGGAGAAAGACAATCTATTATAAATAGACATATTGTAAAACTTACAGTAAATACACTAGAGATGAAGTAAAAACATTGCCTTTTTTGGGAAAAAAACCTAGGCCAATGAAAATATAGACAAATTTGAAGAAGTTATTGGTTCCATAATTAAAGATTTTGTTATTTGATGTTAAGAACATACTCAACAATCAAATTATACATGAACAGGATAAGTTGAAAAAATGACATATTTATAAAGCTAGGATGAGTTTATGTTCAAAACATGTAACACTGTTCCTTGAAGCCTAATTCTTTTCTTTCAGTCTGACAAATCTGGAAAAAAGTTAAGTAAATAAAAACATCCTCTGGCCATCAACCATTCATTTGGTTCTAACACAAAGAAATGTTGGATAAAACTATAAGCAAAACATATTTTGATTCATAGTTAAGCTCAATGGAATAAAAGCGGCTCTCCAAAATTCTATCAGCAGTAAGTGCTACAGTTTGGAAGGGCAATCTCAAATACAAAGTGTGGCAGTCTGGGAAAATAAAGAGGCAAAATGTGTGTCCTAGGGCTGGGACCCGAGGCTCTGGTGACTGGGGGGAAACACAGGACATGATCCTGGACTTCTGGAAAAGGAAGGATTGTAGCTGAGCCTTTACACAAAGCTGAGAATCTGAAGCCTGATTAATTGAAAGGAACTGGAATAATCCCCAATAGCCACGAGAGTCAGTGAGGAGTAGGGCTATACATCTTGGGCTCAATTTTCAGTTACAAACTCTGAATGTCACAGTTGCAAAAGCAATATTAAAAGTTAGCAAATACAATGCAGCAGAAAGAGCCAAGTCTACATCATTTCCAAGCACAGCTTACTCTGGCAGAGGAAGAATGGCTTAGTAAGAGAAAAATAGTTCTAAAATATGAAAAGAAGAAAGATAGGAACATATCAAAAGATGGAGAAAAGGTTTGATAAATCTTATACCTATTCTTATTTTTAAAATTTTGTCACTAGAAATGAAAAGGATTTGCATTAATCGGAAAAAGGGTATTTGAAATCTAAGAGCAAGCAATATATTTGTTTAACAATAAAATGTCACAGGCATTCACATTGAGGTCATCATCTTTTCTGCTTAATATTATAATATCAGTCCTAACAGTGAAATAAGGCAAGGAAAAGAGATGAGGTATTTTAGGGCTGAAAAGGAAAAGAACTTTCATTTGCAGGAGACATGACTGTTTACATTGAAAAACCACAAAACAATTAAAGACAAAGTATTCAAACCAGCAAGTGTAAGAAGATCTATACAATAAAGGTAAATGTATAAAATTATAATATTTCTAGCTGTCAACACTAAAATGTAATTTGGAAAAATTTCATTGACATTACCCAAGAAACTAATTACTACCTAGAAGCAATGTCATAAGATATCCACAATATTTTTATAGAAAATATTATAAAAGGTTTAACTATGATTTTATATCCAAGGAAAGAGATTGTAATCATAGTCTTACCTGTAAAGAAATATTCTGCCTTGAATCCTGTATATTCTTCACGTTCATTCGTGACAAAGTGTATCCACACCTGAGGATAAGGGATTACCAGTGGCACCGTAGGTGGTGCAGGGCCACAAAATCTCCCTAACAGGAGCCCTTCAGAATCACCTGAAAAAATAATACACCAACTTCTATTACTTACATAGTTTTTGGAAACTACATTTAAGGAACTCATTTAAAAATGATGAAAAGTATTGCACAGAGTCACAAAGTTTCTCCATCTTTGTTAACTACAAAAGAAAGGGTTCCACTTACGGAATAAACCAAATCTCTAAACAACCAAGCAACCTAGGATGTTTTGTTATAGAGGTATCTCTACTATATGTGTTCATTCATTCCGGTTTGTGTTTTCATAATTACTTCAGCATGGCTAAACAGAGATACAACTAATTTAAAAGATCCTTTGGATTATACCTTTTTAGGGAGTAAGAAATGTAATATCAGTGGCGATAAAATGTGTCCTCAGGATAAAGATGGTAATTGCCTCAACTTTTATGGATTTCCTCACTGAATTCATTCAGTGAAAATGAAAAGCCTATTCGGCACTCAGGCCAAGAACTGTCAGATTTGAGCTGAATGTGTTTTATGAAGATTACTTTTCACAGAAATTTGATGAACATTTATAGAGCAGCTCGATAGCTCACATCTTTCTGCTATTTATTCTGTCGGATGAACATCATTGATCTTATAAATCAATGAATTATAGAATTTTAACTGTTTCTAAATCTGGAGGAATAAAGAGAAAATGGCATTTGACTGAGGGAAACTTTACATACAGCTATTTTGCTTGATTCTATAGGCTAATAGTTTTGAGCCAGGTAGAAGAAGTGAAGGTTTATCAGATTTTCATGGAGAACATTATTAAACTGCCAATTTCATTTCCCTCATAAGACTTTCTAGACTCATCAACCTCAGAGAGCTAGGTTGATTTTCTTGCTGAAGGCGTTGGTTTGTGCCTCACATTCTCCGACCAAGGATTTCTGTCAAGGTCTAAGAACATCCCCACCGAAGGAATAACTTTTGCTGCTTCCAATTTTCTCTTCTCTAAATTCTTTTGGATGGAATAGAATTCAGCAAATCTTTGATAGTACAGATTGTCTGCAACATTATTTTCCCCTTTTATTTACTTACATGTATAAAGCAACCCAGATGCTGAAAAAAAGATTCATATCGCTAGTGCTAATAGTGCATTTTTTCATTGGTTGAGCAAAAAAGGAATGAAGGCATTGTTCCCACATTTCTTTTGAATCTTACATACCTGTATAGTGGCCATTGATTCCTTTGGTTCTTTGTGCTGCCCAAGTGTATTAGCTAGGTTTGGTTGGTGGGACAAACTACCTGACACTTGCCACTTAAAGAAGGAGAGCTTTGTTCTGGACAAGCTCTGGACAAAGGCTTCAGTGGCTGGATGATTGAGCATGGTGAAATAAATCCTAGAGAAGCAACTCGCAAGGAGGCACTCCATGTGTAGAGGCTCATGGGTTCTCTGTACAAATGAAAGGTTTACTCTTTTGTACTCTTGAGCCTGTGATGGGTGAGGACTTGTTGATTCCTGAGATGCTGTCCAGACATCTCTCTTCTTCTCTCAGTTCAAAATATTTGCTTTCTTTCCACTGGTGCTAATGTATATAAGAGCCACCTTCTCTTGGCCCCAAAATTATATATTCTTCTTTTTTTTTTTTAAATTTTTATTTATTTGTGTGTGTGTGTGTGTGTGTGTGTGTGTGTGTGTGTCTGTGTGTGGCCAGCTCAGCCCACCAGGAGGTGGGGCAGGCTGGCATGTGGTGCTGGGGGATTGAACCGCGGTCCCTGTGTTTTGCTAAGCTCGTTCTAAGTAGGTGCTTTAGACCACTGAGCCATCTCACCAGCCCCTATATATTCTTCTTTTCTGGCCAAACTCCATGTTTTTCAAATCTTTCTGTTCTGCTTGATGTTCCTAGTTCTCACTATAAATCTGGTCAGAGACAGTCAGCAATTCCCATGCCATAAAAGGGACATTGTGCTGCCTTGAAATTTGCTCTACCAGATCAACCACTCTACTGCCTTAAAACAGGTTCATACAGCATTGTAGGCCATGGACAAAATGTAGACAGATTATTTTCCAAAATGTAACAGGAATGGCCTTCCTATCACAGCCCTCATTCCCAACTGAAGCCTTAAGGACAGCCGTTATTCTATTTGTCTCAGCAGCTGGCCTTTTCTCACTGGAACCATTCCATTATTCTTTTATTACAGCACCCATGGCTTTCTCTAGATTGCATATTGAAACTTTTCCCAGGTCCTACCTGACCAAATAGTTTAGAAAGCTTTTGATGTTGACTTGCAGGAGGAGTCTGGAGAAGCTTCAAGAAGCAATGTAGCAGGAAATAATAGAGCAAAGAAGTTCACTTCATGGGAAGAGGAAGCTGAGACTAGAAAGAGAGCCAGAGACCAGGGACTGGATATATAGTCTCCAAATTCCCACCCCCATGACACATCCAGAGACTTTCCTAAGTGGACTCTACTCAACCCCAAGGAGTCACTGAAGCCAACTGAGTTGATAATCAAATTAGCAATCACAGCAAACATAAGAACACTGAGAGATTTAATAAATGAGAGAATGTATTCATTGAAAGAACTTACCTGCTCGAAACTCAAGAACATCAGATTGACAGTCTTGATGACTTTCAAGGGCAAAAGCCACAAAATTAATATAGATAGATGAATTCCCCTGATTTGGGTTGCTGAGAGTCCATTCACAGTTCAGGTTTCTTAAGTACTTATTGACTCCATTATAACCAGGAGAAGTAAAGTTTCCCTCGTGGGCATTTGTAAGAGACCCACCACACACTAAGAAAACAAACGGCAACAGGGAAATTAATAGTAAAATGAATGTGATAACAGGAGATACCAATAATCCAGCAAGAAAAATTAAAATAACAATGGTACTATAACTCTATTGATTTGTCTTTCTGGATCCAGCCAGGGCTGTTGATAAAAGTCCATGTAGTCTATGTAGCCTATGGAAGAAATTTCTGGGCGTTGATGTAGAAGAGGGAGGCAAAGTGAAGTTCATTTATTTCCCTACCAGTTTAGAGCTCAGTCATGGCTCAGACTTGGCTGATAATCAGTACCATTAAATCTGTGCTTACTGTATACTAATATCGAAGTTAGGGGATCACTGTGTATATTGGTGGTCGGTTCCAATGGCTTCTGCTTAGCAACTGGCAATTTCTGGATCAACTTATTCATTCAGAAATCTAATTTGGTCAAAGTATAACATAGGTTGCCAATGAATTTGCAGAGCTTAGCTGGCAATCCATGCCTCTTTTACCAGTGAGATAACCTAAAGAAGTTTGTTCAAAATTCATTTCAACTCCATTTAAGTTTTAAAACCTTTACATGACAGCACCCATTTAAAGGGCAGAAAACATTTATAAGCATAGCCATGTCTTGCTTGAATACTTTTTATCAAATGCAAAGCCCTCCATTTATTTTCACTGGAAAGGTGTATATGGGTGGGTGACTAAGACATAGGAAAAAGCATCTTGAGGACAAAGTTACTTTCTAAAAGGTAGATCGTGTCTTCAACACAAAAGAATTGACAAGGACTATGGATATGAATCAAGTCCCCATGGCAATGGAATTGTGCTAGATGGTCATTTAATAGCATTTTTTAAAGTTTATAATTTGCAACTGGACTTTTCTTTCTGAAATCAAAATGCTTTTTGTCAGGATTGGACTTCCTTTTTGCACGTGTGTGTTTGTTTTATGCTGAGGATCCTGGACATAATTTTAGCAATCACTAAGAAGAGAATAGGAGGCTCTTCTGTTGTTAGTGGTATCTGTGAGGTATTTTGACTATGACTTCATTCACAGCATCCTACATTACCTGCATCTTCACTGGATGTATAGGAAGCACTGAAGCCTCCATATGGCCGGGATCCATCTGTGAAATACACGATTTTCATCATGTTTCCTGAAGATCTTATTGCATTGCTTCCATTTACGCTACTACACAGTTTCTCCAGTTGAGGTGAGTTACTTCTAATGCCATTGAATATCTGTTAGAGAAATAGTTTAATCTTTAGATATGGAGTTCGTCCTACAGAACATTTCCTAAAAGGTTATATTCCCAGCGCAGACTGATTTCCATCTGAGGGCACCCTGGGCTAAAACTACTTAACAATGCAGGCACCCATCCTAATATCACAAGCCAGCATGTTATCCTGCATGCATGTTGTGGCCTTTGGTTCATGTTACTGAAATGACAATATTGCAGGAATGCCTGTGTGCCCAGTCAGGACAGGTGAAAGACTGCTTCACACTTTGCAAGGGGATATCATGACCAATGTATGAATGCAGTGTGTGAGTTTGACCATAGTTCACAGGGCTTATTGAGGGACAGTTCTTTTTAATAATGCAGCAGGATCTTTGCTATTTGGGGAAAAAACCATAAATGTTAATCTCTAATGCTTTAATTTATGTAATACTTCAAGTATTTAAAAATATCTTGAAAAGTAATTTAAAAAATCAATCTCAATATAAATACAATGGTTCTTTCCTAATTAGTTATAGATTCTAAACATTCCATTTTCTCACTCATTTGACTTTTTAAAAAATGAGACAGAGTATTATTGATTCGTCAATATTAAACAATAACTCTAGTTGCTTACATAGTTATGGTAATTGGCAAAAATTTTTTTGCTGCTCTATAAAAAACCAAGTGAATGTTTTAGGATGCCTGCTTTTCAGAGGTGAAAAAAGAGCTAGAAGAAATAATTAAAGTATAATTAATTGATTGAGTCCTTGATATTTCTGTTTTTAGAAAGGATTTAAATGGCTTGAAATTAGATATATTGACTCAGATCATAGCATTAAAAGCTCTGCAGAAGGAAGAACCATTGCATTATACAAGATGCAAGCTTCATTATTTACCATAATTATTATTAAATTTAGCTCTTTGGGGGCTTCTGCTTTAAAATTTTGTATTATTTATGAGCAAACAAGAGACCACTGTCTGCCAATCTCCCACTCAGACTATCTTGGTCAATCAGTAGAACTCAGGCATATACTAATACACCCTTTGCCAAATTGAGACACTAGAACAAAGAGAAATTTGCAATTTGTGGATGTTTATAGAACCAGGAATATTTGAAGTGGCTTCAAATCCTTATTTCTAGCCATGAAACAAAGTATAAAGAAACAAAAAAGACAAACATTTCAATCACACTGAAAACAGGAACGGGTGATGCATACCCAGAAGGAGAGGGGATTATAACCCACTGGAGGCTGTAGACCATGACAGGGCCTTCATCCCCAACTGGGCGGCCTTGGTGTGCAAATACAGTGACAGAGAACTGTGCATAATCCACTGGTCACACGCACAGCTGCCTTTGGAAGCAGCCAGAGTGCTATTTCCACTCTAGTTCTCTAATCTCTCTTGTGCTCAGAAACTGTAACTCCCAGAATATAATACAGCAGACACATGAGATTCAGGACAGGTTATAAAATTTGCAATGAGCAAGAACAAAACTGAAACATGTCTCAACACCACAGGATGGTGCAGCATTTTGTTTTCTGTCTGAACAGTCAGACAGGCATCTCGGTTTGAAGAAATTTTATGTTCAGTCCCATTGCATATAGTATTAGGCAAGCAGCCATGCTCTGCCAGCAGATCTTTAAAAGGGTTTTCTGCCTTACTCCCTGCCTTTTTCCTTCTCTCCCTGCCTTTTTATCCTTCCTTCCTTCCTCTCTCTGTCCTTCCTTTCGTTCTTCCTTCCTTTCTTCCTTCTTTCCTCCTTCCCTCTTTTGTGATAAGTATACGATTAAATATAAGGTGGAAAAAATTCAATTTACACACTTGTTTCTTGAGCAAGAAATGGAGGAAAAAGCAAACACAGAATGTATACAAATACTTCAAATCAAAGTAAAGTGGGCATCATACTAAAGAGTTAGAAAGAAATTGTTTCTAAGAATGATTTTAAGAAAGAAGACCTGCAGGTAGGAGATTCATGGGTGTTCCTAACTAAAAGCTATGTCTTGGGCTCTGAGGCCTCCTGTGAAGCCCACGTGTTAACAGCCCAGCTATGCAGACAGCGCGTCCAGGTTTTTATATTTGATGCTGAAACATGAATGTACAGTAAATGGTCATCAGAATCCAGAGAAATATCTACTATGAAAAGTAGAAACCAATAGAAGTTAATAGTCGATAGGAATTTAAAAAAAAATGACCACCCAAAATGATATAAAACTTCAAAATTATGATAATATAGTCACATGTATGAATATTCTTAATTGTGGAATATACACATTCAGTAACGATGGTTAGCTGGGATACTTTCAGATATGTAGATTCTCAGGAAGCCTGTCACAGGGCTGGGGAGATGGCTCAGTAGAACAAGCACTTGCCTTTGCAAGTGCAAGGGCCTGAGTTGAATCCCTGGTTCTGAAAAAAAAGAAGAAAGAAGAAGGAGGAGGAGGAGGAGGAAGAGGAGGAGAAGGAGGAAGAGGAGGAGCAAGAGGAGGAGAAGGAGGAGGAGGAAGAAAAGAAGAAGAAGAGGAAGAGGAAGAAGAAGAGGAAGAAGAAGAGGAGGAGGAGGAGGAACAGGAGGAGGAGGAACAGGAGGAGGAGGAAGAGGAAGAAGAGGAAGAGGAAGAAGAAGAAGAAGAAGAAGAAGAAGAAGAAGAAGAAGAAGAAGAAGAAGAAGAAGAAGAAGAGGAAGAGGAGGAGGAGGAGGAGGAAGAGGATGAGGAGGAGGAAGAGGAAGAGGAGGAGGAGGCAGAAGAACAAGAACAAGAAGAAGAACAAGAACAAGAAGAAGAACAAG
>NW_004524796.1:1811576-1814086 GCF_000260255.1 Octodon degus
GAGGAGGAGGAGGAGGAGGAGGAAAAGAAGAAGAAGAAGAAGCCTGCCACTCATGCTCATTTCTGTTGGGAGTTACAGTCGAATCTGCTTCATTAAAAAGAAGAAAGTAACCAAGAAAAGGAAATGCACAGTGTTATAAAGCCAGGAAATACATAATGTTAAAAAGCCATAATGTGCTAATACTAATCAATTGTGAATGAAACAAATGCTTGCTGTCATGGAGTTTACATTGTAGTGGTAGGAACACGAAATAAACAGATGAAAAAATAAGGCTGGGGAGATAGCTCAGCGGTCTAAGCACCTGCCTGGAAAATGCAAGGACTCTCATGTTTGATCCCCACTACTGCATGCTGTGCAGACTCCAGAATCCCAGGCACACCCAGCATGGTAGTGCACACCTGTAATCCCAGTGCTGAGGAGGCTGAGACAGGAGGACCACTATGAGTCTGAGCTGTGTAGTGAGAGCCTGTATCAAATAAATAAATAAATAAATAATAAATACAAGATGTGTCAGCTGGGGCAAAGTGCTGTTAAATGACTGTGCAATAAAAGATAGGCTAGGTAGTGTGGGCTTAATACAGGGTACTTTGAGAAGGCCTCATAGGTCAAAATTATTGGAACAGAGACCTGAATAAAGTAAAGGCATGAGCCAGGCAGCCATTAGTCAGAGATACAAAACCTTCCAGAGAGATACAAAAGTACATGAAGGTTGGATGTGGGAGCATTTCATAATATTCAAGGAACAGAAAAGGAGTTTGGGTGCTGGATCCCAACCAGCAGAGAGGAGGGGGATTTGCAAAAAGCCAAATAGGATCTGGGTGTGGTTGCATATGCCTGAGATCCAAGCACTCTAGCAGGCTAAGGTTGGAGAATCACCAAATTTGAGCACCACCTGGGCAATTTAGCAATTTGGCAAGGCCCTGTGTAAAAAAAGGTACAAGTGGGGGGTGGAGATGTAGTTCAGTGGGAAGGCCTTGAGTTCAATCCTCAGGGAGGAGAGAGAGGAAGAGAGAGAGGGAGATAGATAGATAGATAGATAGATAGATAGATAGATAGATAGATAGATAGATAGACATGGAGGGAGGGAGAGAGAGAACACATCAATAACAAGAGAAAGAAACAGATGGGTAGAAAAAAGAAGGGCAGGAGACACTGTTGGGCTGGGTGGGATATTTTCAGGCTTTGGAACTTTTCTCTGAATGAGGTTAGACATTAAAAAATGTTTAATGAAAACAGAATGATCTAATTAAGTTTTTTTGTGAGTGGTGGTTATATATAAATCTTGGTTAAGAATATTCTCATATTTGTCACTCACAGTCATGGACCTCATTTGTTTTCTTTGATGGTGAAAGATAATACTGAGCACACATTTCTAACCATCTGAGATTAGCCACACCCAGGGCAGGCAGCCCTGACCTCTCACCTGGAGTCCCTCAGTGCCTCTGACAGAGAATGTAACTATGCAGGACCACTCATTCACTTAAGAGTCTTCATAGTGGCTTGTGTCATGACTCTGGTCTCTTTGAGCTATGTGCTGCTTTGCACTTCACTTTTGCTGTGTATTCTCCTTTGCCATATGCAATAACCACTTACTCAAAAGCATTTATCCTACCTGTGATCTTGAGGTATGTAGCATTGGCTTACAGTCTCTTAAAACAGGTTTTAGAATTATTTTAGCAGTCTATGGTGACCATGTCCTATCAATAACACTGAGAAGCTGCCTGAGATACAGTTGCGTAGATGGTAATATTGTGATCTAGCTTTCCAATGACAGTTCAGGGGTCCATAATAGAGCACAATACTATGCCTACCCACACAGAACACTTACGATCACATGCTCATTGTTGCAGGATGGATGAGCTTCCAGCCTCAAGTTGTTGAAAGTCAGAGTGATCTGCCGGACTTCTTGCACAGTGATTCTCCACTCGCAGACCCGGCTGTGAGGATTTGGGTTCGGGTAGTTGGGAGAAGTAAACGTCCCAGCATGGCCCTGTAGATCCCCACCACACGCTGAAAGTGGGGAAGAACAGGAAAAGTTCCAGTCAATAAAATGATCCCCTTCATAAGGAAATTAATATTTAATTCTCCCGCTAGATGAAATTATTGTCCTTATTTATCACTATATGCTTGTGAACATTTTTAGAGACCATTTTTTATTTTTTACCTCTATTAATATTTAATCTTTGCTTCCATGGACAATATTTCACTAGGTTGCATTTTAATTCTCATCAAGGCCCAAGATATATAAAAGACATATACAGTGAATTTAAGACAGCTAAAGTAATTACTCAAGTTTTCTGGACAAGATCTCTACTTTGCCTGCGATTGTCAGGGTATTTGGGAATATGAAGTCTGAGTAACCCTAGAACTAAGAGACTAATTTTCTTAGGATGCCTACCTGAGTGCAGTCCTCATCTCTCTCTCTCTCTCTCTCTCTCTCTCTCTCTCTCTCTCTCTCTCTCTGTCTCTGTCTCTGTCTCTCTGTCTCTCTCTCTCTCTGTCTCTCCTCT
>NW_004524796.1:1814186-1828987 GCF_000260255.1 Octodon degus
CTCTCTCTCTCTCTCTCTCTCTCTCTCTCTCTCTCTCTCTCTCTCTTAGTGTTTATCACAGTGGGCAGTTTTCACTCATTGGTATGACTGGTGATTCAGATCCCCCCTCTCCACTAATGTTAAGAGCCAAGATGTCAGGGTTATGTTTTGTTTTCCAAACTGTTGTAACCTCACTGCCCACCATAGTGCAAAGGTGATCAATAATGGGGTTTTGCAGACTTACCTCCCAGGCTGGATTCAAACCGAAGCCTGAACCCTGAGGCAATAATTGAGCCATCCGTGACAAACCTGACAGAGGCAGTATTGCTAGAGGTGTCTATACTTTGAGGAATGGCATTTCCACAGTATCTGCCCAAAAGATGTCCTGTGAAGATCAAAGAATCTATTCAGGTGGTTGACTCTACTTGAGATATTGACAGCAAAAATAATAAAAGACAAAAATCCCACCTGTGAAGAAATGCTAACCTCTGTCAAGAAAAGGCAAAACCCATGAAAAAGTCAACATATTCAAATATATGAAGCTGTGTTTTAAAAACTGCAACCAATTAGAATAGTGTCTCAGCACAAGGAGGAAGACTTGCTTAATTGGTTAAGGGAATTGGCTGAGTCAACAAGAGTGACAAGTGTGGGCTTCCTATTACCAGGGGATGTGCATCATCCATTCCTCTCCCTGTTCATCAGAGTGACCCCAATAACTGCATGTGGCACTGAGGGGTCTCAGCAGAAGGTGGATGCCCCACCAGTGCAGTGTTCTCCAGTGTGATCTGAAGAGCTACACATGACACCTGGGGCTGGGGCATCCCTTGAGAAGCTGTAGTATCCAGGGAGAGAACTGATGGCACTGCCCAGACCTGGTGACTGTGAGCTTCTAGACAGACAGTAGACATGCTTTTGTCTTCCGTGGAGATAAAGAAACTTCAGATGCTGAACAGGTACACACGACCATAGAACCCCCAGCAGAGAGCAGATACTTTTCACTGACCAGCGGGAAGGTTTTCCCAGATCTCCACAAAGTCTCTTTCACAGTTGGCGGAATTCTGAAGGTTAAAGTCTTCAAAATGGATGGTGAGATAATGTTGTGGGAGACCCTGGAGCTGCCACTGACAAAATAAATTATTTGGATATGGAAGCATGGGATGGCCAATGCTCTCAATGACACCGCTCAGGCCTGACACCGTTCCTCCACACAGGGCTGCAAAACACAAGAAGGGCAACGTCCTACTGCAGACTTTTCTCAGAGTAAATCAGAATATTTGAAAACTTTGAGTGTCACAAGAATAGGAATTGAAGTTCTAACAATTCAGAACTTGTTTGGAAGAGCTTTCTTTATTATTTTCAATATGCTGTTGGTGAAAAGAAAAATAATACAAATTCAGTCAATAAAAGGAAAGAGAAAATGAGTTTTAAATGGTAAATTCTATAGTGTCACATTAATTCTCTTGGGTTACTATGTGAGAACTATTAGTTGCAAGATGTATTTATTTCAAGAATCATCTAGTAGGTTGACACAAGCTCAGTGGTGTATGATTTTAAAGACTGTTCAAACTCAGCTGGAAGTGGGTCAATGATGCCTGTCATGTCAAGGTTAATAATCAAATAAACATTGTACTACACTGACAGGCTTCTCAGGGTCTGGAAAATTAGCCTCCAATTATCTCTTGTTAGCTGTATGTGATAACTAAATTGAATTATATACAATTGACTCAGGATATAACATGACCAATGGTATAGGTTAAATATTATTATAGCTAGACTTTCTGACATTTTAGTCAATTAAATATTTGTTTAGATTATGTCTAGATTATAAGAAACTAAATTGAATTTCCCATATTAGGGGAATTTTTAATATTTGTATTTACTGTTCATTTTTAAAATAAGAAAATCAAAACACTGAAGCAATATATTTGCTTTTACTATGATGACTGATTTGGTACTGAAGACCTCGAAGAAAGAAAAGCTCAACTCTATTATTGATGAGTTCAATTTGTTACTCTATTATTCAAGCAATAAATATAGTTGTTTGTAATATGAACTAGCATTATCGCCTTAGTTAAATGCATATTCCATAAGAGGAAGAAACAGGATTTGTTTAGCTAGGATATTTTAACAATTTCAAGAAAATATATAAAATCCTCTTTAATAAAAATAGTGTTTATGAAAGGGAAAAAAGAAATTAAAGTGGGTAAGTGACTATAGCTTTAAACAGTTACACCTTTTATTTATTTCTATCATTAAAATAATTCTTAGTATTAGGCAGGTAAAGTGAAAATTTAAAAACTACAAAATTAGGCTGATAAGAAGAATTATTTTAAAAATGCATATGTTAAAAATTGTAATATATTATTATACCACAATTCTCATATTTAATATTTTAAAACCTTGTTACCTATAGAATACTTGGCCTTGAATCCTGCACGAGTAGAATTGTTAGACCGGAACCTCAAGTACACAAGCTCTCCTGAGGACAGCTGGCTACCAGGCAATGACATCCCACAGAATTTGGAAAGTACTGGTGCCCATGAGCCACCTCCATCCCGCAACTCAAGGTAACTGGAAGTGCAGCTAAAGTGGGGGAGAGAAGAACACAAAAAGCCCTCAGATATGTTCATAAAGCTGATTTTTTTTTTATTTTGATGATGAAGATTTCACCAACTTTATTCAAGGGTGCTACTAAGTCACCCTTTGTATCATAAGGTACTATGGCAGGGCCAGTTGAAGCTTCATGGCACCTTGAAGTGCTGCATATTTTCTAATGCTAACACAGTCTTGCACTGGTAGCTCAAAAGATGAGTTTTACAGGTCCTACAGGGCCTTCCATGTTCTGTATTAGTTTTACAAATATAAAAGCCATTTTCAAATTAATCCCTGTGGATTTCCACAAAGCCAGTACTCTCACACAATCATTTGATACATTTCACAGGACAAAGATAGTGCTTTCTTGGCAGCCCTGGGACCAGGGCTAATGGGGAGTCTCAGCTGGAGTTGTCTGTGTCCATAAAGAGGACGAGTCTTCACCTAATGTTTCCTGAGAACACCAAGCCAGCCAATTAATGTGCAGGGAGAGGAAGAGCAGCATTATATCTCATGCTCAGAAATAAATGCCAAGTTCTTATTTCTAGGTTTTGTATTGCTCATACGTTCATGCAGATGCAGTCATATTTCCGTTAAATGAAAGAGAAAACTCATGTAAGGTTTTTGTTCCATTTTGTTTTTAAAGATTAGCGTTTTCCGTTGTCCTCAGCATTGTAAGAAATATCATCTGGGCTGTAATTCTTTAAGGATCCTTATTAAATCGAGACTGGGAAATTGTACTTGCTTTAGAGCTGTTTCTGACACTGGTGACCCCTGGTAACACATCATATAAATTGTCATTTGTTAAACATGTATTTTATCATCTAAGACATTGCATATGAGGCTGGGAAAATAAATACTCATCTTCCAGAGGCACTATATTTTTCCTGTGGGAGGAAGAACAGATAACATAAATCTAAGGCACCACCCAACGTGTCTCTCAGAGGATGTGTCCAGGGTCACAAGGGATAATACCAGTGTGCATAACCCACTCAGCTGATGAGACAGTGAGTGGCTATTGGGCAAAATTTTCAGGCTGGATGGAGGCAGTGAGCTTGTCCTTTTGTCCCCAGGTTCCCTAAAAGAAGAAATAAATTGTTCTTCGACATGACAGGCAGAAAATTTACTGACTTTGGATAAGAGAAAAATCAAAATGGAAGTGACCTACTTGGGCGATACTTCAATATCAAACTGATCTTCAAACTGTAGCTTTATGCTCTTTCCCGGAGGAGCAGATAGAATCCAGACACAATCAGCATTCGGTGGATAATTGTTCGGGTAGTTGGGGGAGATGACATAACCAGCAGCATCAGCTCCGTGGAGGTAGATGTTACCCCCGCATGCTACCAAAAAAGCACAGCTAAGTCAATCTCTCGTCTGGGAAAGGAGGACACAGTCAAGTGCTACGATCATTTCTTCAAAGTTAACCAGTTGGTATTTCCAGCTTCACTTTTCTTTCACCTAGAATTACCTCCATTTTCTTTTTAAGCAAAAAATTCTGAATTTGCTACTGAGGAAGCCATCAGGTGGGTCACTTTTCAATTTGCCAAGCCACTTATTCTTACTGAAAACTTCATTCTTCCTGAAATCCAGTACAGTGCGGTACACAGAACGTGTATCAGAGCGTCACAGGGGCACCAATGCACACCCACTGGTTGGAGGCATCTGTAAGTACTCTAGCAGCTATAACCGCCATTGGCTACTCATTTCAGGGGAGTGAGACAGAGCTGTGTTCTTCACATAAAAACTAAGCAAATGAGTATTTGTACAACTCTGTGGATATCTATTTATTATATTCATTTATGATTTAGTTTGAGAAGCGAGAGATGGATAATGTAAATGTATTTTTCAGCCTTTTTTATAAGAAGATAAGGAAGATTTTTATACTTTTCTAAAAGACCTAAGTATTATATAAAATAATAATTTTGTTTCATCTGTAAACACTCTTTGGCAATTTCACCGAATAAATGAGGCTAGAGTAAAATCGCTGACAGTGTCCAAGAAATTAACCTATGCAATTAGTTCAAGCACTAATTCCACCGTCACTCAGCCACTCAGGGTCACCTCCTGAACTTTTCCATTACCAAGAATTAATTACCCCATCTCTGCCATCCTGAGTTATAAATGCTTTTAATATCCTTTAACAACCTAGATTCCCAGTATGCCATGACTTTCCTGCCCCCAGGGCACACTGGGACAGGATTGAGACTGGGCATGGTGGTGCTTGCCTATAATCTCAATGCTTGGGAGGCTGAAAACAGGAGGATCACTCTGAGTCTGAGCTGTGCAGTGAGACCCTGTAAACCTTGTAATACATATATATAATCTAGATCCATGTCTACCCTCCAAGTTTCCCTTGAAAAATATCAATTTTGTTATTGTTTTCCAATCAAATCATTCAAGGAAGCTGGCACCACTGAAAGTATATGATCTCTAAACTCAATTCCACCAGGTGATTTGCCCATTACTCTCCATGTGAAGTACAATAGTTGTGTGAACCTTATTACTAAACCTTTTGCTCTCCCCATTCCCTCTTGCTTCTCAGCACACTATAGGGAGTTCTACTTGAGAAAGGAGCTAAATCACACGAGAAGCTGTCCAACTGGTAACACCTTATTCAGTTTAAGCTACATAAGCTCACCTGCATCTCTGCCCCCTCCACTCCCCTCCATGTTATTCCTCGGTATCTGTGGGTCAGGTTTCCTACCATTCTATCTCTTCAGGGGTCTTTCTGTAAAGTTTCTCTTCTCCTGTGCTGCTGTTCTCCCCACCACTCACCCTACATTCTCCAAGACTGTCAAGCACACTTCTTTAGGCCTCCAGTAGTCTCCAATTATTCACCCTAAAACCTTTGCTCAATCCTTATTTTAAATCCACAGCATGTATCATGGTTGACCATGTCTTCTTTCTTTTTGTGTCTCTTAGCTTATGATGCACAAAGCTCGTGTCCTCCTCCTGTGGCCCTTGGGCTTTCCTGACATTGTTGGAGACTCCTGGGAATCTCTCTATACATTTCTCATCTTCCCACTCTTAGTAATTTCTTGATTAATGTCATATATCCTCATGACTTAAACCCCAACCAGGCTGTTGAGTATTCCCTTAGCTATAGATTTGGTCTAGGCTCCTCTCCTGGCCTCCAGGCTCATGTTCCAACAGCTTCCATACCTTTCCACTGGACATATATTGCCTCCCCTGCTGGTGATTTTCCCCACCTTATTTTTCTCCTTAATAATCTTTACCCTATGATATATATTTTAATTATTCATTATTTATGCTTTAGCCCTAAAATTAAGCTCCACAAAAATGGATTTTTTGTTTGTTTGTACTTTATCCCTAGGACCTAGTTCAGTGTGTATCACACAGAAAGGGCTGAGTAAATGTTTGCGGATAAATGACAAGAAATCTAGCACGTGTTTATGTTTCCTCCATCCCTTCTCTGCCCTTCCACGTAATGTGACATCCACATCTACTCAATTCTCTATTAAGAATCTTTCAATGTGTCCTCTCTTCTGCCTTCCTTCTGCCATTGCTTTGGTTTAGGATATAATAATATTTTTCCTGAATTACTCTTTCATCATTACTCTTTCTCTTTTTAGTATTTCCCACCCCAGTGTATCTTCAGAGATACAGCTGCACTGATCCTCTCAGTCAGTCACACCAGATTGGTTTGAGGTTAAAATTATTCAGTGTCTCCCATAACTTTCTGGTCAATGCTCTTTTTCTGTAGGGTGAGATTCATGGCTCTTAACATGATGATTTCTGCCCACCTCATCAATGTATTTAACTTCTCTTGACTCTATTTTCCAATAGCAGTAATCCTTTCAAAATGGTGAATCTATTTTATCTTGGGACGATGAGATTTTACATATTGTCACATACTTTCTTCACTGATTGGAAAATCTCTATTCATGTGGGAGAGATGAACAGAGGTTCTTTTGGGAGCTTGCTCTGATCTCTTTGATAGATGCTTCTACATGTAAAGCTAGTTCTCCATGCACCCTGATGCATTCCCACACAGAGAACTCATTATACCATGTAATTTTCCATTGGGTTATCTGTATCCTTACTGATTTGAACCCCTCAACAGAGAAGATAGTTTGAAGTTTACACACTATGAAGTATTTTATAAAAATTGTTGGTAAGGGCCAGTAAGACAGCTCAGCAGACTAAGCACCTGTTTAGGCAAGCACAGGGACTGGGGTTTGATCTCTAGCACCACATGCCTTGTCATCCCTGTCCTTGGGCATGCTGAGCCAGGTACTGAGACTGGGGGTGGTGGCACGTGCCTGTAATCCCAGCACTGGGGAGGTTGAAAACAGGAGGATCACTATAAGTTCCACTGTGTAGTGAGGCCCTGTACCAAATACATTTAAAAAAATTGTTGGTAGTATTGGGGGTTGAACCTAAGGCTTTCCCACTGAGCTACATCCCAGTCCTTTTCTATTTTTTATTTTGAAGCATGGTCTTGCTTGCTAAGTTACTAAGTTGATCATCCTGGGCTCAAACTTGTGATTCTCTTGCCTCAGCCTCCCAGAGGGCTAGCATTACTGACCTGCACCACCATGCCTGGCATTATGAATGTGTGATTGATAGATTAATTAACAAATCAACTAATCAGTTCAAAATAAAAGATTTCTAGCACAAGATCATAGAAGTCTCAGTCAACCATAATGAAAAGATGTCTCTTGAGAAAGATGATACAAAACCAGATGAATGTGATGTCAAAATTATTCATGTAAGAACATATGGTCAAGTCTGAGAAACAGGCATAAAAGTACAGACAAGGAGACAAATGCTAGTCACAGTTAGGCAAATGGTTGGATTGGTAAACGGGAAGAAAGACGAGTGATCATAATGTTTGGCGTTGTGCACTGATAGGTTTGAAACCAAAGGATTTTTAAAATGTGATATTAATACCAGTCAAAAGTTTGAAAAAAGTATAGAGAAAGTAATGACCACAACCACATATAGAGGGTATACAAGGGAACAGGAAAAGCGGCATTGTCAACAAACCCTTAGTGTATCTGGATTAGCACTAAATGTTAACTAAGTCTATCATGACCAGCGATGGAAAAGGTGAGCTGATTGATGTTACTCACTAGATGCAATGTACTATTACCCTGACAATGCCTCAGCACCAAGTGAAATCCAGCCCATTAGTGCCCCAGCCCCTAGCCTGTGTGGAGCTGGGGAGGGAAGAGAAGCTCCCAGAGTTGAGCAATGATGCTGGTGTCTGCACAACTGCTAAGGCCCCCACTGTGTGCCAGAGCTGCATGTACTGGGAGGGGACAGAAGTACACTACTTGTCATCTTCAAGCTAGTAGATATCTCTCTCTCTCTCTCTCTCTCTGTGTGTGTGTGTGTGTGTGTGTGTGTGTGTGTGTGTGTGTGGAAGCTTTGTACTTCTCTTCCTTTTCCAAAATGAAGAGATGATGCTATAATTTTAAATTCTCATATTTGGTAAAATGTATTAATACAATGTGCCGTACCACTGAAACTAACAAGTGTCTTTAAATATATTCAATAATCTGGGATTAAAGTCATAAAATCAACCTAAATCTATATTAGCTAACTAGGGAAGGCAAACAATGATTTATTATTGCTGTTGCCTAACCACTAACACCACTCTTGGTAATCCTATCTATGTGTATTTATCTATTCAGCTAAAGCTTATTAAAAAGAAAATGCCACAAAGATCAATAATTACAGTAGAATCAAATACAATGATGATTACATATAATTAAGGAAAGGTGGTTAAATAAAGAACACTGTTGTAATATAGAATAATTAAATGAATAATAATAGAATCAGAAGATTTGAGTTCATTTTAAAGGAAGCACACAGATGTATATAAAATAAGACAATCATAAGCCTTACTATGTTTCCCTCATTAGGCTTAAAAACAATTAGACATTTATGATGGAAAAGTCTGAGGAATGGTGGGCATCACAATAAAATCAATTTAGTCTATATGCATGAAGAATTTCACTTTGATCACTACTAGAAAAAGTCAACTTGGAAAAGTCTACACTTTCATTTTACTACCTGTAAAACAGAAATAATACTTTCCTTAAATAGTAACCACACTGAGATATTTGATGTATCAATTACAGAGTAAATGCTTAATAATAATTGTTTTGTTTTGCTTTGCTTTTTAAAATAGAGTCTCACTATGTAGTCCAGGCTAGCCTTAAACTCCATGTATCCCAGGTTAGCCTCAAACTTGTGGCAATACCCCTGCCTTAGCCTCCAAGTGCTAAGGTTATAGGCAGGCACCACTATGTCCAGCTCAGGAGCTATTCTTAATGCTATTACTTTTAGTTTGGAAAAGAAAAATTTATATGTATTTTTTCCAAATTCACTTAATCACAGAAAATCATATAATTTAAGAAAAAGTGCAAATATAATTTCCAGCGGAAATACTTACCTAAACTCTTTGCTTCATATCTGATCTTAAATCCTTGCCCTTCATTACTGTAATCAGAAATAAACTGAACAAACATTTCATTATCTGAGGTGAACAGGGTGGATGGGGGATGACTGCCACAGAAACGACCATTTCTTCCTTGGGTTCCCAAAGGTGGAGAGTAGATATCTGGTCCATTTTTTAGCTACAAAGACATGTTAACATTGTGTAAACTTCTTTATCATGTGAAATAGAGAGTGAAAAAGATCCAAGAGAGAAAAAATCATCACTTGTTTTCTCAGTCAAGTGCAGAGATACTACTAGAAATAGCAGCAAGTAAGACCTACCACTAAATAGTCCCCCTGGTTGCAAAGCCAGTCTGTGCTTTGAATCTGGAAGGGCTGATCAAAATGGACAGCGATGGTCAAACCAGGCTGGACCAGGACATGCCAGGAGCAGTTGAGGTTGGGAGTGTAGGTCTGTGGGTACTTGGGAGATGCGATGATCCCTCTGTCCGCGTGGAGGTATCCACCACAACCTTCCCAAGAAGAAAGAAGGGTGGGTTATTGAAATGATATTGACATTTTTATGAGTTTTTATGCTTTCCTTGGGGATTTGCAAAGTGCAGGCAATAATGAGGATTGAGACTAAATTGAACCAAGCTATAGGAACTAGTTATCAGAATAGTCACTGAAAGAATATCCGTTATTGGGTACCCAAGGTGTTATTGCTATGATTTCAGATATTACTTTCATTAATCTTACTTTAGATATGAGGAAAGCATACAATAAACAAATATAAAATGTCAGATAGTGACAGATCCTCTATAAAAAAAGAGAATTATGAAGAAAAAAGCATTATATTTTCTGGTGAGGTTAGAGAAGGTCATATATTTGTGTAACGTCAGGCAGCCACTTCCATGAAATGAGGAATCAGCTTGTTGGAAAAGCATATCAGAGCACAGAAAGCAAAGTAAAGGCTTGATATATGAAGAGGTACATTATGAAAGCCAGAACAGATGAGACAGGATGGGAGAGTCAAAAGGCAGCATGACTAGTTCTTGCAGGAAGCAGTGGCCTTATTCAGAGTAAGAAGAGGAAGACACAGAGCCTTTGAGCATCAGAGTGGTATCATCTGACTTAAATTGTAAAATGTTTAATCCATGGTACTTAGAACATGCAGGAGCAAAGACAGAGAAAAGCAGAAGCAGAAGCCCCAGTAAGGAGAGGATTGCCTGGTCTGAGAGCAAAGTACAGAGGCACAGACAAGAATGGAAACAGGCAAAATGGAGAAAAGTGGTTAGAACCTAGAGATACTATGAGGTGGAACCATTGAGATTTGGATGGTTAGGACACAGGATTGAGGAAAAGAAAAGGAGCAAGAATACAGTCAAGATATTTAGCTTCAATAAGTAGAAGAGTGTACTTTCCATTTACTGAGATCATGGAGTATGGAATGGGCAAGTGTGTGACAGTAGGAAGGCAGGAACCAAGATTTCAGTCTTCACATATGAAATTTGCAATGCTTTCTAGACATAGACCTGTTGAATGTGTATATGTTTGTATAACATATACATACATGGATACCTATATATGCACATGCATATGGACATATTTGTCACAATGGTTCTATCACTACATACATATGTATGTGTTATTATGTATGTTGTATGTGAAAATAGCTGACATGTGTACATAGAAACGTATTAGAGAGTAACAGGAGAGGCTTGCAATGCAGGAAAGAGGCTGGAGAGAGCTGGCGTTAATCTGTGAGCTGTCAGGGACTATGCCAGTGAGACGGGAGAGCTCACACTCATAGCTAAATTGAAAAGATGAAAATTTATTGTAGATCTAATTCCAAAAACCTATTTTCTAATCCACTATGTGTTCTGCTTTCCTTGAGGCAGAAGAAGATAATTTTTCTTCAATTGTTCTATAATTTACAAAAGTCATATGCAACTGTAAAAATTATTAGATCTATTTTTAATGTATTGAGACTCTACCTGAAAATTATATTTTCATACATGAAAGTCTTTCAGTACTCTGCAGTATATTTAGATCTAGTTTAGATTTAAACTTAGTAGACCTCACACGTTGTCAAGTTTTGAAAGCTCCGACATGCTCCATGAGGTGGACCCCATGTGCTACGCACATTTTCTGACTCATCAAATTCACATCTCAAGAGCAAGAAACTGTTATTGCCAATTCTCAAATGGGTGATTTCCACCAAGGCATTCGTGAAGATATCCTGCATAATGAGTTTACTGGTTACTTCTTGTACTGAAGAATAACTGACTTATTGTTCCTTTGATGTCTTACGGACATCCGTTCTCTTCTAGTTCCAGCCTTCAGCTAGGATGGATAAATTGTTCATCCATCATAGGATGAACAATTCAGAAATTGTTCATCCAAGCACATTCAGAGGGGAGGGCCCCACTCAGAGACTGAGGGCGAGAGAACCTCTGTACAACTTAGCCACAGTGCTTTGCCTCAGGACTCAGTACTTGACACAGAATGGCAATGAGAAGAGCAGAGCTCTGTGCCTTGTGGCTTACGACCTGCATCCTGGTGTGGAAAAATGAGCTGAGTGTATGAGGGAGGAAGAAAAGAGAGAAGAAGAGAGGAGAGGAAAAGACAGGGAGGGGAGGGGAGCAGGGTAGGACCAAACAGGAGGAGATTTGTCTGAACATATTACCCTTGTGAACAGATGCATTGAAGCCTGCCCTGGTGACACTGTAGTCAGAGGAGAAGTGGATGGACATGTACTCTCCAGTAGACCGGATGGGCCCAGGAATATCTCTTCCACAGAGAACCGCTAGCTGCGGGGCCAGATCATTGTCTCCTGTGACCAAGCAAAGAAACATCAACATGAAAATACAATGTCTTAGGAATCTACCTCATCATCATTTGCAACCCAGTCAAAGTAGCACACACATTTTTCTCAGGACACTGGAGCTCCTAGGAGATAAGGGGATTCCCACAAAGGACACCCCACGTTGCCTCCTGCTGGCTCCAGCTTGCCGCACTCTTTTTGACCCTTTTTGATAAAGACTTCTTGGACAGCTCCCAGGGTCTTTCTATAAACTGGCTGCCAGTTCTTCCTGGCATGAAATCTCAAAGTTGGAGTTCAGAAGACTGGGAAGTGATCAAGGCCCTGTGTGTATGTGTGTCACTTAGAGACTCTGACCTTGCCTACTGTGATTGTTGAAGGCTAAGTATTGGAAGGAGAGAAAAAAGGTGGATTTTAACCCTCAGCTCCTACACTAACATTAGGAGGCTATTGACCAAGAGGTGTCTAGCTATTATATGTTTCTTCATTTCACTGCTCTTTTTTCTTTTCTTTTTTTAACTTGTGTTTTGTTTTTTTTTTGTATCACAGAAGAAATAGGCCTTCGTGGAGGATGAGGAAACAGAGTTTCAGGAAGGGTGTGGAGAGAAACACAGGAGAACCAGTTCACCCCATGGACTTTCTTCCTTTTGCACCAAAGCCACCAGGACTGGAATGGAACAAAGGGGATCATGGTAGATTTGGATTCCTTGGCTGGGAAAATATATTGTTTTCTGCAAAGCAAAAATTAATAAATTTCAGCTTACAAAAAGGAAAAACAGAATTTTAGGAATGAAGAAATATGCCTTTTTACACGGTCAACAAAATGGCTCCTTTTAAACATATATCACTACTTAAAATTTATTCATCATTAATCTTAGGAAGCAAGTTATTTTCCATTCTGTGATTATGAATCCCATGGTACAGTTACAAATACTTTTAAGCTATGTGCAGAGGCATTCTTTGGAGGGTTTCTCAACTTTGGAAACATTTGAGTTTTGTTTTTACAATTAAATTATGCAAGTTTACCTCTTAAACTCCTTTTGAACTTCTTATCTTCATTGTGCTATCTTTCTATACATTTTATCCAGTATTATTTTTGAAGTATTTTCTAATATTCTGTAACACGAAGCTTCAAAGTTTGTCATTTTGTTGTTTTGGGGTACTAGGGATTGAATCACAGGCCTTTGCTGTAAAATACCTCTCCAGTCCTTTCTCACCCCTTTGAGGGGAGGAATTGGCTAATTTGCTGAACTGCCCATGCTGGACTCAAACTTTTCACCCTCACCCTCTTGCCTCGGCCTCCCAGAGTGCTAGCTTACTGTTCACCACCATGCCCAACGGAAGTTTGTTTGTTTTTTGTTTTTTTTTTTAATGTCATTATTTCACAAGGATATATTTTAACTTCAGTGATACTGGATTGGATCTATTTACTTTGATTTGTTTTGTAAACTTCTCGCTAGACTGTTTAGTGAATCAGTTTATTTCTAAATAAGTACTTGTTGATTAATAAGGTGGTCAGTTGCTAGATAACCCAGTAACTATAAGATAGTTTGTTTCTCACCCTCCAATCTCTGTACTGAATGTTGGGGTATTTCTATGACCTTTAGTACTCAAGATATAGATTGCAGAAGGAATGATCTTTAAAGAGAGTGGTAAAGAAACTCTGAAGACCAGGGTTAGAAGGTTGCTTAGTAAGTCTCTGGCCCATCCTGCTCATTTTAGAGACCTGGAAGCTCTGGCACTAAGATCATGAAAGACTGACATTTACTAAGCCATTTCCATTTCAAGTGCTTTGCACATTGCCTCTGGTTTTTGTCATCACAATAACACTATCAAGTAGATGCTGTCATTATCCTCATTTCTTTTTTTTAACTTTTTCTAGGTCTCATGTCATTTCATGGAATCTTAGTGTGGAGGAATCTTTGGGATGCAACATTTGTGTGTTATTGGTTAGGAATGTACTCTGTTTCAAAGCTTAGTAGATCTATAAAATAAATAAGCATGTGGAAGTGTGGCTTTTGGCCAGAGTGCTGCAGGACTATCTTTGGATAACCCAGGAAGGTTCACAGTCCCTCAACAACCAAGGGTAAAGGGTCAGTGATGACTGGTCAGTCACACACACATGGCTTAGAAGTGTCACTTCCTGTGGCCAAAAGGCTTTAGGTATCTGCTTCAGAATATTACATGCCCCTGCTTCTCAGAAGCAACACATCACTCACTGGGAAAAGAATAATTGAAGGGGAGTTTAAGATTTAATTATAAAACTATCTCAATACTAGGTAAATGAATAAAACAGCCACCAATGGACACATAGCAGGTATGTGCTAATTATTTTTCGAATGTTTAAATTAGAATATATGGGCTACAGAGATAGCTCAGTAGTCTAAGCACCTGTATGGCAAGTGCAAGAACCTAAATTCATTGCCCAGTAGCACATGCTGTGCCAGCCCCGTGCCAAGGGGCCACCGAAACTGGATGTGGTAGTGCACGCCTGTATTCCCAGTGCTGGGGAGGATGAAGTAGGGGATCACTACTAGTCTGAGATGTGTAGGAAGATCCTATACCAAATAAGCAAAATATTCTAAAAAAAGTAAGAATAAATGAAAGAATGAACCTATTGGGTATCTACTCATGCTTGTGAATAAAAAGAAATCTATATTATGGATAGATAACACAACCAATCTAAAATATCCTTGTTTTGGCTTAAATGTCAACTTGCTAAGCTCTTTCCAGTCATTCATTTTTTAATTTTTTTTGTGTATTTAGTAAAGGGTCTACAGGGTCTCATTACAAAGATCAGACAAGTAATGATCCTCCTGTTTTCAGCTGACCAAGCACTGGGATTACAGGCACGCGACACCACATCCAGTCTCAATCACTGTCTCAGCACACTCTGGGGGTAGGGACAGGACTCTTTCAAGTCATTTTATATCTGGGTGAGCAAGGACACTCATAACACCTCTCTTAGAAATGTAGATCAGGGCCAGGAATATAG
>NW_004524796.1:1829712-1869187 GCF_000260255.1 Octodon degus
ATTCTGAATTCTGCATCTACAAAATCCTTAGACTTCTGCTACATGATTTGGCACTGACTGCTGTCCCTGATACCCACAGAGTCCATATGGTGCTCATTCCTCTGTTTTTCATAGACAACAAAACAGGCTTGGGGCCATTTAATGACTTCTGCAAGGTCACAGAGAAAACAGAGACTACTCTCTAGAGTCTATGCTTCCAAGAGAAGCAGCTGATGGAACAAAAAGTACCTCAACACAATGCAGTTTTTAAAGAACATCCATAATTTATAAAGAGTGATCAAAATATATGGTGATCATTTATACTTAAAAATGCATTAAGGAAAAGGACAACCGGCATTAATCTCCCCTGAAAATACTTGACCTCACTTGAAACACAATTATCATTTGATTCTTAATGCTTTTTCAAGCAGTTCTATAAATGTTCTTTTGTGGCTGTCTTTACACCAAAGTGTAATTAAAAAATCCAATGGAAAGGGAAGCTTGTAAAATATTAAAATTGATCTGCATTCACCTCCCTCGCTTAACCTGACACTGCCTGTGCAATTTCTGGTTCTTCTGTGTCAAAACGACTATGCAGGTAAACATTTTGAAGCAATTCAGATATCACATCAGCCAAGTAGAACAACTAAAGACACTCATGAAAGAGGACTTCCAGAACTGCTACAGAAAGCAGCAAGAAATATGGGAATAAGCATGTTCAAAGTAAGTGAGAATATTAATAACAATGTCTTTTACTGTACTAAGTTTAAAAAAAATCCAGACATTCACCTGAGTGTTTGATTACAGATTTTGCTTCACTGAATTAATTACCCATTAAAGATTGTTTCTAAGGCTTCATCTCAATCTTGAACACTCAGAACATGTGCAAGGACATGTTCACTTCATTACATCAAAACTCAATATCCACAGGAATAATGTCAGAAAATATAATAAATAGTTCTGGGGCACTCGTGTGCTGACACCTGACAGGTGACAGAAAAGTGCCTTTCATTTCATCATATCTGTAAGATTGGTTTGAGTATTTACTTAGTAACCAGCTTCAGTACAATCTAAAATAAAACATCTTCATTAGTCTGGGGATAATGAGGTTTAAGGAGACAATATTTTATGTACTAATAAACTGTAGGCCAAATGTAGATACAGCTCTGTTTTTGGTAAGGATCTGAAGATACAGCACTACTCTCATTCTCCTCCATTCTAGCCCACATCAACTGTGAAGCAGTTTTGTACATGTTGCGTGTTAGCATTGGCTAGGACCCTGGATCACTGTGTCACAACACCTCACCTGTACACAAAAGAAAATGTAGGGAAGCATTACCCCTTTGTACCTTCGTACTATCTTTCCACTAGAATCTTTTTTTTTTTTCAGTAGCAAGATCAAACTCGGGAACTTACACTTGGCAGGCAGCCACATAAGCTGCTGAGCTATCTGCTTGGCTATTCCACTAGGATCTTAAACTCATAGATATCAAATGTTAACATTTATCCCCAAGATTTATCCATTTTAAAAAACTGTAGGATAATTTGAAATTTTAGACTATTATCTCGACTCTTAGGCCTCTCAAAAAGCATGTTTTCTCTTAGAGATATTCCAGTATTCTTGACATTTTATGACACACAATTTAATATTTGCCTTATAATCTCCAGAAATCCTGTTTTCGGGACTCAGTGGCTTCAGTGATCACATATCTATAAAATTCCATACAAAATCAACAGAGGTAATAAGCAAATGATAATTAAATATGAACTATGTATCAGAGTTAAAAAGAACTAATATCTTTTAAAATGTTTCTCTAGGGCTGACCAGATAGCTCAGCAGACTAAAGCACTTGCTTAGGCAAATGCAGGGACTGGGGTTTGATCCCCAGCATGCCGTGCTGGCCCCGCCCCCAAGGCACACTGACACAGCGATTGAGACTGGGCTTGGTGGCATGTGCCTGTAATCCCAGCACTTAGGAGGTTAAAAGCAGGAGGATCACTATGAGTCAGATCTGTGTAGTAAGCCCCTGTAGATCCTGTACCAAATACATAAAAATAAAATAAAATGTTTCTCACCATCTCTTATCACAAGACTATCATAGTTACATGTTTGCTGAGATTCAATGTCCATTGAGAGAATGTTGAGCTCCACAGTAGAGCCTGGAGCATGAATAAGCCATGTGCACTGCATCATATTACTGTAGCTCCCTGGCCAGCCCGGGGAGAAAAAAGGGACAGGCCTGTCTTCTGTCCTCAGGAACCCGCCACATGCACCTGTACAATGAAAGGCGACATCTTAGAAATAACTCCAATGGAAAGCAACCACTACTTTTTCACGTCAAAGTGATGGCCCTATGTTGGAAAAGATGAACAATAAAGAAGTGAAACAACTTTCTCAAAGAAATCAGTAATTATTGTATTAAACTCACTGACACAGCTATGATTTCTGAAGTTTATTTTTTGTGGCAGAAAAACACATTATAAAAGCAATTGAGGCTCTATAAATAAAATGTAAAGCACTACACAAAAACAGGGACAGGTCATAAGTCTAAACAAAGAACTCTGGTTATAAGTTTGAACAGTCATTAAATGGGTAGTTTCTCAAAGTGCCTGCTTAGGCAAGCTTAGGCAAGCACAGGCACTGCAGTTTGATCCCAGGCACCACATGCCTTGCCAGCCCTGGCCCCAGAGCAGGCTGAGCTAGCCACAGAGTCTGGGTGTAGTGGCAGGTGCTTGTAATCCCAGAGCTGGGGAGACTGAAAACAAGAGGATCACTGTGAGCCCTAGCTGTATAGTGAGACCCTTAGCAAGCAAATACAATTATAAATAAATAAATAAATAAATAAATAAGTAATTTCTCAAACAAGGAATATTTGCACATGCATTTTTTTTCAGCAATAAGCTTACTGCAGTATCACATGCACACGATAAAACTTTCCCTTTTAAGGTGTACATCTCACTCGTTTTTATCACATTCAAAAAATCCTGGAAAAATATCTACTAACTAACTTAACAGCATGTTCATCCTCCTAAACAGAAACCTTCAATCCTATTTCTGTCTCTATAATTTGCCTGTTAGTGTCAAGATTCATTTATACTATTGTCCGTATCAGTGTTTATTTCATTTCATTTTTAAAGGATGCATTCTATGCCATTGTATCGATATGCTACATTTAGTTTTTAATTTATCAGTTAATGAACATCTGATCTGTTTCCATCTTTTCTTTCATATGTATAAATCCTCTATAGACATTCACGTATGTATTGCTGTATGGGCATGTATTTAACTCTCTTGGGTGTATAACTAAGAGGAATTGGTTAAACAGTAAGGTAATTCTGTTTATGTTTTTGAGGATGGACTAAGGTTTTACAAAGTAGCTGCCAGCAACACAGAATTTCAATTTTTCTGTATCTTCTACATAATTTGTTACTGTCTACCCTGATATCTATTAAAATATTTTTGGGAATAACATGTTACTTGCTTATTTTACTATATGTCCTCAAGTTTTTTTTAGTAGTTATTCTGACAATTATAGCTAATTTAATTTAAAGTAAGGTGATTTGGGTTAATAATAATTTAAATAATTTATTAACTTTTTCTCTAATATAATACAGGTCAATGTCACTTATCCAAAATTCTTGGGACCAGAATTATTTCAGATTTTATGAATATTTGGATTTTGGAATATTTGCAAAGATTTCACAAGCTAAGCATTCATAAAAGTGAAGATATGAATCTGCCATCTGAATCTTTCTGAAGGTCTTTTCATATCAATGTTCAAAGTTTTAGATTTTAGACCATTTCAGATTTCAGATTCCAGATACTTATCGTGCATAATCCTATCCCTTCTTTCCTCACTCTTTTTGAAATCAATTGTCATCAAATAATATATTTAAATATTATAAGCCTATTGATACAGATTTATAATTACAGACATTCCTTGTCCAATGATCTACCTGTTTAATGACTGTTCAGACTTATGACCCACTATTCAGACTTAGGACTTACTTTTCTTCAATTCTGTACATCTTGTTCATAAAACCTCAATATGTTTCTTTGGAACTGTGTAACATCTTTATACAGCAGTATAGTTTGTGCTGATTGTATGATACAGTACAGAGATAGAGTGCTGTAGTTTCATGTTACATGCTGCAGTACTATGTATAAGAGCACGCAGATGAAAGCAAAGTCATCAAGTTGGAGTTTCCCTTCAGCATTTCTTTGTTCTGCATATTGTACTGTACATACTGTATACAATTCCCTATCTAGCAACCAATTCATTCACTAGTCATGGAACAGAACTCTGTCATTAAATGAGGAATATCCATATTGTTTTACTCAATGATCTTTGCAAATCAGATGGTAATAGAAGAGCTATCAACAAAAATGCATTTAAACTATTTTTTTACATTTACTTATGTAGAAAATCAACTCAGAAATTCCTAGTTGACTCAAAATATTTTCCTATCATATTCAATAATTACATTTGATAAAATATTATTTTTTATTTTTCCTTAATTCTTTAGACATAATTTTCTTTAGTTCTTTAATATATTTATAATATTTAATTTTAAAAATTTTATTAATTAAGTCAAATATCCTGAGTTTCTCTGGGACAACTATTTTATTATTTTCCTTTTTATAGGCCAAATGTCCTGGCTTCTTTGTCTTGTAATTTTTTGTTGATAATTGGGCACTTTAAGCAATATCTGGAAATCAGTGTCTTCCAAGGTTTGCTGCTACTGCCTTTCCTTAGTTTTCAACTCTACCTTAAGTTTTATTTCCTGCTTTCATATTGAGTCAAGATCATGCCAGGTAAGAACTTAGAGCCCTGGTGGATCTTTTCTAGGGCATGGTCACAGCTACATATGTGTGTGGCTTTCTAGCGTCTACGAAATATGTCAGAGCTTCCTAAGTCCCCAGATGGACATTTTATTCCCCAGTTCTTCCTTTCGCATCTTTTGTTCAGTTTCCTGTGGGCTGTAACCGGTATTACAGCTTCATGGAATTGTGATGTTAGACAATTGCCACCGTTGATTTTCAGAAACACCCTAGGGACAGGGATGTTTAAGCAGGGTGTGCTCTGAGGTCAAATTAAAACAAGATGTGAGTGAGAAAGCAATTTTGCAGAAGGCTGCCAGGCAGATCAGATAATGGCAACTCCATGGAGACAGGAAGTGCTCTGTCCAGTTCTGCCCTGCCCCCCTGGCTGCTAAGCTGCCAAACAGCTGCTTTTAACTGGTATCATGGTTGTGGAGCTGTTGAAAAGCTGCTCTAAAACGGGGGGGGGGGGGGGACGGGGAAGAGATAGAAAAAGGCACTGTTTTTACTGAGACTGCAATTTTCTTGAATAAATATACCTCAGCTGAGTCCATTTCTAGAGGTCTTAAGACTTGATTTTGATGATTTTTTTTAACCAGTGTTCTCATCACTTTTACAGAGGAATAGATTTTTCAGAAGTATACAGATGCCATGATTCCAGAAGTATATGACTCTTCCTTCATAATATTTCCTCAATAAGTATTTATTACATTAAATTAAATATTACCATGTGGAATGCTTTGATATGTTTCGTTTGCTAATATATTTTAAAATGTTAAAGCTTTGTTAGTTTTAATAAAATTTTCATGTGTGGTACTTTTTACAAAATAAAACTTAGGGAAAAATAGTTCTATTAGTTGATATTGAAGTACCATGTCAGTGTGTGTGCACGCGTGCATGTGCTTGTGTTACACTTGCAAATTAAACTTTTAGAGAGTTCTTAAATCATCTCTAGAAAGTATAAATAGAATGTCATATGGTTACTAAACACCTACTTTACATGAAAATATAATGAAAATTATATCGTGCCTACATTTTCAGGCACAATATAATATTTTATAACATATAAATATTTATGAATTTGAAAAGACATCTGGCCGTATAGGGGAAGGAGTTTGGGGACCCCACCAAATCTTATTTGTGTGTTTGTGACTGAGGCTGTTGAAATACTGGCTTATGCATATGAGACCCGAGAAGAGTTTCACTTACTACCAAACACACCTGGAGCAATGGTAGGCAAAGTTCCCGGAGAACTGTCTTCTGCAAACCACTCCAGAAGAAATCCCTTCCCTGAGGTTGAAGCGTCAGACAAAAACTGAAAGGTCAAAGAATTTCTCGTGGAGGTAAAAGACTGAGCTTCAGTACCACAGTAAGTACCAATCAGGCGAGAATGAATGCCAACACCATCATAAATCTGCATACAAAAAGAGATAATAATACATTGTTCATAGGCAGCTATCGCTCCTTTTCTTCCTAAAAAAGAAAACTTAAAAGGTGCCTTATACTATTACAATGCTATCATAATAAAAATAAGAAAACATGTTACTTCCGTTTAAAATAGACTGTCTTTAAAGGTAAAATATTATTGCAAATAATTTAAGGTATTTCAAGATACATACAACTTTATTGCAATTGCAGTAATTCTCCATAGGATACACCATAATCAATGACTTAAAATTTGTGGGTAGAAAAATAGAACCTTAGATAGTTATACAATGACAATACTTAATAAATATGCTTTGGAGCACTAAGGAGAGGAATTAAGAATTAAAAAATGAAAATAACAAGGAAGAAGCAGATTTAATGAGAGAAAGCGGGTAGGTAGTTGGAAAGAGTACATATGTCCAAAGAAGAAAAGAACAATTGATGCAAGAATCATAGTTAACAAGTCTCGGCACATTCAAAACACCCAATAAATTGTCTTTATTTGGTTTAAAATTATTTAGTCACATATTTAAGAGACTCATTTTGTGATAGTTTAGAAATAATTGGCAACAATTTCATCGTAATATTATAAAATCCTCTACTAAACTTCATTGTAAAAAATTATGTAACAATTATTTTTGTACAAATTATTTTCTCCATATTTTTGTACAAATCTGGACAGAACAAAGCACTGAGCATACAAGATGTGCAAGGTGAGATTCCAACTCTTGGAGATCTGATAATATTTCTGAGATTGATACAGTGTGCAGTGCCTGGATGACGCTGATTGCTATAATTTCTTTTTTTTTTTTTTTCATTTTTTGCAGAACCGGGGATTGAACTCAGGCTCTTGCGCTTGCCAGAGACGCACTTATCCACTGAGCCATCTCCCCGGCCCCTATAATTTCTATATTTATTTATTCTTACATGGTCCTTTAAATCATTAATACTTGAGCATAGGAACAAACAGGATAATATGATATAAGATAAGATAAATGCTTAATTAGCACACCGGCATACTTAGACAAAGCCCCATAAGTTAAGTAAAACACTGCCAGGTATCCTTTGATACACTATAGAAAATAATAAATGAGCTGGAATTACTTTAGTGCAGGCAATAAATAGGTAGTAATCATAATTTGGGGTGGATCATCCATCCCACACATTTTGCAATTGCTTGAATAGCCATTAATTTGGATTTGTAATACATCAAAATTTATAAACATAGAATTCACAAGGAAACTCACCTTTAATTTGTCATAAAGGCAATAATTTGCTGCTTCCATGTCCATCTCTAAGATCCTACCACGGATAATTTGAGAGCTATTCACATTGACTGTCCATTTGTAATTGGCGTTATGGGGATAGTTTCCAGGCCAGAGAGGAGAAGCGATTCTCCCATGGGTTCCCTCAATATTATCATTGCCAAATACTAGGAGGAGAAACAGAGTAGTAAATCAGACCTATTTAGAATAGCTCTTTAATCAAATGGAAAGAAATTCTAAAAAACAAAAGACCAGAATGGACTTTAATCGACTATAATTTCTTTTCCGACTACTGAAAGAAATATTGCTTCTCATTTGCTTTCCAGGCTGTTTATTAATTCCTCTGAGAAGCGTGTTTTGCTAAATGGAATCTTATCTCCTTAACAGGTTGCAAACTATGAAAAGAGGTGACAATTTCCCATGTGAAAAGGGCTTCCTAGGCCTCCAGGAAGATGGGAAAAGGGTTACCATCCCTGCTTTACCTATTTCACTTTATTTTACAAAAGAAAGATGTTCCATTTTAAATTTTAAATTATAAGGAAACTGAGCATACAGAGGAACCAACTATATAAAACTTGAGTTAAAAAAACAGAAATAGCGCTCAGGATGAAGGCTGGTGGTGCAGTGGCTGACTAGCGTGTACAGGGCCTTGGGCTTGGTCCCCAGCAGTACAGTGAATCAATCTGCCCCAAAATAGCTGACATTTTATATCTGTTGGGAAAACACTCTGTTGTTATTGTATCTGAGCACTGAAATCAATCCAAAGGTCATATTAATGATCCTTAATTTGAGAACATAGTTTATGGCCTCAAATGAAGTACATTTGATAGAAATATACTATGCCAAAGCCATATTAGAAGATTCTGTCACATGACATGGTAATAAAAATGTTAGGCACAAATTAGAGCTTAAAAGGCATATTAGACCATCAAATAATTTTCATTTGCTCTTAATGAGCTATTCTTATATATAATTTGGTATTTTCGATATATGATGCAGCAAATCAACAATATGGAAGGATAGTGTAGAATTTAAGATTGTTCTTGATTAATGTATTCTTGAAAAAGAATGCATTCCTAGTTTGTGGCACATATTTTGGAAGCCATCCTTAAAACAGCACTGACTTACTCATAGTAAACGAGGCCTGGAAGCCCATGCTATTGTGCGAGCCATCTGAGACAAATCTGATCCACATAAGATTTTCTACAGTAACTGAGAAATTTTGGGGCAGGGAGCTTCCACAGTATCTTCCCACCAAGTGACCAGTGGAATTCCCTTCTCGGATCTCCACAAAATCTTTGCTGCAGTCCTGAGAGGCCTCCAACTGAAAAGACCTGATTTGGAGAGGAAAAGAAAAAAAAAAAAAAAAAAAAAGGAGTTAACAGAATTAACACTAACAGAATGAATTTTAGGATTACCTTGAACTGTATACCTGATCAATCTGTCCTTTCTTTAAAAACCTTTTTAACTTTGATTAACAGACTCCTTAACTATGGCAAAAACAACAACAAAAATGAAACCAAACAACAGCAACAAAAACAACTTTCACTCAAATTTGTTCAAATCTTTAGACAAAATATACAAAGTATACTATTTTCAAGGAGTTCTCTTCTTGGTGGGTTAGACTGGGCAAAAATACAGAAAAGCATCCACGGGAGGACATGAGTACAATGGAGGTAGAAAGTACCTTAAGAGGGGGTAGTGCAGCAGCTCAAAGGTGGAGCACAGGGTCACTTTAGCATGCACAAGGCTCTGGGTTCAGTTCTCGGAAGCAAATCCGTAAATGTAGGGGCATGAAAATTTTGAGCACAAGTATATCTGAATATGGGGTTCAGTAATAATTTGGAGCGACTTGGGAGATGAAAATGGAAACATTCACTGGCTGAGGAGCATGGGCAATGGGCAGAGAATGCACACTCAGGGGCCCACGCACAGACCAGGGCCGGGTTCACAGAGGAACCTGTGCGATAGCTAGTCGGTACCACAAAGCCATCGAGAGACAGGTACAGCTGGAGCAGTGCAGTGCGATAATTTTGGCAGAGTTTAAGTGCCATGGAAAGGCATGTGGAACTTGATTTATGGAAAGATAGAGAAATTATGAGATTTGAAGTAATGCAGCCTGGTGTACAAAGGTGGCCTCTTCAACTTCTCTTATACTATGCAATTGAGAACTAATCAGGGCTGGGAAAATATCTGCCTTGTGATTTTCAGAAGAAACATGGATAAAGAGTGGAATAGGTAGGTGAAGAGAGTGAAGGTCTGAATTTTTTTTGCTTAAAGATAACCAAATAATGGGGTATTGGTATAAGGGTAGATAAAGAGAGAGTGAACTAGAAAAGAAAGTTTGGATGAGGGTCCACAAATACATAGTTAATATAAGACAATACAATGTGGCCGGAGAATTCCATGAGGAAAATGATGATTCAACAACTAGCAGGAGAGGAGAGGGGAGGGAAGAGAATGGAAGGCGAGGGGAGGGGAGGGGAAGAAAAGAGAAAGAAAAAGAAAGAAACAGAGAGGAGAGAGAGAGAGAGAGAGAGAGAGAGAGAGATTCTCAGCTCCTATTTTTTTTTTTCCGGAACTGGAGATTGAACTCAGGCCTTTGCGCTTGCTAGGCAAGCGCTTATTCTACTGAGCTATCTCCCCGGCCCCTCCTATTTCTTTATGTACAGAAACTAATATGTCTTATAGAAGTACATACAAATGTGGAGCAATGAAACTCCTAGAAGAAAACAAAAGACTATCATTGCAACCTTGGAATAGGCAAATATGTCTAAGATAAAATGCAAAAAAGCACTATTCATAAAATGAAAAATTAATAAATGTGATTTCTTAGAAATTTTCTCATCATTAAGAGTGCAAGAGAGAAAATTAATAGACAATTCAAAGACTGGAATAAGTAAAAGAAGAAAACTTCAAAGTGCATATCTAACAAGGGACCTGTAGCAGGAATATAAAAGACATTCCTACAAACCAGTTTAAAATGGACAAAAGATTTGAAATAAAGGAAAATGAATGACCAATGAGAACCTGCAAAGTATTCTACATGATTAGTCCTCAGGGAAATTCATGGAAAGTACCACAATAAGATATTATGTCAGATACATCAGAATAGCTGAAATAAAAAATGATTGACAAGATCCAATGTTGGCAAGCATGCAGAACACCTGGAAGTGTCATGTTCTTTTGGGGACTATATACTGATACAGTCACTTTTAATAATTGTTTGGGGTTTCTTATAAAATCACACGCATGCAACTAACCCAGAAATTCCACTTCCAGTTATTTAACCAAGAAAACTAAAAACATAAGATGATACTAGTATCTTGAATATAAAATAAATTTTGCAATTCAAAAAAGGCTCCAATAACCAATTAAAAATAGCAAAGGAACTGAAAAGACACTTCTCCTAAGAAGACCAATGAATAACAATTAAAACTATAAGAAGATGCTCAACATTATTAGCTGTTATATGAATGCATATGAAAACTGCAATGAGAGACTGGGTGTAGGGGCACCCAAGTGTAATCCCAGCTCTTGGGAGGCTGAACACAGGAGGATCACTACAAATCCAATCTAGATAGTGAGACCCTGTAGACCTGTAGACCTTGTACTAAATACAAAAAGAGGTCTCATTGGATGTGCCAGTAGGTGAGGGGCTACTTGTGTGACGTCTTTGCTAGCACAGCCAGGCCTTTACATGAGCAACCATGTCGAAGGGACCTGCAACTGGTACTGATCTTGGCACCACCTACTCCTGTGTGGGTGTCTTCCAGCATGAAAAAGGGGAGATAATTTCCAATGATCAGGGAAACTGGACCACTCCAAGCTATGTTGCTTTCACTGACATCAAACAACTGATTGGAGATGCTGCAAAAATTCAAGTGGCCATGAACCCCACCAACACAGTTTTTGACGCTAAGTGTCTGATTGGACATAGATTTGATGATGCTATTGTCCAGTCTGATATGAAGCACTGGCCCTTCATGGTGGTGAATGATGCAGGCAGGCCCAAGGTTCAAGTAGAATACAGAGGAGAGACAAAGAGCTTCTACCCAGAGGAGGTGTCTTCTATGGTGCTGACAAAGATGAAGGAGATTGCAGAAGCTCATCCAGGGAAGACTGTTACCAATGCTGTGGTCACTGTGCCAGCTTACTCTAATGATTTTCAGAGTCAGGCAACCAAAGATGCTGGAACTAATGCTGGTCTTAACATACTTAGAATTATCAATGAACCAACTGCTGTGGATATTGCTTATGGCTTAGACAAAAAGGTTGGAGCTGAAAGAAATGTGCTGATTTTTTACTGAGGAGGTAGCACTTTTGATGTGTTAATCCTCACTATTGAGGATGGAATCTTTGAAGTGAAATCTACAGCTGGAGACACCCACTTACATGAAGAAGATTTTGACAATCAAATGATCAGTCATTTCATTGCTGAATTCAAGTGCAAGTACAAGAAGGATATCAATGAGAACAAAAGAGCTGTCCGCCATCTTCGTACTGCATGTGAGCAAGCTAAGAGAACCATCTCTTCCAGCACCCAAGCCAGTATTGAGATCAATTCCCTCCATGAAAGGACTGACTTCTACACCTCCATTACTCATGCTCAGTTTGAAGAGCTGAATGCTGACCTGTTCCGTGGCACTCTAGACCCTGTGGAGAAGGCTCTTCAAGATGCTAAACTGGACAAGCCTCAGGTCCATGACATTGTCCTAGTGGGTGGTTCTATCCATATCCCCAAGATCCAGAAGATTTTCAAGACTTCTTCAATGGAAAAGAATTGAATAAGAGCATCAATCTTGATGAGGCTGCTGCTTATGATGCAGCTGCCCAGGCAGCCATTTTATCTGGATACAGGTCTGAAGATGCCCAAGATTTGCTGCTGTTGGATATGACTCCTTTTTCTCTTGGTATTGAAGCTGCTGGTGGTGTCATGACAGTCTTCATCAAGCGCAATACCATCATTCCTACGAAGCACACCCAGACCTTCACTACCTACTTGGACAACCAGCCTGGTGTGCTCATTCAGGTCTATGAAGGTGAGCGAGCCATGACCAAGGATGACAATCTGCTTGGCAAGTTTGAACTCACAGGCATACCTCCTGCACCCCGTGGTGTTCCTCAGATTGAAGTAACTTTTGATATTGATGCCAATGGCATCCTCAATGTTTCTACAGTCGATAAAAGTACAGGAAAAGAGAACAAGATTACCATTACTAACTATAAGGGCCATTCGAGAAAGGAGGAAATAGAGCATAAGGTCCAGGAAGTAGAAAAGTAAAAAGCTGAAGATGAGAAGCAAAGGGGCAAAGTGTCTGCCAAGAACTCATTGGAGTCCTACGCTTTCAATATGAAAGCAACTGGTGAAGATGAGAAGCTTCAAGGCAAAATTAATGGTGATGATAAACAGAAGATTCTTGACAAGTACAATGAGATCATCAAATGGCTGGGTAAGAATCAGACTATGGAGAAAGAAGAATCAGCAGAAAGAGCTCGAGAAAGTCTGCAATCCCATCACCACCAAGCTGTACCAGAGTGCAGGTGGCAGGCCTGGAGGGATGCCTGGGGCTTCCCTGGTGGAGGAGCTCCTCCCTCTGGTGTGCTTCCTCCAGGCCCACCATTGAAAAGGTGAATTAAGCCAACCCTAAATATAAATATAGCATTCTTCCACAATCAATAAAATTGAAGGACCTAAATTTGTAGCAAATTCTGTGGCAGTTAAAGTTGGGCTGCTATAGTAAAGTACTGGGCATTCTCAATACTTGAATAGCGGAACATGTGCACAGGGAAACACAGCACTTCACTTTAAGTACTGTGCTATAAGTCACAATGCAATGTCTTCAATAAAAATATTTAAATTGGCAAAAAAATACAAAAAGAGAGAAAGAAAGAAAAGTGCAATGAGTTAACACTTCATACCTGCTAAGATAGATATTATAATAAAAAAGAAGAGTGTTGATAAGGACAGAGAGAAAGCAAAACTCTTGTGCATTGCTGATGGAAATACAACATGGCACAGCCACTGCAGAAAACATTTTGGTGGTTCCTCAAAAAGCTGAACACAAAATTCCACATGATCCAGCAATTCTACTTCTATGAATATACTCAAAATAATTGAAAGCATTAGATCAGCCAAATATTTGTACACTGATAGCCATGATAACATAAATCATAAGAACCAATAGTGAGAACAACTCACATGTCCATTGAGAGATGGGTGGATGAACAAAATGTAGCGTGCGTGCACGCACACGCACACACGCACACACACATATGAACACATGTTACAACATGGATTAACTTTGAAAATATTATTATTATTGTTATTTATGTATTTGGTATAGGGTCTCACTCCTAGTGATCCTCCTGTCTCAGCCTCTCCAATATTGAAATTACAGGCGTGTGCCACCATGCCCAGACTCAGTGGTACATTCATAGTGCCCGTGGGAGGGACCAGCACAGCCTGTGGTGCAGGAGTCAGGCAGGCCCCTTTTCCCTGTCCTTGCACACAGGTACTTAGTCCACTGAGCTATCTTGCCAGTCCTGAGGTAGTGCTAAATTCTAAGAGGAAAAAAAAATACAATAAGGGGGTGCTATTTTAGGTAGGGCAGTCAGGTTATATCTGTAACTTTAAAGTGGATACCATTTTTCAATGGCAATAAAAGAAAACAAGATGCCTCGTAATAAATGTAAAAAAAGACTTTTTAGACCTTTATGGAAAAGAAATATGAAATTTTATTGATGGACATAAATGAAGAGCTAAATTAATAGAGATGTTCCTATTTCAATTTAAGGACATGAAGTGTCATGGTCATAAAGATGATACTTAAAATTAATTAATAAATCCAGTGTAATTCTAGTTAAATCACTAAGTATGAGTCCATGCATGTAAAATGTAAAACAGAAAGCAGTGCTTAAAAAAAAAAAAAAGCAATACCTAATGGAGTATATATGTACCGATAGATGTATTTATTTATTTATTTAAATGAATTTAGGACAGGGTCTCACTACATAGATAGGACTTTTAGTGATTCTCCTGTTTTTAGCCTCCCAAGCCCTGGGATTACAGGTGCGTGCCACCAAGCACAATCTCAATCACCATCTCAGTTTGCCCCACAGGCGGGGCCAGCACAACCCCAGCCGCTGTGCTCTGCCATAGCAGGCATTTTAGCTAACTGAGCTATCTGGCCGGCCCTATAGATGCATTTAAAAAGATGAAATATGAGGGTTGGCCAGACAGCTCAGTGGATTAAAGCACCTTCTTAGGCAGACACAGGTACTTGAGTTCAATCCCTGGCCGTGGTGCAGGCCACACCCCTGGGGTGTGCTGAAACTGCAATTGGGACTGTAGAGCCCGCCTGTAAGCCCAGTACTTGGGATGCTGAAAACAGGAGGATCACTACAAAACAAACAAACAACAACAAAAAAACCCCTATGAAATATGAAGGAAAATGATACACATAAAATTCAACATATGAGGAGTTATCTTTATGATGAGAAGGTAAAGGGACATGGATGGGAACTTTTGTTGCCCTGTACTATTTTATTTAAAGGAAAATTAATTAGGCTGTTGGAAAAAAAATAGAAGATGCCAAATACAAACTGTTCTATTGGTTGTTGGAAGATTTTGTTAAGAGGAAAGACAAGATCAAGCGAGGAAGAATGAATGAGTTATTTATGCTTCAGAGAAAAACACTATCAGCAAGCAGGGAAAATACACATCTCGAGAACAGGAAATCCACTGTGCAGTGCATAATACATATCTTTCAGTCAGTCTCAAAATGAAGGCCAGCAAGCCTGCACACTAAGTGTAGCACTCCCAGGGGCTCCACTTGAGTTAATGGATTAGGAATGCTGAGCCTCGGCCACCGGGAAGCTTGGGCTAATTCACGTGTCTCTACGGAATCAACCTATCAACCACACATCTCTGTATTCCCTGATGACCAGGACATGAGAGCCAACTAATTGCTCTGTTCCAGTCTTTCCTTGCTTCTCAAGCCAGACAGTACCATTGCTAAGTCTCTAGCTAGGAAAACAGTACACCCATGACCCTCATGATCCCCTCAAGGTGGGTCATCGGGGAACAAGCCACTGGCACTATGTTCTAAATGTAGTTACAGCAACAAGATATGATTAATGAATGAGAAGAAGAAGAAACCAGGAAGTGTCCACATAAGGCAAATCAGACTCCTACTTTTCTTTACTTCATTGACAAGCTTATGCTTTGTAACACAACCTTTACATCTACCATCAATTTTCACCAGGAATTGTTCTGAGCCCATCTGTGGGATGACTGCTAACTTTGTTGCTTAAATTCAGGCTCGATTTTATAAACCACAATGTGAAATATGCTAAAATTGTTTTTCTCTGCTTTTCAGACAGGGAAGAAGGGAAGATTATTTTCCTCAGGCGGTGCAGTTCTTGAAATTGCCTCTAAAGCCTGTGTGGTACACGGCCTGGCGGCATCAACAAGACCAGAGAGCTTATTCAACACGAAGAAGCAGGCTCCATTAGCTAACTGAATCAGAATGGAAATTTTAGGAAGATCCCAGGTGGTCAATGTGTTATTAAAATTTTGCACCATTGTCAAGAAAATTACAAAGTGAAGGTCTTTGTGTGCATCAGACTATAATCTAGTGCTAAACAGCAGAAAAGACTAAATTATGCTAAGAGACTATCTATAAGAATCAAGCTGAAGTTCTAAAAATGTTTTTATTATTCTTGGAAATCATTGTCTTCAGCTGGTACATTTTATAAGCAAGTCTACTCTTTGGCTAAGATGTTAGCAAAAGTATGATGTGAAACAAAAATAATACAATCGCTGCTTCTCATTATCTCATTTCAATTCTTGAAGCAAGACTTTCTAAAAGCACTCTACAAGCATAAAGCACAGTTTTTGATAATTTCTTTAAATATCTGTTCTACCAAAAATAAAAAAAAACACTCCTTTTAAGGTTTTATTTCTCCCAAATACTTTTTGTTGCAGACTCAATCCTAATTTCTCCAGTTTTTCTCCCTGCTCGATTTCACACCGCAGTGTCCACAACCCAAACCCTGCGGTTGAGAACTTGATGTGTTTCGTATGCTTCCCCAAGGCTTCTCACACAGCCCAGGGGGAGGTTTCTAAGAGCCCATCTGGATGTAGTTTAGATCAAGGAGGAAGCCGATAGCTCACAGGCCTCGCCACGGAGCCCTTCTCATTAGCTGTGCAAAAAGAAGCGTCTTGCATTCTGAAAAATTCATTTCAACAGTAAAATTCAAATAACACAAAAGCAATCAAATTTAACTTTTTATAGGTGAGAAAGGAAATAGCTGAGTTTTCACAAATTCTTTGATACAGTAATTAAATCAGGACTTAATGTCTATTAAATAGTAAAAGGGGTGCAGCGTGCTGCACTTATACTCTCAGGTCCTCATAGAGGGCAAGTTCAGTGCTGTCCATTTAGGTTTATTTGTAAAGCACAATAGAAGACACTTTGGAAATGGCAAATACTGGGAGAATTTAACATTCAACAGCTTTGTGCTATACAGTATATTTTTTAATTTGACATTTTAATCCTAATGGTAGTCCTAGAAGTTCATTAGCATCTTCTGAGGTTTCAACTAAATAGATTTTATGTTACTTCATGAATGATGTGCCACAAACTTGGAACTTATGGGCCTTAAATGTTCCTAATATCCAATCCAGTTCTTGACAGCCTCTGAGCATTAGAGTAGTCCAAAGAATGGACGTGGTGGGGATCAAGAAGAAAAAGACCTAGCAAGGAAGTTATTTCATTTGCAAAGTTTTGGGGTCTAAGGAGGATGTGAAGGACCTTGGAATTCATCATAAGAACAGTGATTGTCTTATTCTTTATTGTATTTAAAGAATCTTGCCTCTACTGACTACATGCTTAGCATAGGGTTTCCTAAGCATCTGCTGAATACAGGAATAAACATATGTCAGATGGACCTTACACAGAGAGATCTGTTCTCATAGAATTTTGTACTTTTAGTGAACACCACGACAAACCATAACCCCCTTCTCACATAGCAGCTTGAAACTGCATTGGCTTTCAGGCATGCAGAGGGTGTCTGTCTTAGCACAAGGCCACTTGCACTCTGAAGAAGCATTCTCTGACTTATGGACTAAAGAAAGCTACTTGAGATGTTTGGCCCTGTTCCACAAATAGCACTGTTGTCTTACATTTCTTCAGGTCTTGATGGAAAGATTGGAGTGTCTAGGAGGAAGAGGCAGACTGCTGAATGAGTAGGCCAGTATCCTCTAAACACTTCTCTCCACATTACGTTACTAATATTCTCATCAACCCAGAATTAGCAATCCCTACCATAGTCAAGTGATGCATCTAATTCAAAATGGCAACTTAAAATACTGAAGTACTCTCTCTCCACAGTTAAGCATCCATTACCAATGTAGCATGACACGAGTACCTCCCTAATGATTGATTAAAACATTCCATTCATATGCCACATGCTTTTGATATTTACTTCTGAGAAATCATTGTTATTTAACTTAACCTAAGACTACTCAAGATGTGAGATGCTGTTGTTAATTCCATGCCTACAGTCCATATTCAGAAAGTGTTAGAGTTTGAAAGAAATTTTTATAAATCAACCACTGAGTTCCAAAAAACTTCCAAGATCATTCTTGTGAAAGGGAAAGAAAGAAAGGGGGATTAAGTTAGGGATAAGACATATTGGTACAGAAATAGTCTTAATTGACCTGAGAATTTCTCAACTGGCAGTACCTGAAATTGGCCTAATTCCAAAAATGATAAAATTCCTGTACTATGACCATGAATATTCCACCATTTATTCACCAAGAGCTCAACAATGTATTTCTGGTAGTGTCAAAGCAGAACTCTAGGACCATTTCTGAGAGAATCTTCATGTTATTTTTAACTCAATTGATGACCAAAACATAGGAAATTTGGAGAAAAACTCCCCAAAGTTCCCACCGTATTCTCTTCAGCAGTTGCTTGGACACATATGCTGTTGGTTGCTAATCCTATTAGTAACAGAGCTTCCTTCCTACAGATTCATTAGCGCTGAAACAATATACCATAAAAAAGGATTTACATAAAAGACAGCTGGATCCGGTTGCTAGGGGAACTCCGAATGTTCCAGACACATTCCGTATTAGGGGGATAAACGTCAGGATAGCCAGGGGTCTCGAAGATGCCTGCAGCCATGTGGAAGCTTCCACCACAAGCTAGAAGAAAAGAGAAATAAATAGAATGTCAGAGCACAGATCAAAAGCAAGCGGCCACAATACAAAGAAGGAACATTAGAGCCATTGTCAGCACCCAACGATGAAACACTTCCTAAGCCTATGTCACATTAAGGGAAAGGTTCTGCAACCTGAAAATCAAGGCCCGCAGAGTGTGGTGAAGCAGAAAGAATCTCTGCAGTGTCCTCCCTCAAAGCCTTTTCTCCCTCTGAACTCCAAGTTTGGGTTAAAAAAAAAAAAGAAAAAGAAAAAAGAAAAAAAAAAAGATTTATTTTTAATCCGACAACCACTTGTTTTTTTCTGACCAGGATTATCTTCAACCTTGGCCTGGAAGGGATGGCATTATTCCAGCTTTTTCATTTTGGAGAATACCAAAACACATCCCCCCAACTCTTCTTCAGCTTTTTACTAACATGGAAGCTGACTGTGAAAATAGCTCCACCTGTCTACGAAGCCCAGGGCTGGTGGCTCCTCTCCCTTCCTCCCCATGTCAACATCCAGACCTTGCCTGAGCCCAGTAGCAAGGGCCAGGAGGTGGTGGATAGGTGAACTGCCATGTGTTTGTTCATCTGTAATAGACACCATCAGATGCTGGCAGCCAGGGGCCACCTTAGCAAGCATGTCATTAAGACACGGCTAAGCAAGACAGGTGAGATCATAAGATTATCTAAAACCACAGCCATGTTGCTAACCAAATTTCTCATTTTAGAGTTTTCTATTGCTGGAATTTATGTGTTTACCTAGTTGGGAAAAAGATAAGATGAGATGCAGGGGTGATTTCAAGAAACTAGCTCCCAACTTTGGAGGTGAAAGAGTACCAAATAACAGTGTTCTATCACAGGCTGCTGACATGGTAGCCCTCTGATCAGGTTTCTTACCTGATGTTGATGCAGCATACAGGGCATGAAAACCAGCATAATTGTTTCCATGATTAGAGATGAACCTCAGGGTCAGGGCATTGCTGAATGACGTGATGGGATGGGGCATGGTGGAACCACAGTAGCGGCCTAAGGGATGAAGGTAATGACAAAGAGAATGACCCATGATGTGGCAGAGGCTGTAAATACTTCTACCACAGTTACAGGAGAACCACCCATTGAGAAGAAATCATTACTAAGAGAATCATTTAACAAGTGTTAGTTTGTTAAACAATGCCTGAGAATTTAAAACAAGCTCTAAATAGAAGCATTGGAGAGATGATTTGTATAATGCATGAGAAAGAACAGAGCAGAGATTTACATGATCTGGCTCCAAAGCTAACTCAAGGAAAATCTCCAGTGTAGTATGGACCTGCCCAAATAAATACACTAGTACTTAGCATCCTCAGTACACGCAGTGCAGAGAAGCGCAGCTGCTGGAGCCAGGTGATCCAGATTCAACTCCTGGCTCTGCTATTTGCTAGCTATGTGACTTGGGGCGAGTTAAGTGCTCTGTGCCTACTTTTCCTTGTGTAATAAAAGGGTACATTAAAAATAATGAAACCTGTGTCACACAAGCACAAGGACTACATTCCTATTCCTAAAGTAAAGTAGTCCTTCTAAGGTCAATTAAGACTCAGGACATATGAGAACTTGTACTGTAATGTCATGTACCTCAGTAGTGTCCCAGATTTTCTGATCAAGAAGCTTATGGGGCCAAAGAGGAAATTGATCGATGATGTGGAGTGTGCCTAAGGAGAGTCACATGAGGAGAAGACACTCTCTCAGGCTTTCACAGAGAGCACATTGGCCAAGCAATGGCCGTGACTCATCCACATGGCTGCACTGACAAAGGTTCTACAATCTGAGGTACAGGATCTCAGGATAAATCCTGAGGGCATTTCACTGACCTTCTCAAACCAAAAAGCTACAACTCTTGTTGCATAGGTTCTGCTTTACCTTGGTCTTAACCATCCAGTAGAAAAGTATGAAGATGAAATATAGGAAGTAAAGCCATGTTGTTATGTTGAGCTGTGGGGGACTCATGTCAATAATTTCTGACATTGCCAATTAAACAGAAGACCCAATGCTATTATGGGCTTCTGTACTCTTTTAGAATATTTTGCTGAGTTTACACACCTATAATATTCAACAACGGAACTTAAAAAAAAATTGGGGTATAACTATGAATGTCCATTTTGTATCTGTGTATTCAAAGTGGTTGGGATAGATATATAGTTGCATTCTCTTAATGAATAGAATGATTTTTTCTAATGGTGTTTGTAAGTAGGATCACAAGTCTGCATCTTGTACAGCAATTAACCACTAAGAAGAATATATGCAGTGTATTATTTGTTGAAACTGTACTTCTGATTTGATTTGAAACTGTCTGATTGCTATATGTTTATCAATAAAACTTTGAAAAGAAAAAAAAATAAAGTAAAGTAGTGCTCGGCACAAGGCAGTGCTCCACAGATGGCTGCTAAATGACTCTTCCTCATCCTTGGCCCAAGACTCACAGAGCAAGGCCTCAGAAAACCCCCCAAGAGACATTCAGAGAAATATAGTGCTCATGGCTGCCTTGCTGGCCACTCTATTCCGGTGCAAAGAATAAGGTGATAAGAGAAAGAGTCTCTTCTTTGACACAGCCTGTCTTCCAGTACCATAGGAAAAGTTTGTGGGACAAAACCCAGTATCTAATAAGCTGATGGAAAAACTGATTACTCCTCAAATTATTTTGCTTGAAAGTATTTTAGAAACTACATAAAAGCACACTTTAATTTTACTGGCATGTCTAACAAATAACAGGACAGATTTTTAATTTAAGCAATTAATTTCTTCTGCTTTGACTGAAGACAAGAAGAAATATGCTCACTTTGAATGCAAGAACTTTTTTTCAAATATTGACAAGAAATTTAGACAGAATTTTATCTAAAGCTGGAACAGACTTCATCCCACCACTCCCTCACTTGCAACTTTTAATTTTTTAAAAATATACACAAACTACTTATGTCCTTGAATATAAACATGCTGTTTTCTGAACCACATAGTAAACTCTGCTTTTTTACTCTCTAATTACATTTACTTGCCTTATGCTACTCTTCACATTTATTAAAAACATTCTAACCTTGAATGGAAATGTACAAACAGGGAGGTATATAAATAACACACAGCCACAACCACATATGTAAATGAGTGAACACTACAGTACCTCGAAGGGGTGCATCAGAGTTGCTGCCATCCAAAATCTCTATGAAGTCCCGTGTACAGCCCCTATTTTGTTCAAGCTCAAAGTGGGTAAAGGAGAGTGTAATATGATTGACTGTAAGAAAACAGACAAGCAGAAGGAGATGGGGAAATTATTTAACTGGCAAGCAAGACATACAAGCAAAGACATTTTTTACCTCTGATAATTCTACATGAGGATTTTTCAAGCTGAGAAGTAAAGAATTTGTCAGATCTGTGTCAGTGGATGAAGGCAGGGAAGAGCACAGTTTCTGTGCCAACAGATTCCCTGCCCAAGCAGCTGACGTGCTACCAGAATCCATAGTTTTGAAAATGCCGAGAGCATCTGAAGAGCTGGTCGTGAACAGTAGGATGATGGGAAGTGTGTTGTTGGCTTATGCATTTTCCTATCAGTCAGTGCTGCAACCCTCTCAGAGCCTCTGTTTTCCAAAGATCAGTTTCTTTATTTCAAACTCTCCATCTGTCCTCATAACTAAGGCCCTCTTTTCCCCAAGGTGCACACATCCTAGCACATTGAGGTTTATTTGACCGGCACAGTTAGTGTCCTGGAGGATCCCCTTTACCAAGAGAGCTCTGAATTGCTCACAGAACGGCAAGTGCCTGTGTACATTTTCACTTTTGTCACTCTTCCAGGGCACCTAATCTATAGAACAAGATCTTTTCCTGTTACTTTCCTTGAAGCAGTGAGATCATTCATGTAAATGCTTTACAACTCACTAGAAAAATAATCATCAGGCACAGCACTGCTGGGAGCAAGGCAGGGGCTTCTTTGTGAACCTCCTCTCACTTAGAGCTCTCCCTTCTCCATCTGTAAAGATTCTGGTCTGCATATTACCATGTGGATAAAGATACCATCACTCTGTTCCCTAACATCACTAGGAAAAGGGTTAGGTAATCCTCAAGCCAAACTTCTCATTTTGTAAATTATTTGTACTGGAGGCTGATTAGGTTAAGTGACTTGCCTATTTTCATACAGGGCATGAGTCACAGAACTGAGTGAAAACTCAAAAACTTTCCCATACTATGTCTGAAATCATAAATGCTCCCTGAAAACCTTAAAAGAGGGCAGGTCTCAAATGAAACAGGATTCATATTGGCCCCAGGATCACTTCCACTGGACCTTTTTTGCCATGTCTGTCCAGGTTCTCTCATTTTCTCTGCTGCTAAAACATAGACAAGAATTCGTAAAATCAGATTAGTAGACTGTTACTAGGCCAGAAAGTAACATTCTAGGATTACAAAAGCAAATAAGCACTACTGAGTGTTTCTTCCAGGTGTGTGCCAGTTTGTTCTTCAATGTGTGTGCTGCAGGGAGGCCAGGTTTTATTCCGTCCCGCTTGTCTTGCACACCAAGGGTCATGTGGCATTGCATTCTCTGGCTGTGAGAGATACTTATTTTCAGTCACAATCCTGAGTGCCCACTACACTCAAGGCACACATGGCCATTATGTTTGCTGAGATATATATATATATATATATATATATATATGCAGTAAAAATTACTTCCTTAGGACTAGAGACTAGAAATGCTTAGGACTTTCAAACAAAGAGGAAGGTCCAGCAATTGTCACCATTGAAAAGATAAGAACATTACTTGCAGACTGACTTTCCCACTAACACCATCTATGCTGGATGTCGTTCCTCTTCTATGCTTGCTACTTACATGGAGGCTGTGCCTCAATGATCCAGCTGCAGTTCTGGTCGGGTGCATACTTGGCAGGGTACAGTGGAGAAGAGATAGTGTCAACGGAGTTGGTGAGGATGTAGCCTCCACAGACTGCAGAACACAAGTGTATACATCTGTCACAGACTTGTGATTTATATTGGTGGTATAAAACAATTGCGGATGAATAAAAACATAAATGACTTTTTAAAATGTCTGAAATGCATGCCAAGGAAGTCCTCTGCCAAGGAAATTGCACTTCAACTGTCAGAAAAAGGGAACACACTTAATGTTGATAACAATTTTCTTCCATTACAGCAAGTGGGGAAGTGGTATAGAACTACAGATTAAGTGGCTATGAATTGCCTGAATCACGCAAACAGAACTCTGGCCTTCATTCACTTTCTCTGTCCACCCAAAAACAAGGAGCCTAGGAACAATCTGCTTATAAATGATCTATCTTTTTCTTCAAGAAAGTAATAACTCAATAGAGTAGGACTTACTCAGAATAATTACTTATTATCAGAGAAGCTCCCAAGATCTGTGAGAGTCCAGGAGACAGAGAATGTACTGCCACTGGAGAGTCTAAGAGGTATCTCCCAAGGTATCTTCCTGCTCTGACTGTGGACAGAGCAGGAACTGGAGGATGGGAAGGGTTGGACAAGAGGGGGAGGCCTGGGCAAAGACACGTAGGGGGTGCGGATACGGATGATACTGAAGTGGTCAGGGCTTGGGGCGTGTTGGAGATCGTGCTGGAAAGTGGCTGTCAGACCCTTGGTTAACAAGGGGATTGTACTTCATTTTCCACACCATGTGGGGACAGGACAGACACAAGTCCTCAGTGGCATGGTCAGAGAGAAGCTTTAGCAAGGGCCTTTGGAAGAAGACTGATGAGTGTGGGTGAGTTTGAAGAGACTTACAACAATCCAGCTAAGAAATAGTGGGGACCTTTTATTCTGAAGCAATACTTTGGTGGTAATTAAAAGTAAAATAAAAAGGCATTAAGAATTTTTTTCTCTAGCATCACTGAGAGTGAATGACAGAAATATAGAGTGTCTTGATCAAAGTTTATAGCTTGTCTTTGGGAGCCCTTAATCCAGTTATCGTTCTTTCTGAGGGCTCTTCATGAAAATACCAGCACATCCACTGAGTTGGATATGACTAAGCAGATTAAATGTAATGAGAGCGAGTGCTCTAAGCCACCCATGTCAAAACCATGACCACATAGAGTTCAGAGTTCCCTCCACATCTGATAGTTGCATAGAAGGTGTTAATGTTGGCCTGGGGAGATAGCTCTATAGTCTAAGTGACTTCCTGGCAAACAAAAGGACCCGGGTTCGATCCCTGGTCCCCCCACATGCCATGCCAGCCACCAAAACTGGGCATGGTGCTGCATGCTTGTAATTCCAGTGCTGGAGAGGCTGAGACAGGAGGATCACTATAAGTCTGAACTGTATGGGGACCTTGTACTAGATAAAAAGAGAAATTTCTTAAAACATTTTTTAAAAAGAAAGGGTTAGCCTTTGACAAAGATTAAGTAAATAAAAAGCAATGGTCAAAATGTTCATGGAGGAAAAATCAGGAAACAGTGAGTCAGAAACTAAACAATGGAAAACAGCCCTGACTCCCCACCTGAGCAATGACAGGATGCAGAACTGAGAGCCATGAAGGGCTGGAATCTGGCTCTGCGGGGCAGGAGAGTTTCATATCTCCTGGAAGCAGGAAACCTTGGCTATGTGAGAGTAAAGGTATTTTGGATGAAAATTTCTGTCTCAAACAAGAGAGACACCTTTAAATATCATTCTGAAAAATGTCAGACTGTGCCATGTATTTTAAAGATATGATGATCCAGAGGAAGTCAGCATCATCTAACAAGGAGAAATTTTAAAGTATCAACAATTGGAATATCAGGTCATATTTCTCTCCATTTAATATTCTCATGTTAAGTAGGAGCTATGATTGATTTTTCAAGGCTTGCCTTAATTCACAGCACCAAGAAGAGCACTTAACAGAATTTCTTCTGTTCCCAGAGAGACCTGCAGGGCACTTGCCTTGTCTGAATTGGGCTAGGAAGCCCCTGCTCTGTCTGGAAGCACCAGACTGGAATCTCACATAGAGGCTGTTCCCTGAAGAAGTGATGGGGTTCATCAACTGCTGTCTTCCACACACACTGGCCAGGCGGGTGGTGGCCGAGCTCACACCGTCATAGGTCTACAAGGACAGAACACAGGGAAAACTGGCTCACAACATCAGGCTTACAACTGTGAAGCTCGCTTTCTGGACACTGGAGTGCTCGGAGAAAACCACACATTTGCTGGATCTAGTGAAATGGCTTTATTTTGTTGTCTTGTCGCACAGTTCCACGACTTGCTCTTTGCCACTTACAGAGCTTTTTATAGGAGTCCCATTATGATGCACGGCTCTCCAGTGTCTTCACACATGATGCCCCTTTCACAGCTCTCCTTCCCCCCCTCCCCTCCGTGTAGCCCACACCCACAACATGCACTGAAAACGCTTGATTCAAGAATGAACATAGAAGCCAATAGTTGAGAAATAATGAGTGAACATTTATTGTCAGAAACCCAGAACTCATTGGAATGCTTTGCTCTTTGAAAGCAAGAGAAATGGCAGAATCCTTTCAGTTATGTGAGCGGTATGAGCCTGACTTAGGAAATCATGTTTTTTGTTAGCATATTGGACTGGGTTTCTACCTAGAGTGATGCTGGGACTTTCCCAGCCCTCCGTAGAAGCCAGTGGAATAGAGTTCACATCATGTGCACTTGAAATCTCTGGATTAGTTTGTGAAATGGAAGCTTAATCGCCTGCTTAGCAGGCTGTGTCTAGTAGGAGCTTCTGAATGCTTTCATGTTTAAGCTGGGAAGAACTGATTTCCCTGTCTAAGAGAATTACCATTCATTTCGTGCCATGTACCTAGAACTGGTTTCAATCCTTCACACACTCTGCCCCATTTTCTCCTTCCAACCTTCTTCTACAACAAGAAGAAAAACAGATGCACAGAGACCCTAAGTAACACAGCCAAGTCTCACATTTCCTAAGAGGGGGTGGGTGCCGCTGAATCAAACTAGATGCTAGAACTGAAGCTCTTTCATTTCGTAGAAAGCAAGATATCAATTCAGCAGGCAAGGCGCCTCACCCTACCAACAACCACAGTAAGGGCGAAGGTCTGAAATTAAAATGTAGTTATTTAATTCAAGACATTCCACGTATATTTTATTTAAAAAGTCTTTGGAAAAATACAAAGGTCAGCAATCTAGGTGATCACAAGTAATTCACAAGTAACAAAATATCATGCTCCATGTTCTCTGTCACACAGGCATGACAGGGAAGCTATTTTAAGTGTGATTTGTACAAGTACAGAATCAAACATCAATAGGATTTTAATTCTCAAAGCTGTTATGATAATGATTTAAAAAAATTTTGATTCTGAAGAAATACTTCTTTCCATCTTTTCCTTCTTTTTCAATGTAATTTTCACATTTTAAATACATATATACAAAAAATGAAGCATTAACACTGATTTTTATTCAGCAATGTTTTACTAAATATAAATTATGTTTTCTTAACCCAATCCATTTAAAGTATAATTTCAAATAAATAAATAAATAGAATACAATTTCCAGGGGCCGGGCTCGTACCTCAGCAGACTAAAGTGCAGGCGCAGAGACTGGGTTCAAACCCCAGCATGCCGTGCTGGCCCCACCCCACAGGGCACACTGAGACAGCCACAGACTGGGTGTGATGGTGTGTACCTGTAATTCCAGGGATTGGGAGGCTGAAAACAGGAGGATCTCCATGAGTCTGATCTATGTAGTAAGACCCTGTAGACCCTGTACTAAATACATATTTTTTTAAAAAATACCATTTCCAGTCTAGTACGAATGCTTCTATTGCTACTTTGAACTTAACACCAGAGATGGCAAACCTTTTGAAGATTCCAGTGATAATAAACTGCCTATTACAGCATACATGCCACAGGTTCACCACCACTACCTTAGACATAGCCAAAACAACAACATATAAGCTATTATTAACTACATTCCACATTACTGCATTCATACCTCAACCTCATCTCAAACATTGCCACCACTGATTTAACTCATACCTTTATCGTATTTTATATAATATATTTTATGAATTCTAAAGCTTATGTATGGAAACCATTTCTAGTCTTGTCTATTTCTCCCCAAATGCAGAAGTCCAGTGTGTAAGATATTATTTCTTCTGTTTTTATGCCCTTGTTTTTCTCTCAAGTAGATGTAATCTTTCAAGAGGAAAAAAGGAAATAATCTGGAAAAGCTAAACTAGAAAACTAAAGGCTCAAAACCTCAGAAAGTCACATGAACAAGCCATGTTTTCTGAGGACTCTGTAACGTGGACACCTCTAGGAAGTCTGCAGGTGTCTAAGCCCCTTCTGTTGGGTCCCAGAGTCATAGGACAGCTGCTGAAATTCACTGACTGGTCATTGCTTCACAAAGAATGGATTGAAAGAAGGTTTCCAGCTGTCCTTCAGTTGAGATTATGTACCAATGGCATACCAAATAAATGAGCACATTTTACATTTTACATGCACCCAGCACAAATACTCTAAGCTTGTTTGTAATGTCAGCTTTCTTTCTTTCTTTCTTTTTTTTTTTTTTGGAATGAAGAAACCAAGACAAATATGCTAGCCATTAAACTATTCTCTTATCTAATGTAAACTAGCAATGTATGCACAATCACACAGCCAGTGAGCAGCAGTGTTTTCTTGCCAAATTCTGTAATATATCATGTTATTTCTCTTTAAAATACATGTGATAGTTATTAATTTATGTGCAACTAATTATCACTTTGTGACATTACAAAACTTCAAGTTATTAATGCTTCAGGTTTTAAAAATTGCATTTGAACTACTTATTCACTTTTTTTTTTCTTTTTGTGGAACTGAGGATTGAACTAAGGCCCTTGCGCTTGCCAGGGGAGTGCTTATTCTACTGAGCCACTGATTCACTTTTGAGGGTAGCTCTCATAATAGTAAGTCAATAATGTCACATTGAAAGTTTTACTTGATGATATTAGAAGAAAATAATTCTGGGTTGGGGAGATAGCTCAGTAGAATAAGCACTTGCTTGGCAAGCGCAAGGTCGTAAGTTCAATCCCTTGTACCAAAAGAAAAAAAAAAAGAAAAAAGAAAAGAAAACAATTCAAAGGAAGAAAATATGAGAAACTTTATTCCTACTTAAAATTCTACAGTCATGAAAACTTTAAACATGAATTTCAAATGTGAAATTAATGTGCATTTTCTTTCATTCCCATTTAGCTCCTAAGGCAAAGATAACAAATTATATTACTACTGGGTACACACATAATGTATTCATGTCATTTACATAGTTCTTACTTAAGTTGGCTGCCAAGAGTTTTCTAGGCCTGGGAATTGATTTTCCAACCTGTTACTCAAATAGCAAATGTCACAACAATATACAAACAAAATAAGGTAAAGCTTTGTACATCTTACTTTGATCATTTCTATGACACTAATAAAGTAATTTTTTGAAATCCAGTCCACTAAAGAAAAGGTAGTCACAGTCTTGGGGAGTTTCAACTACAGCAGTCCCCAGAAAACAAAAGCTTTTCTGCTATGTGTAATCTAATTCCTACAGGAAAGTTCATCAGTTAATTTAGAAAGTACCCAGAGTTTAGTAACATTTCAAGATACTAGCACACTCAAAATGCCAACATTTAACTGAGTTGCAAAGCAATAGACTTTAAAAGTAGAGAACTTGAGACGACTTGGGCCTTGGGATCCTGAATAGACCCAGAGCGCAGGCCCAGCCAGTGAGTAAGACGGTCTGGGGCCCTCCGGATCCTGAATAGACCCAGAGTGCAGGCCCAGCCAGTGAGTGAGAAGACCCAGGGCCACGGGATCCTGAATAGACTCAGAGCGCAGGCCCAGGCAGTGAGTGAGACAATCTGGGGCCTGGTGGGATACTGAACAGACCTGGAGCACAGGCCCAGAGATTGAGTGAGATGACCCGGGGCCTTTGGATCCTCATTCCACCCAGAGTGCAGGCCCAGCACGGAACCCTTCAGCAGAACTCCCTGCAAAGAGGCTAGAGGCAAGACCCACCCAGCTGATTCAGGAGCAGAACATCTTGCCAGAGACACACAAAGGGTTCAACTCTAATGGCTGCAGCAGAAAGAAGTGGAGCACAGCAGCCAGATGCAAACAACACCCACCTGCAAGAATCTGAACTTCGTATATCCGGACCTGGTGCTAAGGTAATAACTCTATCCAAGCTCTACACCAAAGGTCAGAAGACAGTGGTATACAAAATGACAAAGAGAAGGAACACAATGCAGTCTCAGGCCCCGAGTCCACCCAGTACAAATGCAGAAGACACTAGCACTGAGGAAACTGGAAATCACACGCCACATATCTCTGAAATAATAGCGTTGACAGTAAAGAATCAACTGCAGAAAGGTATGGAAGAAATCAGATCAGAAATAATTTTGGAACAAAAAAATGTAGTGGTAACTCTAATCAAAGAAGTACTAAGTGCCTCTAAAGAATACACTGATTAAAAAAATAGAGAGGAATATAAAAATGATGGAACTCCTGAATAAACAATTTAGGAAAGAAATAGAATCTAAGAAACAGGTTCAAAGTGACATACAGGAAATTAAAACCTCAATCACAAGCTGGCAAAACCATTTGCGTGAAAGTGAAAATAGACTTTCTGACCTGAAAGACACCATTGCAGCTAGTGAAAAAGTAAGAAAAGATCTCTTAAAAACAACTAGGATGCAGGAAAACGTAATTCAATACCTGTAAGATGATGCAAAGATGAACAATGTGAGGCTAATAGGCATCAATGAGAAGGAAGGCATCAATACAAATGATATAAAAAGAATATGGGCAGAAGTAATAGCAGAAAACTTCCCAAATATAGGGCAACAATCTGACATTCCTGTGACCGAAGCATATAGAACTCCAAATAATATCAATCTAATGAAAACCACACCCAGACACAAAATAATCAAGATTCCAGAAATTCAGCATGGGAACAGTATACTAAAAGCCCCTAAAGAAAAGAAACATCATATTTAAAGGAAAACCCATCAGAATAACAGCATATTTTTCTTCACAAACCATCAAGTCAGGAAGAGCATGGAGCAAAGTACTGCAAGTCTTGCAAGAAAACAAATTCCAACCCAGACTGATCTATCCTGCAAAACTCTCTTTCAAATATAATGGAGAAGTGAAATATTTCCATGACAAAGAACAACTAAAGAATTTCATGATGACAAAGCCGAGCCTACACAGACTACTAAATGATGTTCTAGAGAGGGAGCAAATTGATCATAGCCCCATGAATGAGAATGGAAAGAACCTGTCAAATAGGGCAAACAATTAAACAGAGGAGAATAACAGGTATACAATAGTAGTCTTTCAGTTACTCTTTTGTGTTTAGCAGCAGAATATTTTCATCAGCACACTCTACAAATGGACTTCTCTTCTACCCTATGGGTCATGATTCCACCTGAGTCTACAGGGTAGATTTCAAAGAAATAGCTGTAGCTCAGTTCCACAAGTGACACCTAGCCACCATTAACTGTTGCGGTCATTATGCATGTCCACAACACACTAGAACTTTGTGCGATATCCTATCCTCAAACTGTTAGAAGTGCTGGTTATTTACTTGCCATTCCAGTATTTATCTTATGTTTTACTCTTTGTACTTCTTTGCAATCATGAAAACTCTTTCTTAGTTCGATTGTTTTGAAACATTTAATTTTCTGAATATTGCTTAATCTTAATTTTTGTTCTAAAATTTATACTGTATCTTTGACTTACAATTTATTTAAAAGACATTGTATGATATCGTCTAGTATCAGAAACTTAGAAAGTATATTTCCATTTTCTGTTGACTTTATATTACTTCTTCCTTCTCTTTGATACACACATACACACACATTTATGGGGAAAAAAAATACGTGTATAACCCAGCATAAGATTGGTACTGTTTCATAGAAATCTGGAATGATCTTTAAATAAGGGTTCATCTAATATATTTTTATATAGTCCTGCATTACTATCATATTGAGAGCTCTTTGTTGTTCATGCAGGAGCATACTGCAACTTCTCTTGCCTTTTGAATTATGCTCTTTGTTATTTCCTATATGCTACTTCTGGAGATATTAAAATATTTCAAGTTTGTAAAAAAATTAAAGAAAGAAAAAAAAAGAAATATGTAATAAGAAAGTAAAAATCATCTATAGTTTTCTCCATGTAGAGATAAGCATGATTCCTATCTATGCACTGCTTTTCCTTTTTCTATCTACATTCAGATATTTTCTGTATAGGCAAGATTGCTGTATATATGTATATACCTTGTCATTTCGCTTACTATTGAAATATAGATGTTTTCAAAGTCAATGAAATTATGTGAAGGGTTAAATTGTTCAGTGGTAGGGCACTTTCCTAGCATGTGTAAAGTCCTAGGTTCAGTCCCCAGCACCATACACACACACACACACACACACACACACACACACACACACGAAAACCTAATTTCCCATGGCTACATTACATTGTATAGTGAAGGGAAAAGGAAAAAAGAGCATAAAAGGAAAAATTACTGGCAAAGCTTTTGTAAGTAGAGGAGCAATAAGGAGAAGAGGGAAATGGGAAAAATAATCCAGATATATCATGTACAGGTACAAATTCAATATGATGAATGTTATCATTATGTATATCTAAAATGTACCAATAAAATTAATTAAGAAAAAAAATAAAAGTAGAGAACTTGGCACATAATAGATAGTAACTATTAGATGCACAAATGGATAAGTGACACGTATGACAGCTTAAGCTCTTCAAGGACAGAGTACAATGGACCTCTGATTTATGAACTCAGTTCATCCCCAACGGTTGGTTGCAGCTCAGGCTGTCAATTGAAGGCTCAGGCTTCTCTGTGCAGCCTCCAAGTCTCTCTCCTGTGTATAGGCAGATCTCAGTGTCCTTAGAGAGACACTGGCCCAGGATTTCTCAATTGACCCCATACAGGAAAGGATAGTGTAATGTTCCCTCCAGAGCTCTTTAAGGGTGAAATCTGTATGTGAGCCATCTGGAAGCACAAGTACTAGGGTCAGAGCTCAAGACTTTGGTCATAAGTTAAAGCTAGACTTCCAGTCATAACCCAAGTTGTTCCTATGTCAGGCTGATTATAACTCAACAGTCCATTGTACTAGGTTTCAGAAAAACCGAGTTAAGAAAAAGTTCTCATTTCCCTCATGGGGTTATTGTACCAGCTCTTGGTAGGCACAATGATGGGAAAAAGGCTTCTCACAGGGGAAAGAGGTCACTTGTGGCTGTTCTCTAGGTAGGGTTCCTACATGCTGGCCCAAAGAAGGTGGAGGGTACCTAATTGCAATGCACAGCCAACCCCACTTACACAGTTTCACCCACAGAAGGAGAGGAGGTAGAGACAGGATGGGCTGAGAGCATCAGGCATAGCCTGAGGCCCACTGCATTCTGAACATGTGACAGGTTATGATCCTGTCAGAGCCCTCTGCACACTACTATACAAAGGGGAGATGTAAACAAAAGTCATCAATTTTCCCACTTGATATTTCACTCCTGGAGAAGTTTTGGGTGAATATCAATCATTGCCTCGGTTAACCCTTATCAACCTTCTCACACATGAAGTCACATGAGAGAGTGACATTTATAGGTCTGTTGAAGGTCTGTGTGCAGGATGCTAAGGAATAGTAATTTGCAAAATAAAATAATGAGCCAAGCAACAAGAGTATTTTTCCTTCCCGTGAACATATTGATGACATAAATATGTATTATTTAAGAGTTTGTACTATTTAAGAGGTAGAAGCAGAATTCCTTCTAGAAAGAAAAACTGTCTTTAGAGAAATCCTTTCGTAGGCTTTTAGAGCTTGGGCACAACAAGAGAGGGATTCTCTTATGTTGCTGGAGACAAGGTGTCTTTTCTTTGCTTCATAATATGTTGCTCAGTTTTCTAGTCTATAAAATGGGATTGATAAGAGTACATAGCTCATACTGTTCATAAAAATTAAATGAGTTAAAAGATATAAAGTACTTGGAAAAGTTTCTGGCATAATGTAAATACGCAGCATATATTAGGCTCTGCTATAAAGTAAGCCAGAAAGCTTTTTTTTTTTTTTTTTTTTTTGTATTTGGGACAGGGTCTATAGGGTCTACAGGGTCTCACTGCATAGATCGGACTCATAGTGATTCTCTTGTTTACAGCCTCCCAAATGCTGGGATTACAGGTGTGAGCCACCACATCCAGTCTCAATCGCCTTCTCAGCATGATGGGGGGTGGGGCTCGGGGATCAAACTCCTAGCCCCGCATCTGCCTAAGCAGGCCTTTTAATCTGCTGAGCTATTTGGTCAGCTCTAAGAAAGCTAAATTGTTATGTAAAGAAATTAGGTTAGAAACTATGAAAGCAAGAAAGAAAACAAGTATAGGAGTGGAATGCTCAACAAGATGGATGAAGTAGGCATGCCAGTGGAAACCATAATCAATAAAAATTACCCAACTGGAGATGGTGGGGTGGGTGGATGGGGGACACAATTTTTGAGATGCCTCTGAATGATTCCCTGCTTAGTATTCTTGTACTTCTGTAATTCCTTTCTTAAATATGAGAAATCCCTAATGACTGGTCTTAAATTAACCAAATAGAAAAAAAGTGATGCTAATAGGTTTTCCATGGTTAGAATATAAGAAACGCTCTGTGTCTGTGTCTGTCTGTTTCTCTCTCTCTCTCTCTCTCTCTCTCTCTCTCTCTCTCTCTCTCTCTCTCTCTCTCAGAGAACTTCAAGGCAAGGAGTCAAGGGAGACCTCCAAGCTATGACCTGAATGCAGATAAATTCTACCAACAACTACAAAAGTGAACTAGGAAGGAATCAGGTGAGCCACCTCTGGATTCCTGGCCCATGCAAACTGTAAACCTTGTTGTTTTGAGACTGGGCATGGTGGCGCACGCCTGTAATACCAGCACTTGGGAGGCTGTAAACAGGAGAATCACTACAAGTCTGATCTAGTAGTGAGACCTTGAATACCCTGTAGACCCTTTCCTAAAATACAGAAAAAAATTATTGTTTTAAGCTCTTATACTTTAGAGTAATTTGTTATACATTGGCAGATAACTACAACAGAGAGTGTAAAATGAAAAAATTGAGGGGAAAATGGTCAAAGGCTTTCTAAGAACAAAGCATATAATAACATGTTTTAAGTTCACTGATATGCTGTTTTTGTAGTAAATACTTGTTGGTGCCTGTGATATTTATTCAAAGTCTACTACACAAAAGTGTCAAAAGCAGAGTATTTTGGAGAAATCTTGAAAAAGAACATAAATTCCAAGTTTATCTTCACAAGACATAGAGAGAGAAGAGGAACAGCCAATCTGAAGCAAGATTGAAAGACTTTAAATGAACAGAAATGGGATCCTGGGAGACAAGTAAACCCCAAGCCTTCTCCCTCCTGACCTCATTCTCCATGCCTAAAGTATATGAAAATACAGTGGAGAGTGGGCGAGGTTTCCTATCTTTTCCTCCTCTCAAGTGATCAACTGTGCCAAATCCTACTGAAGGGACAAGAATTACACACTGCATTTAATGACTCAGTGATCTCAGGGGGACCTAGGGAGGTGGTTTGGGTGGAAAGATGTATGTAAACCCTGAGAGGGCTGAGTCATAGTGGTGAAGGGCAGATGAACACCCTGAGGTCACCTCATACTTTCCTTTAATCACTGTACCTCCCTCAGGTCAATAACAGGACTGAGGTAACCTGTAGTGCTTGGTCTGTAAGAAATCAGTAAGTGCTAGTTTGCCTTATGGAATTTCATTGTTTTTCTTCTTCTTTTTTTTTAAATGTTTGTGTGTCTTATTTACTTTGATGGAGAGAGGGCCATCCTATACTGTTCAGGAAATTATAAACCCATTTATGTAGCAGGTCCAGTTTAGGATGAAAAAGTCTCTAGATAAGTTCATGAAGATGTCTTAGTTGGTTCAGTTTGCTCTAACAGATACTATAATTTTGTTTTGTTTTTAACAGCAAAAATGCATTTCTCACGGTTTTGGAGGATTGAAAATGCAAGATCAATGCACAAGCACATTTTGGAGGCGGTGAGGGCTTGCTCCTCTGTACAGATCCATCTCCGTGCAATGTTTTCACATAGTGGATGGCAAGGCAGCCTTCCGCACCTCCTCCAAGGGGACAGTTGCTTGATTCAATAAGGCTTCATCCTCACGACCAAGTTCCCTCCCATGGGCCCCTCTGCTACTGTAGTCACCTTAGAGATAGGGATTTAGTTCTCAGCATATACATTTTGGAAGGAAACAAACATCCAGAAACAGAAGGGCAAAAATAAAATAAAAATAAGCAGAATAAAACTAAATCTCTGCACTCCTCCCCAAGCTCCTTTCCTAGAGCACCTGCTCCACTCCATGACAGTCTCACAAATACACAAAGAGGCAAAGTCCAGTGGACGTTGGCAGCCGTGCTCCACTCTATGAGAGCTGCTCATCTCCTTCCACGCTGCTCAGCCTCACCTGACAGGCTACTTCCAGGGTCCAGCGCAGCTGCTGTTTTCCACCTAAGACACAGCTAAACATGTGACCCAGAGTCAGAACTCCTGGGAGACCAGAGATCTCGGAGTCAGGATTCCTAATCTGGATCCACTTGGGGCATTTGTTCATTTTGCCAAAACATTTTAGAAATGTCCTGGTACCCATTCCATAATATAAGACATGAGGGTAGATAATTCCCCCCTGCTGCCTTATAAGATGATCATTAAGATCAAGTAAGACCATGTTGGGAAAGTTCTGTGGACACTTTTATTACAAATATGAAAGTAATCCTCATCTCATAAAAATCTTCATACATACATTTTAAGTGGAATATGAATAGATAAGAGATGTGATTAATTATACTGTGAGTGTTGACATTAAAAATTATTACAGCAAAAGACATAGCACCATTGATCTCCCTCAGAATACTCCCCTCCCTCAACACACTTATTCTACCCTTCTTACTCTTTCTGGAGCAGTTCAGGAAGTCCTCTTTCACAAGTTATTGGTTACACAGTTGAGGCTGGCCTGATAGCCTAAACTGATACAAAATGTTCAACTTTCATAGTCATTTATTGACCTTGGGGAAGAGCTAGAAGTTGCACAGTACCAGATTCAGAGATTAAAGTGAATATAAACACATCATGAGGATTTTATGAGCCTTTCTGTTGAATTAAATTTGGTAGCAGCACGTACTGCACTGTTGCTCATGCCTTGTAAAGACACTTGTGAAGGAGGAGTTCCAGAACGGCTAGGACAGTGGCAAGAATGCTAGGACAAATGTTCTCAAAGGGAGGAGGGTGCTTTGATGGGGATTAATAGCAATGTATCTTTTATTGGAAGCATTTTAAAAACATTCATTATATATTTTGATCATTCCTTGCACAGTAAAATTAAAAGCTAACAATTCTACTTTCAGGTATCTACACTATAAAGACTGTTGGATGGCTCTTTGCAGAAATATTTACAAGCATTCACACAAAAAGTAGCTAAAGAAAATTACTAGAAATAAATGTTCAGTAACAGACAGATGGATAGTGATATATGAAACAGAAATAAGATGGAGTATCATATAATTGCCAAAAAAGGCATTGGAACTACATACAGTACAATGTAGAAGAATGTTAAATGTTAAAACCAGAGTGAGTGAATAAAAAGAAATGATTTAAGAAAGAATATACATTGTGTGAGGACATTTATGTAATGTTGAAAAATATGCAAAATAATTTTCATATTGTGTATGGATGCACACACATAATGCAGAAAATTTAAAGTCCTGGGCATGGGAAATTAAAATTCTTGTCAGAAACAGGGAAAAGGATCCACAGCAGGTACATATGGGACTAAGCTGTGTCTTTAACAATTCATTTCCTTTTCAGGCGCAAAAGAAAGAAATTGAAGCAAATACAACAAGATATTAAAATTGGACAGGCCTCAACATATGTGTTTTTGCACATTCTGTGATCTATGCATTATGGAGTCTATGTTTTCTTATATGCTTAAAATATTATAGAATGGTTTTCAATAAAGAAAAAGTACCTGCATAAAGAAAATAATAGGAAATGCAGGCTATGTTTCACTTATAAAGAGATTCTTAATATCATAGCTAAAATAAAAAAGATGTAATCTAAATGTTCAGTAATAAATTAGTGACTAACTAAATTGCAGTGTATGCATGTAATTGACCAACAAAACTATTGTTGAAAAGAAAAATATTCAAGTAATACTAAATGATAAGGCCAGATACAAAATAACATGCAATATTACCTAAAACATAAAAGTTTATATGTATAGAGGTGTGTTCATATTTCTTTATGTAAGCAATAAACTGAAATTGTAATAGTTTATATCTACAGTATAATATTAAAAATAGCATTGATTTCTTACTGCTTTTCTATACTTTACATTTTAATATGAGGCACATGAGCAATCTGTAAATAAAACCTATATTGAAACTGTTTAACTGTTTAGCCATTCAGACATGTCAGCAATCAGATAGACATGAAAGTATGCTGTTCATGTAACAACAGGACTGTAGTGTCTAAGCCACATAGATATTAATGCCATTTAATCTGCCTCTCCTGCCTCGAAGGAATGTATCAAGTTTAATGGATATAGTTTCTGTTTTAAGATCCTCAAGACATTTGTTAGTTGGCCCATATTTATAACTGCACCTAAGCACTTTCTCCTAAGCTCCTTGCTCATACAATTAACCACACACTAGCCATCATCTTGTCTATATCCCTCAGACCTGAAAATCAGCATCTCAGAGTGAATAATCCCGCTGTCTCATCCCTCAGACCTGCAAATCAGCATCTCAGAGTGAATAGTCCCGCTGTCTCCTTGTTTCTGTCCCACTGGTTCCTCCATCTCCATCTTTTGCATCAGCAAATGCCAGAAGCCTGCATCCAACTAACAGGCCACCTTAGAGTTCCCTGTCATCTCCCAGGGTTCTCCTCTCCCCCTCACTCCCAGAATCCCCCTGGGTAGCTTAGTGTCTAGATCTTGCCTACCCAGGTCACTCTCTCTAGCCTTTAATTTGTATTCCCCTTTAATTCAGTCTCCTAACAACTGCCAGCATGCAATATACTCTTTCTAGAAAATAACAAAATATGAAAAAGAATTTGAATAGACCTATATAATTTTGGATTGTACCAAATAAAGATATATAATCACTGATAACTGTTTGAGAACCACAAATATGTGAGTGATGAGGAGTTAAGGCACTGTACTTTGGCCTGCGCACACCCAGCTCTGTAACAAAAGCTCTGTCATGATGGAATAGCTCATGGTCATCTGATGGAGGGGTCAGTCACCACTCATGTGCTGCAGCTCATGACTGCAGGGAGAACGAAATGTGACTTCCCCAGCAACAATTGCGTTTTCATTTCTAGAAATGGAAATATATTCTGTTCAATTACTGGAGAACAAGAAGTAGAAATCATTGTTTTTGGTGCATCTCTTGTCTTCATTTATTCAGGAAAAAATAAATTAACCTAATGTGGGGATTTAAATTATTACAAACCAGAGTAAGAAGAAACTATTTTAATATACAAGTGAGCTGCATACATATTTTACAATCCCCCAAAGTATGGTAATGCTGCATCTCAGCTTTAGAGTTGAGCTTTCTGTGCAGAAAAATTAGAAAATGTTCGTGAGGATACTTTTTTTCTGTACTATTTATTATTTTTCTCCCTTCTGATTTGTGAATCTCCTGTAAGGTATCAAAATAATGTACCAAATTTTGGTGTAAAAATAAAGCATGAACGAAATTATAAGAAATAAAGCCATGCTGTTAAGTTGAGCTGTGGGGGACTCAG
>NW_004524796.1:1869612-1884294 GCF_000260255.1 Octodon degus
AAAAAAGCATGAAGGGCCAGCCAGATAGCTCAGTGGACTAATTGCCTGCTTAGGCAAGTGCAGGGATTGGGGCTTGATACCCAGCACCACATGCCATGCTGGCCCCACCCACGGGCGCACTGAGCCAGCCACTGAGACCAGGTGTGTTGGCACACACCTGTAATCCCAGTGCTAGGGAGGCTGAAAACAGGAGAATCACTGTGAGTCAAGGCTGGATAGTGAGTCCCTGTACCATATATATTTTTTAAAAAGCATGGAAATTTGCTAAGATGCTATATTAAAGAATGCATAAAAATATTTAACACACATTTTAAGATTCTAAAAAGTATTTTAGAATAAAATAAGATGAGTTGTTTATGAATTAATGGTGAATATTAACAAAGAATTGAAGATTTTGGATTTAGTATTGTATAACTTAAGATTCACAATTTTAAGAAGATAACTATAGACCTTTAACATGGTATCAACAGTCATAGTCATAGAAGTAATAGTAGCATTATTAGTAAGAGAAATATTAAGAGTTGCAACTAATATTGTCTCTATCAGTCACCAGTTAGTAATTTAAATACATTTTTAAAAGTTAATTCTTCCAGCTCCATTCTGTTATTGGGAAAACTGAGCCTCAGAAGACATAGTGTCTTGTGCTGTCACACTTAGTTGCAGAGTAGCACAACTCCCGCCTTTGTGATAGCTGATGAATCATCATTAAACCAAAAGAAAAGGTAGCATCAAGTTTTATTCACTCAGGGTGTTGCGAGACCACAGCACTATGAAGCTAAGTGAGCTCTCCTTAGTCAACTCTCAGAAAGACAGTCATCACCCCCTAGAAATAGCAAGAATGTCCCCCACCGCTTCCCAGAACTACAGTAAGGCATCGTAAGCGGAATTTTAGAAAGCCTTATATTGGGCTCTGGTAGATTGCAGTGTGGTTGGCATCTGTCATGCATTCCATTCCACTGAACATGCATGGGATTCCCAGCATGGCTAATTTAGCAGGACATGGAACAAAGAGAACTGTGTCTAGGGCAATAAATAACCCCAAATTTTAAATCCCTGAGTTCTAAACTTGATTCTTGTTTTGAATTCAGATATAAATCTATGCCTTTCCCATTTCTGGTCTAAGTGCAATTCTCTGGCTTGGCATGGCTTCTTTTCTTATCTTGACCATGGCCATATTTGACTTTCAGCCTGGTTCTCACCTTTTACTTCACTTCTACAGCTATCTAGCATTGTTTTCTGCTTTGAGTTACCTTAAAGCTGTCAACCTAAAAAAAAAATATGGGGAAGCATATGATATTTTGGGTAAAAAAAAATAATTCCCATTAAGGGGCAAAATCAGTTTTGAAATTATAGAATTCACATGTTGGGTAGGATACTATCACCGGTAATGTAATTCACATTTTCAAGTTTGGATTGCTTTAAGACAGAGGAAATACTAAATGACAGAGAGGGGAATCCCTCAGGAAATTATACAAGCTGTTAAAATCATAAATGTAAGGAAGAAAGGAAATGAAAATATTACTCATTATAGCAGCTTTTCTCAGGAGTTGTAGGGAGGAAGCATCGGTTTCCTCAGTCAGTGATATTTTCCAAGGTATGCTGCTCTGAGACTAAATGCCAAGTTAAACTCACACCTGCACCACTTCTCTATCACTCCTTCCTATTGTCCTGTAGCTTTACAGAGGAATATGAAGTCCGACAATTTGTAGTTGCTGCAGTCAGACCCTGAAAGATTTATGAAATGTTGATATGAGAAGAAATCTAAGATGCACTTCTTACTTCCTCAAATAAACAACCATTTCAGGAGATTTTTAGCTGCAGTGTAAACCAAATCCCACGTCCACAAACTGAGATCTGAGGGCTCAATCTATCTCTTTCCTTATTCTGGGTGTGTAACTTTGGGAATAGACGTTAGTGATTCGTTGGGTAGTGGAATTCAAAATGGCCAAGCAGCTTATCAAAAGCAGGTCAACAAAACAAACAGCTTCAAGTAGCAAATGAAACTAAAATGTCTATGGTGGAGAGAAAAGAGGAATGGAAAAAACTGAAAGAGACAAAGACACAGACAGACAAGGACACAGAGATATTTCTGACGTGGGTTCATTTCTAACACAGTAAATATTTAAAGAACTGTTTCCTTTGTTTTTCTGAAGTTCAGAGTTCTATTATTCCCTGTTTCTCTTTGCTCTGATCAGGAAATGATCAGTGTTTTAAAAGGAAACATACCATGAGAGGCTTCTTACAAAAATAAAATAAAATATAAAATAAAATAAAATAAAATAAAATAAAATAAAATAAAATAAGGATCCTGCATTGTGTGGCTGCCCTGTTTACCCTGCACTTTATTGCCAGATAATGTTCACAGACACTGCCCATTTGGAGTGGGAGCGAGGGGTCTGGGTTTTTTCAGTGCAAATCAGACACTTTGCTTTCTTTCTCTGAGGCAGAGGCAAAAAGCTTCAGACAGAAAGCAGTTCTGAGTCGTCTGCAGTTTTTATTTTGTACTGGGCTCTGTGAATCCTAGTGTATGTCAGGAGTGGCTGGATGTGGACTGTGGTCTATTGCTGTTATCTGCTCCTAACTGATTCTCAGAAGGCAGACATTCCATTGAGCTGAGCAAAGAGGATGCTGTTCAGTCTCCAGGGGCCAGCTGGTGCTGGCTTCTCCTCTTCCCCTCTCACACTGCAGTACAACCAGCCTTTCTCCAAGATCAATAAGAGCTTGCAGAGCTACAAGAACCCCAGGCTCAGGAGAGAGACTCTAATTAAACAATTAAACTGCCAGCTGGAGGTCACTTTACTACTCATATTTCATGAAAAGAAACACAATGGAGCCACTTTCCTGTGCTGACCACACAGCGCCATACCCAGCCAGTGGATCCCACTGTTGCACTACAAGAAGCACTCCCAACATGTCCTTGCAGAGAGCCTGAAGTTAATCAGCACGAGGCCCTGGAAAATGAGCAGAAAGTGCAAACACATTACCAGCTCTGCTGAAACCTGACTGCAAGTGGAGCTGGCTGATTAGCACCTCATGAGGCCATCACCAGAAGTTCCAAGAGAAGGGCAGTTTCTCTCCGATGTCATTATAGCAGCATGTGATTCTAAAACACACCTCTGTGATGTTGTATCTAAGTCCTCATGGGGCTCAAAATAGTGAGACTGCAGGTCAATAGCCATTCCAGGGAGTGAACTGATTATCGCACATTTGTCAGGGTGCCTCTGCAAGTTTTCATCTAAGCTCTGATTGTTGCAGGAGGAGAGATGATCAAAACTCATTCATTCACTTCTTGAGCCATGTACTTCCTAAGAATTCATGCGTCAAGTACATTAGCGCTTTTCTGTACAAAAACTCCTACTGTTGGCTATGTAAAAAGGAATTGAGACTGTATATTACTGTTGTATTTTAAATTTTTGTTTCCTCTACCTGCTGAATTTTCCCTTTACTTCCAAGAGCAATGGCTTACAGTTTCCTGTGGGTTTACCCTGCCTCCTCCTGGGACCAGCATGGACTAGAACTACTATAAGAACTCTCACCTGTATACACAAGAGAGTATAGAGTTTGATTCCTATCCCATGCCCTGTACATGTGTGTCCCAGAGAATGAGACTTGGTGGCGATATACATTTGACTTTGACTCTGAGAATGAATGCTCCTCCAGGCTCCACTGCCATCACCTGTCATTACTGTCCACTATATCTCTACCTTCTTTTCCTGTTACTTCTCCAGAACATAAACCTTAATTGGATGTTCTTCCCTAGTCTATCCCTTCTTGCTTTGCTTGTCCAGGAGCCCAATTTTATAAATAAGCAAACACTGATCCTTAGGCCATCCAGAGAGTGAATAGAGTTGCCACAACTAGAAACGAGGATTTGGCGAGGTCTGGCATATAACTGACACCAGAAACTCAATGAACGAATGGAACTGACTTGAAACAATGATATTTTGACTTGCTTAAGTCAAAAGTCTCTAACAGTTTTCCTTATATTGATAACTGAAGTTTGTATTCATTTGGAATAGAAGGTCAAAGTGGCTCCACAGTAATCCTGATATTATTTTCTCTTTTAATTTTCTGTGTCTGCTTTATTTTGCTATTCAGTTTCTTACATGTAGCCATAACTTATGCTTTATCAAAATACTCTTATTTTAGGAAGTATAAAATCATTATTTTAGTGCTGGCCTTGCTATTAATTTTCATCTACTCTTCATCCTGACCATTCTGAACTCTATTTCTCTTTGAATAAAGAAATAAAATTGAGAGACATTTTTCTCTCTTTTCTAACTTTAGCATTCCATATATTTATGAGTTGTTTATGACGGTCACCTACATGGCCCTTAAGTTAATATTTCTACTATAAGAAATAAACTATTACAAAAGTTTTAAAAAACATTGGCTGGCCCATCTAAGCACAATTTACCTCAGTATTGAAGGGTACACTTGAGGTCTATTAAAAACCCTATGAATAGAAACCTTATCCGACAGCACCACTGGCAGCTCATTATTTTTCTCTTTGCTAATGACTCTTTCTAAGCAGCAGGACCAAGGAATTAATTTGAATGTCCCCAAAATGAATGATTGGCTTTGTATGAACTTAAACTGCTGAGATTATTATGTAAGATATTGGACTTTTGGGTACATTTCACAGGCAGTGTCCATCTGGCCCTGAAGCTAGATGGCTGGTGTTTCAATGCCTGCCTTCATGATCCCCTGCACAACTGACTTTGCTGGGAGCCAAACTTCTAGCCTTGCCAGGGCATCACCCCACCTGACTGGAAACCACTGTGAGTGTCCTGTCCCCATGACTGAGTCCACTTGGCAGCTACAGATGGAAGATTGTGGATCTGTGTTGCATTTTACTTGTATACTTTTAAAGACATTTCTTTGTCATGTTGTAAATTTAATTGATCCTATAAGCAAATATGACTTAACTTATAGACAATTTCTGCACAAATAAATTGATAAATCAGAAAAAAAAGGCTAAGGCCACGTATTCCAATTTCTCATTTTGCAAATATGAAGTTTATGGGGCCAATCTGGCTCTTCTTTGGGTCTCTTTCCTGTTAACATGACTTTGTAATTATTCCTTCTACATGCTACACTCAGCTGCCCTTTTTCCATCAGTACCTTCTCCTCTTGACATAATCTCAGCCTCTCTGTTATTTTTTTGAAACGACTTTCCTGGATTTTGCTTTACTTCCTATGGGCCACTAATTTCTTGACGTCCGTAGAAAAGATCAGTAACTCTTGCCTCTCCTAAATCACCCTGATCTGTAGTCTTCCACCACTACCCACACCAAACCTTCCCCTTACAGATTAGTGAAGAATGAGTCCAATGGCTTTGTTTCAATCTGCATTCTAGCTGACCTCTGCTGGCCCTGACACCATGGGTCACTCTTCACCACAGCTTCACTTTGGGTCCTGCGTGACCATTCTCTCTACGGTTTTCGACTGACCTTCCCATTCTCCTTCTACTCTTCCTTCCTTTCCTCCTTCTGTCTCCCTCCTTCCCTCCCTCCATTCTTCCTTCCTTCCTCTGCATTACTGGGGACTAAGCCCACAACCTCACTCACGCTGGGCAAGCACTCTACCACTGAACTATGTCCCCAGGTTTTCATACTTTATTCTGAGACATGCTCTCATTAAATTGTCCAGGCTCATCTGAAACATGTAGCCCTCCTCCCTGAACCTCACAGCTAGATAGGCTTATAGGGATGCATCACCACACCCAGCTCACTGCCACATTTCTACTAGAGAGATTCTGTCACGTAAATGTCACCACTAGTGTGAAACCTTTTCTCTTTCTAGGCGTGAATGAACCATTCCTGCCATTTTCCCATGGCTATGATGACAGGGAACTGAATTCTCAGAGTGCTAAATGCTTGCTTCTCTACCATGACAACAGTCCCATTGAAGAGTTTGAGGCCCAGAGCCAAAGAGGAGCAGATGTTAGAGTAACTAAACACACACCTCCGCAAGCACTCAGCAGCAGCAGCTCATGATCATGGCTAGCACAAACCACAAACGCTCTATACTGACAGCAAGCAAGTCACCACATTGCCTTAAATATCCCAAAGACAAATATGTCATGGGTTCTCTTATTCTACTTAATAAAATGGAAGCTGAAAGTTTAACATTCTCTCAGGCACCACAGTTGTAAGTGCCTGGGTCCAGGCTCAGCCCCAGGTCCATTCCACCACAGAGTTAGATTGCTCAGCTGTGGGATCCCAGTGAATCTCACCTCTGGTGAGTTCCTTTTGTATATCCTGGCTTGAGGTATCTGCTTCTTGATGCCTCCTGCCTGCTGCCTGGGCTATTCTGACAACTTTATACAGGATTCCCTACCACTACAAATTGTTGGAGAAACAGTTCAACAACAATAACATTTTGTGTTTTGAACTCCTCCCAGCACCTGTCTATGTGTTTATTTTCCCCTTTCCATGCCTCTAACCATATCATATTTGAAGTCTCACTTCCCCTATCTGTTCCCTCCTGCTAAGTTTATCAAACCAAGCCCTAGGGGCCGCATGCTGAGATCTGGCTGCGGTGAACAGAAAACCTTGTGTACTTACACCCCATGGAGGTGGAAAACCCTTGTCTTGCCCACGAAAGGGAAACCAACACATCTATGATGGCGGTGCCTTTGACCTCGGTCTGGTCACAGGCTGTGTGTGTTGACTTCTGTGCATTACAGATTTTCCTAAAGAGAAGTCATTATGTAGATTATGGAGTTTCCCAAAGAGAAGAAGCTGTACTGCCCCCTCATCTGCAATCCACATCATGCACACTCGGGGAGGGAGCAAGTCGTCAGAGATGCCCCTGCACGCCCGGCTATGAGCAGCTTGCCTCTGGCTCATCATACCTTCTCATGAAGAGTCCTTCTTTTGCTTCAGTGTTTAGTTTACCTTTATTCTTCAAGGCATTTTCCAAGAGCAGAGAGTTCCTGGGTGATAGTTATTTGCTTTCTTCAAACAGAGACTTCTTCCATTGTCTTTTTTTGGTGGAAGTCAGTATTTGGCCTGCTATTTTCTTAAAGGTATATTTTCCCAACCACCCACTACCCTGGCTGATTTTACTATTTATAATATATCTTTAGTTTTTAAAAGGTATCTTTCTACTGATCCTGCTTAGCGTTTTGGTTAGTTTTTTATAAAATGATGTTTTCTTTCAGTTTTGGAAAAATCTTCAGCTTTTTAAGTATTGCTTTTGTTTCACTTAACTCTCTTTTCCTTGTAGGATTCTAATTAAATATATGTTAACCCTTTTCTATGTATTCCTTATGTGTCTTAATCTCTCCTCTAAATTTTTAGTCTGTGCGATTATCTCTGCTTTTTACCCTACAGACTTTTTTTTCCCTGTACTTAGGACACAGTCTATAGGGTCTACAGGTTCTCACTTTGTAGACCAGACTCATAGTGATTCTTCTGTTTTAGCCTCCCATCACTGGGATTACAGGCACAGGCCACCACACCCAGTCTCAATTGCTATCTCAGCACATCTCGGGCAGGGCCATCACAGCACGCCAGGGATCGAACCCCAGTCACTGTTCTCTGCCTAAGCAGGTGCTTTAGTCCACTGAGCTATCTGGCTGACCCTACCATACAGATTCTTCTAACTTATTTTTCAGGTCATTATTTATCTCTTCATTTCAGTCTAACCTCTCCCCTAGATAAAGAATTTATAACAACAAAAATAAAAACTTTTGGCTGAGGTCTTCATTTTAGTTATAGAATTTATCATTTTTTTAATTTTTCAATGGGTTTGTTTTCATATTTACAATATCTTTTTTTTATAACTTGTAACTTTTTGCTGAAATTTATCTCCATGACTTCATAATCATAGTTGCTTAGCAACTTGTGGTGGGTGAACTCAGTACCCTAGTGGTATACTAGGGGTTTGCTTCTAGTCACTTGACACTGGGGTGCAGGCTCAATGAGGGCTGTTACAAAAATTGATTTGGTCAAATATCAAATCAAGATATTTGGATCTCATGGAAAGCAGAACTCTGTGAGAACCCTCAGGAGCTTGATGATATTTGATCTAAATTACTTATGATAAATCTATTTTATTCTACTCCTCTGATCTCCTTTGTAGCCAGTTCTGACCAATGATATGGGAGAGGGGTTGTGGAAATTTTGCTTTTCTAATTAAGTCACATGCACACACAAATACACAAAGCAGCAATAGTCAACACTGTTATTTCTTCCTTTCTCCAGATGCAGACACACAAAGAATGTTCGGGAAGGAAAGAAAAGAAAAGAATAGAATGCAAGCAAACAGGCCAAATAGCTCAGTGGATTAAAGTGCCTGCAAGCAGGCTCAGGGGCCAGGGGTTCTATACCCAGGCTGCCATGCTGGCCCGGCCCCCGCCCCCGGGGCGCAGTGAGATGTGATTGAGATTGGGTGTGATGGTGTGTGCCTGTAATTCCAGCACTTGGGAGGCTGTAAACAGGCAAATCACTACGAGTCCAATCTAGTAGTGAGATCCTGAACACCCTATAGACCCTTCCCTAAAATACAGAAAAAAAATTTAAAAGAAAGAAATTATTTGTTGTCAATTTCCCAATGACTGAGTAACAAACACAGTGAAAGTCAATGAGGATAGAGCAGATAGAGCTGCTAAATAAAACTTGACACTGTATACCTCGTGCTCTGTTTTTTATAAAAAAATCTTTTTTTCTTTTATTTTAAGTGCTAGTGGTTGGCTTTTTCATAATTTGACAAGAAATTACTCATAGCAAATTAAATCACTAAATGTACTCATCTGACAAAGTTTTGACCCAAGTTTGACTGATGATCATGCTTGAAATTTTTATCACTTACCATAATACAAGAATCCGGAGGTTCCAGGTCAAAGTCAGTGACATTCAAGAGGATATGGTGATGTTTTTCAACTTGAATGATCCAAGAACATTCCGTATTACTTCTATAATGGTTGGGGTAATTTGGAGAGTGAATCTGTCCACTGGGAGTATGGAAGATCCCACCACAACCTGTAAGTGGGAAACCCAGTTCAACAATGAGAGGAATCATAACTGTAGGTCAACATATGACTTTTCTTGACTGTTAGTTTTATTTGGTCTTTGATGAACTTTTAAGTTTTGAAACACTAGTCACATTAATTCATTTATTCCAATAGAAATAAACAGATATGTACTGTATAATACTAGGCAAATGCATCAAATACTCTAAAGAAGAATGTCCAAAGTTATTTAAAATAATAATGAAAAATAAAAGAAAAACAAATCATGCTTTCACAAAGCCATGAACTGTCTCTTCCTTGCTTTCTAAAATAAAGCATAATGGAAAAATAATCATTCCTTCAAAGTATTTGCTAATTCAGTAATATTAGACTTAACAAATAATATAGTACAAATAGATATAGTACAATTACTTGTGTTGTTTTTAATTTCTATGGCATTATCAAATACCTGTTAATTCAAAATCTATCTTTATTAACATTATTGTTTGGGCTTATAATAATATAAACCATTAATAGAAACATGACAGCATTCTGTTCTAGTAATTAAGAATCATTCAGGGATAATCTAAGGACTGTATTGTAAATTCCTATGTAAATAACTTTAAGAGAGATTCCATGTCATGACTGTGTTACCTTGGAGTTAAAGAACTAGAACTATAAGGTGGGCTGGTATCACAATTCTGTGTTGACATTTCTAGCTCTGAGACTTAAGGCAAATCACTGCCTTCTGTAAGCCTCAGTTTCCCTATGTTTAAGTTGAGGATATAAAGTAGACTTCATTCATAGTACAATTATAAATTTAAATGGGATAACCTTTGAAAAGTAGTTAGAAAAGTAACTGGCATACAGTAAGCACTCTGGAAATATCACTATTATTCAATTTCATAAAATAAAGTATGAAAATACTTTGAAACATATAATGTGTAATTTAAAAATCTGCACATAGGCGATTTATTTAGACTATCTAAAACTCTAGACAGAATGTCACTACCCAACACAGTTATTCCTGGGGCTAGGGATATAACTCAGCAGCATAAGCATGTGCCTGGCAAGCACAAGGCCCTAAATTTAATTCCCGGTACCACAAAAACAAACAGACAAACAAACAACACAGTTATTCCTTGGAATTGACAAATTCAGTATTTACAGAGTTCCTATTTGCCAAGAATCTGAAGGTCTATACTGCAGCATGAAGGGACCTCTATTTACTGATACAAGAACCTGGACTGGGAAATGGGCCCAAGTTCCTGGGCCAGCAAATGCGAGTGGCCATCGTCCCCACTTCTGCTCTCAACGTGGACTTGTGTGCCTGTCTGTGTCTTTGTCTCTATGTGCATGGGGCAATGGAGAAAATTCAACTCTATGACATGTTTTAGGGCAGTGTAAATGCCAATGCAGTACTAGCCATTGTGAAGTTCCAAAGTTATCAGGGTCCGGATTCCAAACTTTCTCCAACCATGTCACACAGTTTCAGTGGGGGTCAGCTAGAGTACCATAGGGTGCCTGCCACCTTTTCTCCACTCACCTCCAGGGAGTGCTTCCCAGGAGGCATTGAAGCCTCTCCCATTGATGGAGAAGTCTGTTTTAAATCGGATTGTGAGCTCATTCCCTGTGCTGGAGACTTGCATGGGAGTCACAGATGACCTCTGGGCACAGAGCTGGGTTAGCCTAGGAGCGTGGAAATCAGGGCCTCCGTACACCTAAGATGATGGGAGAAGAAAAGAATGACTCATCACAGATGTATTGAAAATATTTCAGCCCTTCCCATGATTCTTTTTTAATCACCAACTCTTGGAATCTGTTATGATTAGACATGGAAAACAGCCTCCCTGGGTGGGGATGAACTGTAAACTTGAGCCGCCTTTTCAAAAGTACTCCCTCGACCTAGGAACACACACGTGGAATCGCCCCGTAAACCTCTGCTTGGTTCATCAGCCAAATCACAGAGGTTCACGGAATGGACTGCTGCAGGATCATTCCCTGTCCCCCGCCCCCACTTCTTCTTGCTGTGTCTCTCAGACTTTTTGCTTCTCTGGTAACATTGCCGATAATACAATACAAAGTCTGACTTCCTAGCCCTTACATATAGGTCCATGTGAAAGTAATTTTATTTATGAAAGCCACATTTACTGTTTTTCTGCTTAGAGTTTTAAGAATTTCCATTTACCTTTCTCTTTTAAGAGCAGAATATATTTATTGAGGAAAAGAAAGCTTCTGACTGAGAGAGAGACAGAAGGGGACCCAAGTATGTTGCCCCAAACTGAGTCTTTTATAAGATTACACAAGTACAAAGAAAGGTTTTCATCTTCAGAGGGAGGGAACACACAATCTCTAGAAGTGGGTTCTGTAGTATTCCAGCAAAGGGAGCCTTACAGAGCCTGCTTCCATGACTCACTTGATCAACAGATCCAGCTGCTGCTTAGAACCCTCTACTCTGCCCCCCAAACCAGACTGCTTCCCCTAGAGGGCTTTAGACCTCTCAGGCTCCCCCAAATCTGCCCCATTATCTGTTTGGGATCCAGCCATTCAGTGATGCATTACTGCAAGATTTCCCTTGAGCTCACCTCCAGGAGGCATTAAACACTGGCTCCTGAACCTGCCCCGGACCTTGCTTTGTGTGTGTGTGTGTGTGTGTGTGTGTGTGTGTGTGTGCGCGCGCTCACTGAACAGAAGTTATTAATCTTCCATCTCCAGCTCTTGTCAAAAACTGCATTTGTGGAAGACAGGCCACATTAGGTGACAGTTTTCAAGTATACTTTTATCTGAGACCTTTACAATCTCCCACCCCCATTTATAAGCACACAAATCTGCCCTCAGGGCCAAAGCCAGGGAAGCAGCTCTCAGAAAGGTCTGTGCTGGGTGCCCTTCAACCTCTCCTACAGCCACCCCCCATCCCTGGCCCACCCTCAGGTCCTCTGCTGACTGATAGGGAAATCACTCAAGAGTTCTCCCGGGAAGAAAGAGTGAGAACAAGAAGTCTACTTTGGGGGAGAGTGCATGATTTGAATCTATAATGATTTCTTTGTCTGATGAACTGCCCCCAGCCATGCGGGAAAGGCCAAAATGAATGAAAGTGCTGTTTCCCAGAGGGCTGAGCACAAGGGCTGTAATTGCAAAGGAATGAAACAGGCTGACTGCTTCGGGCTTATTTTCGTTAGCAGGAGTTGATGTTTGTGTGGGCCCCTCAGTGCTATCAAAACCAGGACTTCAGGAAGAGCCTCCTGTGACCCTTCACACGTACACACATACAAATGGAAGAAACAACATAGCTTCTTGTTGAGAGCTCCTTTCCCAGTTCCAGGACTCCTTGAGCCTGCTCCTAACATCAAGTGCTGCTCATCATCCAAGCCCAATCACCAGCACACATTTAGAAAGAACATTGAATTAAGCACCAAGTCCTAACAAAGAAAACCCACACGTCAGCAAAATGCCCTCTGTTTTTCCCTGCTCATGGGTCCCCTTGAGATCACAAACATAATGGAAATGAGTTGGCTGGGTCTGGAAGCCTTCAGAAGAATAAACCCTGCCACTTTGGACATTCTTTGCTCTCCCTGGCCCTGGGCTGAGCTCACAAATGACCATTACTGAGAGACTGGCCTGTGCTAACTGCCCTCAGCAAGCAGTTGTGCTGGCTTACTGCAAGCAGTGGACGGGATGCCAGCTCAGCTTCTGTCCACAGAGCTGCCTCAGAGATCATCATAAAATCAACCTGGCGTCTCCATGACCAAAACAATAGAATGGCGATTTGGCTTCCACACATCAAATCAATGGTTAAAGCATGTTCAAAAGCAGGAAAGATGGAAAGGCTTCAGGATGTGGTTCATTCCACTACGGCATATGACTCAACTTTGGGGGAAAAAGAATTGTTCTGATGAGCAGAGATTACAATGTATTTTTAGCCAGTGCTCAGGATGGAGAACATTTCAAAGCCATGGTTTTAATCTGTTTTGAACATTTCTTTCTGCTCTGTTAGCTCCATTTATTATTACGATCAAGTCAGCATTCCGGAGTTATGAGTAACCACATACATGGCTATTGCTTTATGCAACTGGCCACTTCCTAGGCAGTTGTTTTGGAGGGAAAAGATAGCTTCTGATTAATTTGGTGAGTCCCAGGAAGTCCTATCCCTGGTGACAGGAAGGTCCTACTTGGCTGTGATCAGTAGAGCAAGGAAGATGATTGTGAAGGCTGAGAAAGTTAGCCATGTTTCTAGGCCCCACCTCCACATGGGTAACAAAGTTTGAAACCTACTGGCAACATGTTACCAGTGATTAAGCAATGCAAAGATTATTTTATCATCATTAGCCCAAATGTATTATAATATGGCACTTTCATCTTAGTTGAGCATTTACAGAAAAGTGAAACAAGTTTACAAACAAAATTTCAAGGGGCTACTCCTTCTTCTAGCCTTAAGAAAAAAATTTTCCACAAATATTTTAGGAGCCACTAAATATTTTACTAAACTCTGATTTTAAAGGAACTTGGGAGCACACTGCAGAGTCAGCTTGTCCTAAGAAAAATAAACCTCAGGTTGACTGGCATCTTTCTCCAATATGCAAGTGAAGGACCCTCTCCCTTGAACGCTTTTCTCTGCCCAGAGTCCCTGCATTTGTCCCTCTGTTCTTGAGGCTGCTTGCAAGTAACAAGCCTTGCTTTGCTTTCACACATAGCAGATATGACAAAATCCAAAGCACAATGAACCCATTTACTCTGTGCCAAGTGGGCAACAAACATATGCACTTTGGAATATGAAAATGAAGGGTTTGGAACATTGCACATCACTGTGGACAATCTGCTGCCAACCCTTTTTAAGTGTAAAGGGGTTTTATGCACCAAGTCATGTCCTCATTAGCAAGAGAAATCACTGGAACAGTCCACATGTGAGTGTTAGTCCTATTGCAAACTGGGTGTGAATTTTGGGAGGTACTTTTTTCTCTCCTCCTAAAAACCATTCCTCCCCTAAGACTAGACTCATGCCAGCAGTAAGCAATATGTCTACAAAGACAAGAGTATAGGTTTCACCCACAGCCTTCTAGACTGCTTCTCTGATTTTATTTCCTGTAACACTGCCCCATATAGAGGGACTCCAACCACTAAATATAATTCCCTGTGACTCTGCATCTACTGCTCAAGGTGGTGGACTTTTTCACAGTAAGAAGTTATTTTCTAATCAAATAAAGATTTTAAAGAATGCCCTACACATTTTATCGTGTTGCACACTGTACACAACAAACCAGTGGTGTGACACTGGTTTACATGGAGCACAGAGTACTGACCAGGTCAGTCCTTATCTCTTCCATTCACCATCCATCAGGTCACAGAGAAGCCCTTTAATCTGAGCCTGGGTTTTGACAACCATGACAGGGGGACGAAATCTCCCTTTGACCTCATGGGATTACTCAACATGCAAAGGGGAAAGTGGTTGTAAATGTTCCTTTGTAAAGCACTGTAACTGTGCATGACTTCAGCATGTCAGCCAGAGACTTGGATGCTTTGGTCTAATGCACAAAAATATTGAATGTTTACAGATGCAGTAAACAAAGCAAAGCAAAAGCACCTCGCCTAAGGGAATTTTATTTTGCTGGATATGGAATGCTTGCTGCGATGTGCTATGCAGCCCCTGTAGCTAAGGCGGTAAGTTTTCTGTTTGTACTTAGAAGCCTTAAAGTAGACAGGGAGAGACCCAGTCCTAGCCCAGGTCC
>NW_004524796.1:1892214-1893501 GCF_000260255.1 Octodon degus
CTAGTTCTACTTTTTCAAAATCATAGCTGACTCATCTGAGGCGCTGTATAACATTTTTCCATTTTCTTTTCCAATTGTTTCAGGTTTCCTTGTAAATTCCTTTCCAAATAACAGGATACTCTTAGCCCTACCCTAGTAACTTAACACTATAGTGATATTATCAGACTCTTGGTGGGCAGTGATGCTTTGAAAAATTATGGGTGTCCTTTCTTCTAATATTTAAAAGAAACTATGAACAAGGTTTGTTTAAGAGACAGAATGTAGGTCAGCAGAAGTTTGTCTGCTGAGGATGCCTGTAGATTTAATCCTCAGCACTGAATAAAAGCTTGCTTTTTAAAAGAAAAGAGCAAAATTATATTTTTATATCCATTCTCATCCACAGCACATGTGTGTATCTTTTAAAGGAAAATTTTAATATTATCATAAGCTCTAATCTGGTGGAGGAAGTACTGACTGGTTGGGGAGAGACAGAGGGGGGGGAGAGAGACTGAAATTTTCTTTTTCTCTCTCTTATTCTTATTACTTGTGAAGTTTAATATGTGAAGTGGTCATGCATTTGAGTTTAAAGTTCACATCAGAATCAAAATATAATAGGTAAATTTGGTAGCACTTTATGGTCAAAACTCTAAAGTACTAGAAAATAAAGTTAATTATAAAAATTATGGTAGTAATTGAACTCCATCTTTGTAATTCTAAAGTTAGAAAACTAAAATTACACGTTAGTTTCATTCATTCATTCAGTATTTATTGACCATATACCATAGGGCAAAAACAATACTATAGAAACTAAATATAGGTGTCTCAGTTACTCTTCTTTCATTGCTGGGACAAATACCCGACACCTAAAATGAAGGAAGGAGAGGTTTATTTAGCTCACAAACTTTAGTAACAAAGTTTGTGTGGAGGAGAAATGATTTCATAACATCTAAATACATTAGATCAATAAACTTTCAGAAACCTAATATACCTGATGAAGCTTAGACTGTGGCATAAGGCAAACTGCATTCCAATATGACTATGACACTTCTCATGTAAGTAATTTTACAACTTTAATCCTCTGAGTTCATCTATATTTGTATGATTTCTTACCACATAGCATGGTCATATGGATTAAATGAAACAATTAAAATAAGTCTTGTAGCTAAGTGTCTTGCACATGACAACCATTCCAAATGTGGTGTGCATTATATTTGAACAAGACTTGTACAGATGTAGAATAAGATTAGAGAAATACTTAGAACTAGAAGAGGAAATACTGGCTAAAAATCCATGACTACCTAAAAAAAA
>NW_004524796.1:1894206-1895712 GCF_000260255.1 Octodon degus
CAAACACTGCTTCTGGTTTTGTCAAAAACAAGCTATGAATTACAAAACTGAGTTAAAAAGTCATAATATTGACCTCCTATATGTTTTCTCTTCGAACTTTGATGCATGCATGTGTTTTTAATAACAGCACACTAACAAGCAAACAACCAAATATGATCAGAGATACAAACTTTAAAAAGTAAAATGTGCATTGCCCTATAATTGCTCAAATTTAGTTACCTCTTAACACTGGCATTTTCCTAAAAGTATAACTGCACAAAACCACAGCATCGGAAGTGTGCCAGTGTGAAACTGACTTGGTTGAAATTCTCTGAGACTGCAGGAAAAGGCCGAGAGAAGTGATTCAGCCAGGACACCCTGGCATTTTCGTCCTAATTCCTGAGTTAACGCCTGAGAAATGTCAGGGGATATTAATACAAAGCCAAAGAGCCAAAGTATGGTTAGAGAAAAAAGCTTAAGTATCATAAGGAATATGTTCATATACTTGGCTAAATTGATTGATATACTAATAGTTTTTCTGGAACTAAAAATTCTTGTCTGTTTTGTAACACCTTGAGATGTTTCCCATTTCTCTCTGCCATGTTGTAAAGCAGCCTATGAAGGGTTTGAGGTCACAGAGAGATGTTACTTAGGACTCTTTGGGTATGGCAGGAGTGACATTAACTGGTAATTAAGTGCTCAGAAGTTGAAAGAAATCAAGCCAAAGGTGGAGAACTATTTCCTGCAGTATTTCAACTCTAGTATACTCATAAGAATGTACTACAAAAATTAAAACAATTTTTGAAAAGAAACTTTCAAGTCAAAGAGAATAGAGAGGTGAAGAAAATGAGCTCTTGCAAGTAGCCAAACTTGGCTAAAGGTGTAAGAACCACAAAAGTCAGCGATTTCTTTAATTCCCCATAGTCTACACTGTATGTAGGCACTCTATGAGGAGATGATAAATAAATGGTAGGTATACATCCCACTAAGGAAAAAGACTAGAATCAGGTCACTAGTCCTTTCTGAAGACCAAACTAAGGGTGAAGCCCCCCAAATTTACAGGTACTTAAACTCAAGGATTTGCAGATTAATTTTCTAGGGGATCTCATGGGCTGGCATGTCTCTGTAAGAACACAAAAACAAGCCCAAAGGATCATTAGATTAAATAAAAAATAAAATTGGGTCATATAAATGTTCTCTTGGGGAAGGTTCTCTTGAGGAAAAAGGAAGAAATGAGAAGATAAAAACAAAAGAAAACATAAAAGAACAAAGCCAGGGATTCTAAAAGCAAAGTAAGTTGTCCAAAGCTACAGATTGCACTCTATTGGTTTGAGCAGTGTTTCCCCAAATACATGACCACAAGAAACCTCAGAATGTGGGGCTGGTGAGATGGCTCAATGGTCTAAAGCACCTACTTAGAACAAGCTGAACAAAGCAAAGGGACCACGGTTCAATCCCTCAGCACCACATGCCAGTCAGCCCCACCCCCTGGTGGGCTGAGCTGGCCACACACACACACACACACAC
>NW_004524796.1:1897077-1922503 GCF_000260255.1 Octodon degus
CTCCCACCCTGCCATGGGTCTCCCACATTTTACTGTTTATTCAAGGATGAATTGTGTAATTTAAGGAGATGCCCTTGGAACCAGAAGATTGCTTACTTAGGAAAACTATGTACCAATCATTAAAAATATTCCTTATTCTGAGAATGTAGTTATAGGTTTATCTACCAATGGCTCTGAACTTGTTTGCACTGTGACAGCCTGCCCTCTTCTTTGCAGTGAGCAATGAGGGAAAACTGCTTACATTTAGGAAAAGTGAAGCTCAGGAGCAAGACCTCTGAAGTGCAATACCACATGCTCAGTGTGGTGTCCTGATTGTGTCACTTACTGGATTTGTGAGACTGGCAAATTGCTGAACTTCTTTAAGACCCCTTCTTTATTCTTCTTTCCACAACATGTGGGTAACAATGCTTATGTCAGAGAATCATTGGGAAGAGACATGAGGTAATGTTTTAAAGCATTCAGGACATTGTAATCATCTTTAAAAAAATAATAACACTACCAATAAATTAATAAATCAGCTGTCATTTTGAGGCAATAGGCATAAAGTCACATTTGTGTTTACTTTTTAAGTGCAATGTAGTTTATCATTGTATACTTAATCTCATAAGGCAAATTTAAAATTATATTAAGTGGTAAAATCTATGTTGTTTATACTGTGAGTAATCCATATTATGGGAAAGAGAAAAATCAGGGACTATGTATACTAATGTCATTTATACAGACTATTCAATCCTCTTCTGCAGGGCTGTTACAATCCTACACTAGAGGCTCATTCTTTGTTTAGTGAGATTATGACTAGTTTTAGTTTCTCTAAGTACACAACAGCATTCACATAAAAAAAGTCCTTGGATACTTATGTTTGAGACAAATATAGTGATATTTTAAGCAAATGTTTCAAAAGGGTAAACTCTGAGGACAAAAATTAGTGTACTAAATTGAACTTCATGTTTGTTCTGAGTGGCTGTTACAATATCTGAACTTTTTTTTTGAAAGTGTGTGGTTTCTTTTTCAATGTTCTACAAAAAAAATGTGGAATCCCCCGGAAAGTATGTGCAATTGGTATCAGTGATGTTGTTGCTAGGAAACCAGAACACAAACAGAAGATTCGAGAAAGCCTTCCTTTTTGGCTCAAGTCTCAAGGGCTACTCTAAATTGTGCAATATATGATTTGGGAAGGTCATGGTGATTCGAGGGTTTTTTTTTTCCTTTCTCTTTCTAACTGTTTCAAACACGGTGGCACTGAAAATAGAACGCAAACTTTTTCAAAGAATAACGACATGGGAACTGGGTTGCAAGACTCCCACAAGGCCCTTGCTACCGACTCATAGCCAGCGTTAAGTGAAGGTCAACTGTGTGTATGTGTATTTACTGTTGTTGTCAAGGAGCAGAAAATGTCAGGATTTAGCTTTTCCACCCATTCTGAAAAGGTCTGCGTATGTTTAACGTTGCTTCTGAACACTGGGACTTTGCTGGAAAGTCTCCAAAGCCAAAGCAAACTGAGACGCAAGAATTTCTTAATAAGTTATTATTTCAAAAAGGAGTTATTGGTAAACAGATTTTTTTTTTGTAGGACAAGATCTTACTATGCTGCCCAGGCCACTTCTCATGACTGGGCTCAAGCAACCCTCCCACTGAGACTCCTGAGCACTAAGGGGGGCTGCATCACCACTCCCACCTTGTTAAACAGATTTTTAAAAGTTATTACTATCCATTAAGAACTTCTTTGTAAAAAATTATTTTGAAGATTTGTCATAAATGCAATTAAGACACAGTACCATCATGCAGAAATCTGTGCCTTTGTTCCACATTACAATGTTTTTAATTTACAGTATCCATCTTTAAAAATTATTTCCTAAATATCGCATAAACCAAAGTCCAAGATATCAAGTAGGATAAAATTGTCATAATAAACATGACAGGATATGGCATGCATACATGTGAGAGGAGAGAGAAGGCCTGCATTAGGGAAATACCTTTTAACTTAAACAAAATTAGTTACTTTTAAGAAAACTTCCCTTTTTTTAAACATTCTATCAAACCAAAAGTGATATATTTTACATCATGCTATAGTAATAACAGTCATGGGCTTCAACATTTTTACTCATTTGCTTTTACTAAGAGTTTGCTCTCAGACTTGGTAAATTAAAGATGCACTCCTGGTCATAAAAAAGTTACTTAAAATGCAGACAAGCGGGTGTTTTACTACTTCTCTCTGTTTAACATTGTATCCATCACAGTCTGAAGTAGCAGCATGGTACAAGCAGTTCCATCACCAGCAGAGGGGAAGGGCTGTGCCTGACATTAGGACCAGACAGTGTGATTCACAGCCCTGCCCTGAGTGAGTCCCTGTTGACCACAATTCATAAAATCACTTCTATTACCAATATCATATCTGCATATTCTTGTGATTTTTTTGAGAGGGGGATCATGTGGAAGCAAAGCTTAGGACAGACCACAAAGAGAACGATTATTCAATAATAAAAAGGTCTTAAAATAATTATTGCCCATGAAAACCTAGATAATAAATTATAGCTTTGAAGCAAAGGGAATGTGGGGATAGTGTGTCACAGTTTATCATAGAACTGGCCACACAGCCCATTTGTGTCTTCGCTGTGGACCTATTGCCTCTTTGTTTGCCTTGGGCTTCTGTCATCTTGACTCTGAAACCCTGTATCCCCAGCTTATCACCTACAAACCTTCATGGTCCTCTTTGGTCCCCTCTGTCACCATGATTTGTGACTTCTCCCCAGTGACATTTCTCACATCCTGCTTTAAAAATAACAGTGGCTACCTATTTCTTACTACATAAACTCATCCAGCTGGATTTCAGAGCTGTAGAGAATACAGCCGCAGCAGGTGTGTGGAGCCTACTGTCTTCATTGTATTATGCTCACCTCTACCTGTCTGTGCTCGAGTAACGCAGGCAGCATCTACTAATTCTTGGTCCCTCATTCCTTGAGGGCTCTAAATCCACACAGTAATGCTCCCAAAGTCTTATGGCTCCTTACAAACCTGATGCTAGAAACCTATCCCATTCAGGACTTCTGTTAACCTTCGACAACTGTTTCCCAACTGGACTGTGCACAAAGACTTGAAGACAAAGACTGATAGTATGATGCTCTTTTATATGTTTTGAAAACCCTTTACAATTTGGGACATCCTTCATAACTTCAGACTCACTGATGCATGATTCCATCTCTTTTTCTGCTCCAAGTCTTTATCTAACTTTCATACTCTACCTCTCATATTCTAAGTCATGAATAAAAAATGACAAGTCAGCAGGAATTCCCCTAAAAGACCAATAATAAACAGAAGCCACCAAAAGCCCATTTAAGAGAGAACCAAGAGAAGGTTAAAGAGTAGCACGGGCGACCTCACAAAGGTTCCTAAGCAGTGTTCCCAGGTAAGCTTTCCGATGCTCTTTGCTCTTTGGTACTGCACCTCTTGCGCACAGGCAGCCAAGGAGAGGCCAGCTCACTTGCAAACAAAGCTGGTCATGGAGGGTCTGGATACTATTTTTAAAGTGTTCTCTCAAAACCATTTTTTTTTTTTTTGGAAAATGTTTGAGCCTTGAGAAAGCTCATTAATACTAAAAAGAAGATAAAATGGAGAGGCCTCCATTTGAGAGGCTGATGTCATCTATCTTCCCAAGCAAAGGAGACACTTTTCTTTGTGGAAATCCAGGGTGACATCATCGCTTCATCACATGCTACTTAGCCCTTCCCCTCAGAGCTCCCTGCTGCAGTGTTTGCTTTCTTTGCAAATGTCACTCTCTTAGCTTACAAAGCTCCTTGACCTTGTTTGCATGCTGGGTTCCATTGCCAAGTGAAAGAAGGCCTCCGGAGGAGCAGGCAGAGAGGAGGGGTGTGCACAGCTGGCTGGGAGGCCTCTATTCACATGCTTGTGGACAGTCCTATCTGCCCTTCAACAGCCCAGGCGGAGGCCCCCAAGGCCGAATTCAGCCTCTGAACAATGCTGTCAATGCTGAATACTATGAAGCGATTAGCCAGGCAGGGAGACTGCGACCATTCCTTTATTTCCAGGGTGGGACTCTCTTTGAGGGCCCAAACAAAGCCACTGCAGTGTGGCTTCATCTTACTTCTACAGAGCCACTTTGAAAATGGGCCTGCAGAGAAAGCTCATCTGTAGATCTATTTTCTCAAAGTAAATAGAAGGTTTGTGCAGTTGATAAAAAAGCACATTTGGTAAACAGATTTATCAGTTACCAAAATGAATGAAGTATACAAGGATTCTTCCTCAACAGGAATGCTTAGGAAATGATGTCACTGTGGATCCTAAGCACTCCACAAATGCTGTTTGTATAGCTCTTATTACATAGTTTGGCAAAAAGCATGAGAAGAATAGCCCTGGGATGTGATTTGATTCTGATGCAGAGACTAGGAGTTGAAAGCTGCTTTCTTGGGCCAGGTAAGAAAACAGCTCAGGGTCAGATCTGGCTTAGGGCCCACCAGCTGATTCTGACACTGCAGCAATTTAATTATTTTTGGAAGGATTTTTTTTTCTGCTAGTGCATTTTACATGTATGAACTCACAAATGCATTCAAGAATAATTTACTGCACTTGGAAGTTGAGAGTACATTTATATGCTGCATAATGGCCTGTCATTGTCAGCATCCCATGAGATTACATTCCCCAAGTGACACTGTAACAGTCTCCGTCAGGGCAAACACACCCTGTAATATTTGCTCATGATGATGCTGGCTAACAATGTTTTCTCAGAACATATCCCCAGTGTTAAGTGATGTGTGGCTGTGAGTTGAATGTCTCCTTGTAGTTTGTATTTTATTCTGTAATGAGTCCTATAGCTTACCACACTACTTTAATCCTTCAGAATCCTTTCCCAATCCCATTGTTTTAAGAAGCATGATGGATGAGCCTAAGGAGGGTGAGACTCCCATGACTGCCTGTGTCTCTGTTTAGGTGACGTGTGTTGTGACACCTCTGAGGGCTCCAACCTCCTTGAGGACTGCAGCCTACACACTCCATTCCAGCCACTGTGGACTTAGGCCCCTGCTTCCTTCAACCACAAGGTCCTTCTACCTGGGATCCTTTTCTTTCCCCTATTTGCCTATTTGCTTCCCATTTATTTCTCAGATTTTTGCTCTAAGGTCCCTATACTCATGGAAGATTTCCCTATTTGTCCAGCCCAGCTCTGATCTCTTTGTGTATGTTTTGGCAACATTTATCACAGTTTTGATTGTCTAGTTATTTGTGTATTTGCCAGATGGCCACTTCTCCCATTACCCTGTAAACTCTGTGAGAATAGGAACCATGATGACTGCTAAGAGTTATTTTGTGCCCCCAGCCCTAGGAGAGCAGCTGGAGCAAAAGAGCCCCTTAAGATCCAGTGTATAAATGGATGAATGAAAGTTCACAATCTATATCTTCAGTTTATCTTCAGTGGATAAGCAGTGGGGGTACCTCACCTCTGAAGGCCTCCTGCATCCTTGTCTTCTCTGTTGAAGCCTCTTCTAAGGCTCTTTCATGTTACAGATACAGCTCAGATGCAGAGCATAAACCCTGTGCTCATGGCATTATATAGCTATATCATAGTTAATTTTGCACATCTCTATTTACTGATAATATCCTTCCTGAAGACTCTTCCCAAGTGTCATTGGTAACATACGGCGGGCAACACAGTTTTAAATCTTCTTTCCAAGTTTTGCTCTCAACTGGCAAAACGTTGTTGCATAACTGGCTCTAAGCTCAGCAAGTTTTCAGTAATTGTGGGAAAGTCTGGAAGCAGTAAACAAGAGAAGAGAATAGACAGAGAATGTCTTTGATCTCAAAGACAGATTCTAAGTAGAACTGGTAGGAAGAAAAACTCAGAGCTTTCACCAGAGGGTTTGGAATAATGGCTGGAAGAATAAACTGATACAGTAACCTGGATGTGGCCAATAATGACTGCTCAGTTGAGCTCCTTAGAGTGGCTGTGCACTGTATGACTATAACAGCCCTTGGGGAGTGGGGTGCTCTGGAATAGGATATAACCAGAAAAAAAAATTGCTCCTGTCATGCTCTTCATTTTGACTGCAAGATAATTATTTACCACTAGGCAACCACCAATCAGTTGAAGTCTATCTATGGGAGATGGAACTCAGGCCATAGGTACTCTTTTACATTCCTAGAAAATTGCAATGGGCATTTGGGCCAAAGAGTGTCTCCTAGATTCTGGAACCCAACTCTCCTGGTTAGCATTTCCTAACTTCCACCCTTCTGTCCCCAGGGAAGAACTTTGCCCCTTTGGACATTGAAGCAGTAAGTTTCTCTCCTACAAAGTACCCAACAATGGGTGTTCTGTTTCAATGAAAACAAACTTTTACAACACTGTCCCCTTTGATCACCTCAGAAGGATTCTCCTGTCCTTAGGGATACTGCCTTTCTATTGGTTTCTGTCTCTAGACTTAACACCGATTCTTGCTGTTTTCCTCCATCAGGCCTCTTTGCCAGGCCACCTGCTTTGCAGTCAGCTGACTATGGACTGAAATCTACACAAACTGAGCCAAGACACACCTTTGCTCCTTCAAATTGTGAGTGTTGGGTATGGTGTCTCTGTAAAGAGAAAGTAACTAAGAAGTGGAATGCAATAGAGAGATGATTCAATCCAATCCTTTATCAGATTAATGAGCGGGCTACTGTAAGGTTAAATCCACACTCCTGATGAAGAGTTTCCGTAAAAGCTAATCATCATAGCTCACTTACTTTTGAAATATTTAATCTATATTAATCTATGTTTGAAGTCGTAAACAGCTCTGTGGATTACTACAGAACATTTTTAAATACTGAGAACTCTACATGTATATTTTAATGTAAATGCACTCAGTGCCCAGTTCAAAACCTCAGAACATCTAATACTGTTCTACACACAGATGATCCCTAAGTTACCATAGTTAGACTTTGAACTTTTTGAGTAAATGGCATAATATGCCAACAATGGCATAAAAGCGATAAGCTCTTTGATTATAATGGCATTTAGTAAAAACCATACTATGAATTTTCAGTTTTCTCTTCAATACTTTTTGCCCAATTATTATAGACTAAAGTAAATGTTTTGAGTACATTTAAGTCTAAGTCATTTGTTCAGTACAATAGGTGGATTAAATGCATTTTTGACTGGTGATATTTTCAATTGACAATGGATTTGTCAGAATAAGATCTGCTGTAAATCACTAGCCCTGATAAGTAGGGCTCTACAATAAGGCAATTCTGCGTAGTGCTGAGGTTCATAAAGGTGTAATATAACATCCACGACCCTTAAAGAGCCAACTGTGGCCCTATGTGTGCTCACCTTGCTTGGATTATCTCAAGTTTGACAGTAGCATCATAGTTTAGATGACTGTGCTTACTTCCTGAATTAGCAGTGAAATTCCACTTCTCTTTCCAGGGAACTGAAATATACCAGTTCTTTCTAACACCTGGGCTGGGAGCTGCTACTGTGATCCTTACAAGACTATCTTTTTCAGGGCTGAATCAACCTAGAGCAATGACTCATGAACTTCAATCACCAGGGAAGAACAATTAAAGTTACAGGTTTCTGAGCTTAGCTCAAGAGTTTTTGATTTACTAGGTCTGGTGTAGGACCAAGGGTTTTCATTTCTAGAAAGTTTTTAATGCTTTTGCTGCTCTCTTGAGAATCATTGCTCTGGGAGTCTCCACCTATTGATTGGTCCACAGGAGGCAAATCTTCATGTCTCAGGTCTCTTGTTGAAAACAACTTTTCATCTTTTTTTTTTTTTAATTTTATTTATTTATGTGTGTGTGTGTGTGTGTGTGTGTGTGTGCGCGTGTGGCCAGCTCAGCCCACCAGGGGGCGGGGCCGGCCGGCATGCGGCGCTGGGGGACCGAACAGAGGTCCCTGTGCCCTGCCAAGCCTGCCCCAAGTAGGGGCTCCAGACCACCGAGCCATCCCACCAGCCCCAACAACTTTTCATCTTTAAAGGAATGATGATCTCTAAGGTTTCCTCCTCCAATGGGTACCCTTTGGCAGCTATAATGATTGGGCCTGCTTCATGCATTCAGCTTAAATTCTGTGCTCCTGATCCTCTCACAACCCCACCTCTTCCTGATCTCTCTGACTGACTCGCAGCTTCTCTCACTGCTAGATCCCTATCACTCATTCTCCACATAATGCTAGGGTAAGCCTTCACCCTCATCCTGCTCCATGGTACTGAATGTCACCCATCCCACTTTGGAACATGAAATGGCCAACAATGCTATACCCAGATGTGAGTCTTTATTCTTAGTAATTTCATTGTTTTCTTCTTTCTCTGATGCAGTTCATCTCCACATCTCCTTAACTCTTAACCCAAATTCTTTCCTCCTTGACTCCACCTTCTCTCATGCCCCCATGATTTATCTCTTCACTTTCTACAAATGTCTAAGTTAAATTTCTAAAGCCTACCAGTAAATTACTTGGTTTCATTATTTGTTGATGGCACTGTTTCCAAGGATGGAACTGGGAAGGGAACAATTCCTGGACAAACAGCGACTGAGACACAAGTGAGCTGAGTGTAGGGCTTACCATGAACCAGCCACTGCATCTGAAATCCTTTCTCATCGTCACCGACTCCATCTGTGTGGAACAGCACTTGAAGCCAGGAGTTGCTGGTACTCCCCGATGGGGGGATATCTGTTCCACAATAGCGCCCAATCCGATTTGGGCCATCGTAGAGCTGAAATGATAGAGAAACTTCCCAATGTAAAAGCATGTCATACGACTTTTTCACAGAACCATGTCTACTCATATTGCTCTGTGATCCAAAGGCTACAAGCACATTTGTAAAGAGGAGTTGAATCCAGGAGGCTTAACACAAAAATTTAAAAATAAGCAATTGTAATAGAGGGATTTAGAGATGAATCTAATTTCTAAGGCACATAAATTTGGAAACCTAACTACTGATTTTTTATGTTGTATGCCGGCCTAGCAGCTCCCAAGTATAATTTAGGAACAGAAAAGGGAAATGGCAGCCATAAGATATTAATGAGAATAGTAGCTATTACAATTCTGAATGGTGATATGATAAATAAATACGAACTTAAAAAATTCAGACATTTTAGAAAAGTAGAAAGAAAAGAAAATAACAAGCTACTAGCACTGAAGATAAACACTCTAAATATTTTGTTAGCACCAGAAATTTCTTTCTTTGCTATCTTTTTCACCTGTGTGTGACATACACATTTGTGTAAGTGTGTAGGTATATAAATTTGGGCTACAGGTTTAATTGTCTCCCTGCTTTTCACTAAGCATGTCATGAAGTAGTCTGCATAAACATTTTTAGTGGGTACAAAATGCTTTCTTAGCATTATAATTCTATTGTTCATTTATGATATTTAAAATTTTTGTAATTATAAATATTTGTTTCATATTTAACCTTTTTTGTTTACAAAGATTCCAACAAAGGGAATTAATCAGAGTGTAAAGTTTTGTGGCTATTGATGCAATATTATTGCATTTCTTCATTTTTTGTTGGCTTGTTTGGTGGTGCTAGGGATTGAATTCAGCATGTAACATATGCTGGACAAGCACTGTACCACTGAGCTACTTCCCCGGTGGTATTAAATTTATAACCAAAAAGTTTGTATCAAGATATCTCACTGGTAAATTAGAAAATTAAAGACCTGGTTTTCTTTCCAGTAGAATTCTCTCTGATTGCTATTCTTTTTACAACTGATGTCAAAAGTAAAAAAAAAAAAAAAAAAAAAAAAAGGAACTTTTTTGTATTACCTTAATGTGAAACACTGAAGTTGGGGTATTTTGTTGCTATTTTTGTTTTCATGTTTAGTGGGCATTTACATGTCTTCCCTTGAAATATTTCTGCTTAGGTCTTTGCCCATTTTTCCAAGGAGCATTTCTACAACTAATTGTACCTCATTTAATAATTTCATCAGATAGATATCCTCAGATTCTTATTTTTTTCTTTTTTTTTCCCACAGTACTGGGGCTTGAACTCAGGACCTTGCACTTGCCAGGCAGGTGCTTATGTTGCTGAGCTATCTCTCTGGCTCTAGATATCCCCAAATTAAAAAGTAAAAAAGAAAAAAAAAAAAAAACTAAGAAAACTTCTCCATTGACTGGAGGACTGGCTTCCTTATGACTCAGCTAATTACATTCTCTCTGCATCCTCGTGATGTCCACACAGAGCACTTAGGCCCAGTGACCTCAGGACGAGCTGCCTGTGACAATAAAAGGGAAAATAGCTAACGGACACATGGACTTCTGTGATTGATGTCATGGCCAGTGTACATGAATTTGCACATATCTGCAGGAAAATATATAGGATTTAGTAAACTGACCAAAGTGGTGTTAGTTACAGAAATGTTAAGCTGTAAAGCACTGTTTGAAATATACTGATTTAACTAGGGAAAATAATAACTCCATTTTAATAAAGTACCTTCTCCTGTGGAGCCTTCGCTAATCTCTATAGTCAGGCACAGATTAGTTTTCCTTTGAAATCCTTTAGCTTCTCTTTCGTAATTTTTGTACAAGCTATCACATCCCCTAGCATTCTTGTTATAGGCACAGCGCTTATCAGCCGTAGGGACTGGGAGTTCTTAGAGTAATGTATCTCTGCCGAGAGCAGAGTTTAATGAGGACAAGCTCCCAATGTCTCTCCAATGAACGAACACCAGTGTTTCCCCAGATTGCATTTATTTTAAGGATTTAATCTTTGCTAGTACTTGGGCCTTGTATAGTTAGACAGATATTAAAATCACACAGCTCTACATTTCATTTTAGGTTGTAAAGGGGCTGGATGCTTCAGAGCTGTTTCCACAGAGGGCAAAGTCAGCTGGGCCATGTTCAAGGTCCTGATAAATCACAGATTTCTAAATCTTGGCCTGTCTGGTGGAAAGAGACCTCACGGTGGCTGCTCATCAGGGCACCCATGCTCCTGAGGTTTCGGGGAGGTCAGCGGAGATGCAGGAGCAGAAGGCCAGAGTACATTATTGTTAATTCATCCTTCAGCACTAAACCTAAGCTTTTTAAGCAAATGAATAAAGATGAGCTTTATTTTTGAGACCTGTGACTTCTGCTTTCTTAAAAAAATGCTACCTTCAAAAAATGTGTCTCTCTGGGCATGGTGGTGCACACCAGTAATCCCAGCACTGGAGAGGCTGACACGGGAGGAGCACTGAGTCTGAGCTGCTTAGCAAGACTTTGTACCACATACATAAATATAAAAGATTTTTTAAAATGTGCTTCTTATTAGATTTCTAGTATTTTATATGTTTGTCGGAAGTCATACTAAGGAAGGGATAATGACAGAAAGAAAGAAAAACAGTGTAAACAAGAAGGAACCTGAAACAATAGCCCTGCCCCAAGGTCTCAGGCCCCACCCTCTACACAGGCCCAGTGATGGGTGAGGAGATGCCTCCTGAGATCTGTGCTCTCAAACCAGCAGTCTCCCAAGGAGAGCTCAGTGTCAGAGTTTTTACTAAGTCTGTTCCATAAAGTTCACTTTGGAACTAAGTACACAAATACAAAAATAAACATCCTGTTCCCAAGCAGAGACATAATATGCAAGAAAATGCTCTCCTGTCCTGTCCTCTGTGTGTGTGTGTGTGTGTGTGTGTGTGTGTGTGTGTGAATCCAGCATGCTAGGCAAGTACTCTACCACTAAGCTCCATCCCCAGGTCCTTCATTAGTGACCAAAGCGGAAATTAGTTTATCTTTATCTAATAGAACTCAAGGTAAGATTTCTCCATAGCTATGGTCACTTTAAGCCACTTATGAAGTCCTGGGCATCATGTCGAGGAGACACACAATATTTTCACTATATACCAGCTGTTAATAATATGCACAGCCCTTTTCCTTCCCTGCTCAGCAAGGTTAAAGGATGTGGAGTTGCCACATGACTCAGAGGGGATTTTTTCCCCCCTTCTTCCTTCCGATGGCATTACTTCATTGAACAAGATCCCTGGGCACAGCCCTTCACTGGTCTCTAATACACTGTGAACCAGACAGGAGAGGTGGCAGAGAGAGGCAGTGGGTCTGAGGGCACACTGATGAATGACAATTAGTATCCTTTTGCCTTTAAAAGGAAGGGAATAATGTGCTGAAAGAAACATCGGATAGACATTTTTGAAACTGCTTCATTGTAAGGGCAAATAAATTAATGGATTAATTAGTACAGAACAATGCCTCCATGAGAAGAAACCCCTCATACCCTCAGTCCTTTTAACATTACACTTAATTAAATCAGGGTCTTTTTTTTTTTTGGTTTGTTTTATAGTCACACAGATGGTTAACGTCACCTCTACAATTCATTCCCGCGTAAATTTACCACACAAAAAGTCAGTCATTTTTCAAAGTATACAAATAGAAGTTACCATGGAAACCAGTGGGTGTCTCACTGCTTCTGATTCTGTTTTCAGAGCAGAATGTTAACCACAGGATGTTCCAGCTGTGACTCACTGCCACGACCAGCAGGCTCGCCAGCATGGACCCGGTGGAAGTGTGGGCTCATTGGCGTCTCAGGAGTCAGGGATCTGCCCTGAGTGAACAACAGCTGAAGTGCTAACCTAGTTCATTTCAAAACCAGTAGAATCTACAATTGCAAAGCTGGAACCTCTCACCTTGAACGTACAGATGTAATCTATGTAACTGTGTTTAGAGAAATGTTTTTGACTTAAAATTATGTTTCCATTTTCAAGTTGGTCATTAAATTTATCTTCACATGTGGAAATCTGTACATTATAAAACCTTCTGTGTAAAGTCTTTTCTGTCATTCTCTTAGAGAGACTACTCATTTAGGACTTTTGTGGTTTGGGTCCTCTTCAACACCAGCCGGACTCAAAATATCTCAATCACTCTTAGACATACAAAGAGGAAGGAAATCTCCTGCCTAAGCCACATTCACCAGTGTCTGTAAACTTCCTTTGCATGGCTTGGGCACAAAGATTTTATCAGACCAGTGGTGACTTCAGACTGAAAAGGCAACATGAAATGATCGTGGTGGCTTCCTCGGTATTAATGTCCCATGCAAGATGGGAGGTAAAAAATTGAAGACACATAAACTATGGTCAGTCACTGAAAGAAATCATCCAACTTTTTGCAAGATTAAGGATTGGTTTTGTTTTGTTTTGAGACAAGCTGGCTTTGAACTCCTGGGCTAAAGTGATCCTCACACCTGGGACTTCATAGTAGCTGGAATGATAGACATGTGCCTAGTTAGACTATGGGTTTTTTAGGTACTTAACAATCACTGGAAGTCAGGTGTTAAGTGATCAGGGTCCCAGTCCCATCTGACATGCACCTCAATTTCTTTGCTCCAAAGGACTCAATTTTATAAACTAAAGATAAAGATGAACCTTTCTAGTGTCTCTTTGTTGCTAAATTGCTTATGAGTTTGAACATTTGTAGCTATAACAAGTAAGAATTATAATTAAATTGCTTCATCTATGTGAGCAAGGGATGCACACAGAGAGATTTTTCTAATCTATTTTAGAATTATGAATGCCAACCACTAAAACTCAGCCCTTTCCATTTCAGATTTCCTCCTAATTCATATATTTTCTAATTTTTTCTCATTTCCTAAGCTTTTCTGGAAGGAAATTCTTATTTTGTTTGTTTGTTTTTTTGAGACAAAGTCTTGCTATGCAGTTCAGGCTGGCCTTGAGCGGACTTTGTAGCCTGGGTTGGTCTCAAACTCACAAGGATCCTTCTGACTCAGGCACCTGAGTGCTGGGATTATGGGCATACGGCACCACACACAGCTACAAATTCTTTTGTTGAGTACTGAAATATGAATTTAATAGTTAATTATCATTTATATAGAAGAAGCTAAGCAAGAATTTCTTTTGAGTAGTGTCCTAAAATACTAGAAACTTCTAAGTAAAATTTGGCCCACTTACTGTTACAAACATTTGCACTTTTCAAAGAAAACCTAATCTCTTACAGTTAAATATATAATTGAAATAATTTGTCAGTTATGAGGAAGAATATTAGGCATAGTGGAAATCCCCTATTATTGTAGAGAACAAAAGTCCTAGTCAATGTACAGAAGCTAGTTAACTTTGAGAAAACGAAACTTGATGAGACCCTAGAAAGCCTTTTTGAAGTTAGCATCACTAATAGAGGATTGAGGTCTGAAATAGAAGTGACAGTGTCATTTACTCGTAGGGACATAGTGTAATCAAGTCTCCAACTTCACAGTGTATCTCCAGACTTTCCTTTGAACATAGTCCTGTGAAAATCATTTAGCTTTTCTAAGCTGAACTTTCTTTATAAAACTGGTATCTTAGTGTTACTTGCCCCATAAGGTTGTTGCAAATGAGACAAACTATGTAACAGGTGTAATATGAGGCTTGGAATACAAGGTATATTCATATGTTATTCTAACTTTTGGTGAGAGACAATGGGAGCCAACAGTTTTCCAAAGAAACTACCTCAAATTAGGCCTTGAGAAAAGACATATGAGAATATGGAGATCTCTGGCTGACTCAAGTAAACCATTTCAGAGAAATGAACACCAGCAGGGCAGACACATGTGGGAGCAATGAACCAAGGGAGGAGGTGGGTGACCCTTGCAGTGGGTTGCTATGGCAACCAGATGTTGTGTGGCGTGGGACAGAGTCATCTTTGAAATGCTGGGTGCAGAGCCCAATGCAAATCACCCTGTGTTGGGCGAAGGCAAGCATGGTCTGTGTGTGTGTGTGTGTGTGTGTGTGTGTGTGTTGGGGGTTGGGAGTGGATGATGCATCATGGCAGGAGCAGGCAGCAAAGAGAATGGGGAATTAGGAGCGGTCAAGGCTGTCATGGTCAGAGGCAAGACCCACCAATTGGCCAGAACAGTGGCCAAGGTGTAAGAAAGAAGTGGGTTTTCCTGGTGTACCCTCCTTTCCCCTTGCTGTTTCAACAGCTGCTGGGCCACTGGTGCTAAAGTTGTGGGAGCTGAGGAATTCTTGGAGTCCCTTCCCAGATCTTCCTCTGTCCAAGGAACAGCCACAGCAGGGTCTGTGGAGCTGAGCTGACTCATGAGAGGGTTTTTTCTTTTATCTTTAATCTCATGCAGCTCTCGGTATTGAACCCAGCATCTACCAGTGAAAGTAAGTACCACTGAACAACAGCCCGCTTCTGGTGTCATCACTAAGCGTGTTGTTGTTGCTGTTTATGCACATGACTTAATAAAGTTGGAATGTTCATATTTCACTCAAAATATTAAGGGCTTTGAAGTGTTCCTGAAACAGTAGCAGAAACCATCAAATATGAATCATACTGTGGATGAAAAGAAAATCCCAAGGGGGTAAATATATTTTTAAAAATGTAGTGGGAAAATTACACAGATGTTAAAGAGTAAAGCTCATAGAGTGTGATGACCAAGGGGGTTCTTTGGTGTCCCTCCAGAGCTTGGGCCCTCTCCCCACAGCTGGACACCACACACACATTGCAACTGGCGTGCATGCTTCTTCCTTGTCACAGGAAAAGGTACACTGCCATGTGCCAACAGGGTGGGGCAGGAAATGCGAACAATCCATCTAAAATGGAGAACTGCTCCTAATGCTGGCCTTGCCTCAGCATAAGCAACCCTGCACGAGCTACTATGAGTCACTCCGAAGCTGAGGTCTGTCTCTGAGCAGACCGCAGAGTCAGTCGCCTTTCTGCATGGCGGCTACTCCTAGTCTTTCTTACTAATGCTCTGAAATTTTTATTTCTATTCTCTATATTATTCATATTAGATACTGTGAAGGCTGATTACATTTTTTTTCATTTTTAAAATCATTTTAAAATTACTGACCAAGTAAATGTACTTTTAAAAATGGTAAATGTTTATCCAAGATAAAACATAGTTGCAAAGATGTTTGTCAAAGAGTTGTTTACAGTAGTGAAACCCTTAATGTCCCATAACATGAACTGGTAGAGCATTCTGATACCAGAGCATGTGATGCAGAAAACATGTGGCCTAACCAATAAATGAGGAAAGGTCTACGAGCTATTGTTAGGTAGAAAAAAGTCATAACAGGGTAGAATGTACAGAATAATTTCCTTTGAATATTAAAATAAATGCATAAGGAAAAATAATAGGAAGTAATAATAAATGTATTGTTTGCAGTAGTGTAATTTAGGTTCTTTTTATTTCACCTAGTTTTTCTTTGTTTCCTATGTACTCCTTTCTTACCAAGTAAATATATTTTAAAGCATTATCTTCCAATTGACATGACAATATAAATTTGTACTAATGTTTCTCCTTCAAGTTTCATATCCTTTGAAGTTTCCAGTACCCAACTGACCTATTAAAAATATGAGATTGCCTGTATCCATAATCCCATTTATGTGGCTCAGGATCATACATAAACCGTAGTTTACTACAGTGCTATTATAAAAAATGACCTACTGCAGCACTAATTTGAAATCATTTCATCCTTAATGTTTCCTTTTTTATTGTAGCTAGCTTTTTATTATTAATTAGACTACTCCTTCATAAAAAATAATTCCAGTAGACATTCAGACTAAAGACCTGATAGAAATCCAAGTTCTAATGGTCACTGAATACACAGAAAGTTGAGACAGTTAACATAAATCCACCACTATGTAAAACTCAGCATTACAATCAATGCATTCTCATCTGCACCAGCACCCCTGGAGAGGGTGCAATGGCCTTGCCTGTGTTTGCTGCCACTGCCTAGTTTAAGGAAGAAACCATGTGAGGACAATGAGGAAAGAAGGTGCAGACAGAACAATGTCCCGTTAGAGCACCAGTAGCAGCCTTACTACTTAACGGACTGTGTGGAAAATTGTGGTAGGTTCGCTCAATATTCATCCTGACCCTGATCTTCAATCTAAAACAATACTGAGGGCAGAACCAGTGTTTGTTTCCTGTCCCAGAGCAAAAGCTCCCTTTTGCAAGCTGCTTTTGCCTGCTTAGCTGCAGCACACTAGTACAGCTGCATGAGAGCTCTTCCTGGTCAGGAGTGGTCAGAAGAGCTCTGTGATTCTTTTTGACGCAGGAAGAGGTTTTGATCACAGTGAGATAAAAGAAAAGGTAGTTTTACTACTGCTTTTTTAGTAAAAGAAAATCTCATTCCACTCAGGTAGCTTTGGAGCCCATATTTCTTGTAAAATTCTCCTTGCCACACTTAATGACACTTCTCAGGGTTTGCGGGCAAGGACTCAAGCATACATCTCAAACGCCACTTCTTTTGAGCGCAGATTATTCCAGTAGATGGTTAGACTCTTGCCCAGGATCAAAAAGATCAAAAAGACACGAACTGTATTGTTTGATATGTGGTCGCTGCTCTTTATGCGTAGTTTTGAGCAGCACACTCATAGCAGCTTCTCTCTGAGCTCTGAGCCAGTTGCCAAAGGCCTAGAAGCTAACTCAACAGGCAGTTCTGGGAAGCCTGACAAGTCTACCCAGGAAACGCAGAGCCAGGAGGAGGAGTGTGAGCTCAAACACACTGCTGCTAAGACATACAATCCCTCTGGCTTCTCTGCATTTCTCCAAGGTGCGAATTTTAACTGCCACACTTCCTAGGTTCAGACTGAGAGTGCCTGTGGCTTTTGTAAGAAAACAGAATTAGGTTCTTGCTTTCCTTTCACTTGTATTGTACTTTTCTATTTGTATTTCTTCTTTTGAGTTCTTACACTAGGGAAACTATATGATATTTACACATGTGTGTCTGGTTTATTTCATTTATATCTTCAAGTGGCATCCACTTCAATATAAAGCCTTCGAGTTTATCATTCTTTATAGCTGAGTAATACTCCATTGTATAAAAATGCCACATCTTTCTCAACCATTCCTCAGGTGATGAGCATCTCGGCTGTTTCCAAGATTTGGCTATCACAAATTGTGCTGCTATAAACATAGGCACATATATATCCCTATGATATGATGTTTTTAGATCCTCTGGGAAAATTCCCAGTAGATGAATAGCTGGTTTAAATGGGATTTCCAGTCCAACTTTTCTAAGGAGTTTCCACACTGACTTCCATAACAGTTGCACCCGTCTACATTCCCACCAGCAGTGGAGAAGGGTTCCTTTTTCCCCACAGCCTTTCCAACATTCGTTGTTGGGTGATTTCTTTATGATAGCCATTCTTTCTGGGATGAGATGATATCTCAATGTTGCTTTAATTTGCATTTTGCAGATGACTCGTGATGTGGAGCATTTTTTAATATACTTATTCACTTCTTTAATTTCATCCTCTGAGAAGTGTGTGTTCATCTCAGATGGCCATGACTCATCCACATGGCTGACACTGACAAAGATTCTACAATCTGAGATACAGGATCTCAGGATAAGTCCTGAGGGGATTTCACTGACCTTATCAGACCCAAAGCTACAACTCTTGTTGCACAGGTCCTGCTTTACCTTGGTCTTAACCATCCAGCAGAAAAGTATAAAAACGAAGTATAAGAAGTAAAGCCATGCTGCTAGGTTGAGCTGTAGGGGACTCAGGTCAACAATTTCTAACATTGCCAGTGAAGCGGAAGACCCAATACTATTATGGGCTACTAGACTCTTTTAGAATATTTTGCTGAGTTAACACACCTATAATATTTAAATAATGGAACTTAACAAAAACAGGGGATACAGATGAATGTCCATTTTTTATCTGTGTATTCAAAATGATTAGGATAGATATATAATTACATTCTCTTAATAAATAGAAGGATTTGTTCTAATAGTGTTTGTAAATAGGATATCATGTCCACATCTTGTACAGCAAATAACCACTAGGAAGAATGTATGCAACGTGTTAATTATTGAAACTGTTTTACCAATTTGGTTTGAAACTGTCTCATTGCTATTCATTTCTCAATAAAATTATGGGGAAAAAAAAAACAGAATTAGAGGATGGGAACTCAGCCTTCCACACCAAGCCACTCCAGTTAATATGTGCGCATTAGAACTGGGAAGACTGGTTGGGCAGCCAGAGGTTTTTATTTACCACAAAATCCTTTAGAGAGCAAAAAGATAATCTATACAATCATCTTTATGTTAAAATAGTAACTGATATTATTTGTTAGCACTTATTTGTCCTGAGCATTAGCCTATCTTAAAATTCCTAGCAACTCTATAAGGCAAGTCAAGTTGCCCTTTCCATTGAGATTTGTGGAAACTGTAGGACTGGCCATTCTTCTTGAGGTTTAGTAATCTTTTTAGGACTCCTTCTGCTGTCCAGGAAGGCCTTCAACTTATAATCCTCCCGCTTCAGCCTCCCTGTAGCTAAGGTTACATGTGCACCCCACTGTGAATTCTATAGTTTGAAAGGTGCCAATTACTGAAAATAAAACCTCTAGTTTTTTCACTGATTTTCTAAAAGAATGATTAAAGTATAACAAAAAGTCCTATTCTCTGCAATAAATAATAGAAAATAACAAAAAATAGTTTTTAAAATTATAGTAAAAATGCCCAAATTTTTTTAGTCAATGGGACAATATTTTCTTCATTGAATTTAACAGAAAATCCAAAAATATAAGTGGATTAAAACATGACTTCTTTTACTTTTTTTGTTTTGTACTAGGGGCTAAACCCAGGGTCTAGCTATGTTGTTAAGGTTGGCTTTGAACTTCCAATTCTCCTGTCTCAGAAGGGATTACATGTATGTGGCACCATGGCTGGCTAAAATGTTGATGTTATTAGTTATGATTTATCCCTTGTAGGAGGGGTCAAAATGCACTAGGAAACAGGCTGAACACAGAAAGTCACAGATAGGTGATAAGACAGTGAATGCACCCACAATTAGATCTCAGCCTAGAAAAATAAATGGTTGCTGTCGGTGTCTCCACACCTAATGGAGGGGCTTTTCTTACATCAGCATCAGCACAAATAATGGCAGCAAACATTCCAACATGTTCACTGTATGTCAAGCTTTGTTCTGGCTCTTTATACATAGGAACTCATTTACTGTGATTGGCGTGTTTTATAGATGAGGAAAGCGAGATACACACAGAAGCTAAGTAACCCACTGAAGGTCACAGAGCTCATAAATCAGGAAGCCTGGGCTGAAGCCTATGCTGAGTGGCCCCAGAATTTCCTTCTGCATCATATGCTGCTGAGCAGGTGTGTAGATGACAGGGCAGGACAATGTGTGCTGTTAAAAGCCTGGCTGTTGTCATTCATTCTGTGCTGAGCAGTCAAGCAAGAGGAACCCTAAATCCTTCTACTTAGCATGCAATGCTCGGCACTGGCCACACAACCCTGCACACAGCAACCCCAGCCTCTCTCTCTGCCTGCCAGGGGGACCCTGAAGTGAGTGCTGTTACTCATCTCAGTTCTCCCATGTGTTAAATAAACATAGAAATATTCAATTACTAAAGTATTGCAAGATAGATAATGAAATCTGTCACAGTGTCTACGGTAATGGTCAGCACATGGGATCCATTTACTTAACAGGAACAGAACTGTTATTGTCAAAATAAACTTCTTGGAAATGAAGAACTTTTCTAACGCCTCACAAGCTTTAAAATTATGCTTATTTGTGAACAATAAAAGGGAATAAACTTGGGAAATATCTCTAGGGTAATGTTCCCCTGAGAATGTTCCATGGAATACAAATGTCCATAGGAATTAGCTACTTAAATTCTGGGCAAAGATGAGCCTACTGGGAAACTCATCTTTAGTGCCTCATCCTGCAGGCCTTCCCTCCTGGGGGGACCTACTCTATGTCCTGGCTGGCTGTCCCTGTAGGTAGTCTTTCAAGACTTCATCCTGGTATCATCTTATAATGCCATGCCCACCATCCATCTCTGTCACTTTTATCTCTCAAGTTCTTAACTAACATTCTTCCTCCACAATGATGGTAAAGACTGTATCTCTCCTGCTCGGCCTATTCCTGGCAATCTCCTGACTGGTTTCCATAATTATTTTACCTCTATAAATTATGCTGGTGGTCAGAGTTGCTGTTTTTAGAAATGACAATTTGACCAAGATATTTTCCTTGCTCATGCCCTTGCAAGACCTCCTACAGCTGAGAGAGGTCCCTGATGCTTTTAATCTGCCCACAGGGCTCTGCCTGTCCAAGGCCCCTAGCCCCTGGGAGCTCCATGCTGGCCTTTGTCAAGTCCTCTGCAGTAATGGTTAGCACTTAAGTTTCCTCACACCTTCATGCATATGTTTCCTCAGGCATGCCTTTAACCCACTGATTAGGTTGGTTACCATTTGTGGCCCTTTAGAATACCTTTTAGGATTCCCTCAAATGCAACACAGTCTGTGGATGCATTCTTATTTTCTGATAAATTAATATTTGTATTCTTCCAATGACAAGGAAAAACTGATGATAGCCAATTACATTTCCATAACCTGGGTACCTACAATATATTCTACTAACTGAACAAATGAATGGACAATGAAGATGAGTGAGAGTCCAAGGAAGTGCTGCAGATAGCACTACACAAAACAATGACCCTTATTTGAATGTATAATTTGGCATTTCCCGAATGCTACCCCTGGGGCAGATAAAGCTGTGCCATGCCCTCAAACCAACTCCCTCTTGATCTGGGCTTAGCTGGCACGTTTGCCAGTACCTCCTTCCATCTGATCCTTTCAGACCTTTCTACCCCTTCCACTTTCCCACTTAAGGCAGGCTCCAATCTCCTTGATGTCAGTGATTTCTGTCAAATGTATTTCCTTGCCATCTTTTATGTATTTCATCTCTTGCCAATCCTTACTAATGTCATCCTGTTTACCAGATGTTTGTAGCATTGTTTAGTACACGTCCATGTCCTCCTTTCAGTTGCAAACTAATTCCTTTTGCATGAAAGAATGGACAAAAAGTAGCACCAATGTCCCCAAATCTTTCAGTTTGAGGCCCATGTTTTCTTGGCCTGTAGCCTGAGCAACATTATTTATACCACCAAGGTGAAACACCGGGCCAGTGTGATGTTGTAATTAGTTGCTAGCTGTTGCTATGGAGAACTAATAAATTGTTGCTGCTTAGAGCAAACAACTTTATTTTTCAAGCACACTGGAGTCAAATACAAGTTTCTTGGCCTTTCACATAGTAATTCATAAACCCAAAGATGTGGTCATATAGTCACAGCTGGAGTAGTCATGCCAAAGCTCGAATTACAAAGCTGTAGAAACTCAGAGGAAGTGGGGAGAGAGAGAAGGAGAGAGAGAGAGAGAGAAATGGATGGCAATAATCAGAGAGAAGGAACAAACCATTAAAGGAAAAACATTGAGGAGTACCCCTAACTTCTTTGGCTCTGGGCTTTTCCCGACTTCTCAGCCTCTCCTGTGTGTCATGAGGTCTCTTATTCTCCTCATATCAATCCAAGTATTAATCATTTTCATATGGCTTAGTTGAGCATGTTTAAGTCGCTGCAATCAGGAGCATTAACCAGACCAAGCAAAACCAGGAGGGCTGCCAATGGTCTGCAACTTCCAAAACGTGAAAAAGATGTGGAATCTCATAGATGAGTATACTGGCAGTAATTTTTGAAAAAAATTCCTAATCAGACACTAGGCATAATTTTCAACATGTATACAGAAAAATCTGATTGTAATAATGACCACCTTCTTAATGAAATTATGCTAAAATGATATAAATTTTGGTGTAAGAACGTCAGTAAGCAGTAGATCTGAGGATTCCTCAGACACTTACTCCTGAACCCAGCAAGAGTGACAAAAACAGTAGGTGTCCATGGCATGTCAGGACCAAAAGCACCAGCCCAGAGTCACAGTGACCTGGGCCATAGCCTGGCTTTGTCAACAATTATCTTTGAAACCATGGACAACCTGTACTTGCCTCACTTTTCCCAACTTAAATAAGAATAATATTTTTCTCGTTTCATAGTTGTTATGAGAATTATCTAGAAAATAACAGACTCAATAAATACTTGCCATAATTATTACCTAGTTGTTTAAATAGTCCCAAAGCATTCAATAGTAGAACCATTTTAAACAGTGGGAATATATCACTTTGCAGTTTTTGAAAGATGTGCAATCTTGCATAACATTTTTGTCCACTACTTTTGAAGAAGTAGTAGGTCAATGGCCAATGACTTTATATGCAAGTGATAATTCTTTAAAGCACAATGAATGAAGACTTGCAGGAAGCAGGTATGATGGAATTCTCAAATTTAAATATAATTTACTGGGAATAATATCCTTGCAGACTTTATAAGCTAAGGCTATGAAACCATACCAGTCATGTAAAAGTCGGCTAGAGATTACAGATCTACATAACTTGGCTAATAATAAACCTTATTTAACTTCAACTTATAACATTAGAAGTATTTAAACCAGATACTGTAAAGCTAACCCACTTGGCCTTGACCAGCTCATGGGAGTGTTACATCCCACAGTGGAGGGCTACTTATTAGCAGTCACTGACACACAAGAGAAGAAAGCTTGTCACATGAAGACCAGTACAGGAAAGGCAGGATGGGTCTGGCACAGAGAAGTCACGGCACAGCCTGGAGGAGGATGAGGGGAAAGCAGTCATGATGGCCTGGTTTGCTTCAGAGGACAGAGTCTCTGCACATCCTCTCCCACGTCATGCCTCTTCACACTCTGATCTGGCTCTTGCCACCTCACAGACACTCCTGACAAAGACTTCATCTCCAGGGGATGCTCTTCAACCTTGACCTCTCTTGAGCACCTGGGAGCATCTCAGTGTGCTGACTGCCATTCCCTTCTGGTATTTTCTCTTCCATGACACAATCACGTCATTGTGTTTCTCCTTTCTATCTTCACCCTGTATGTGTTCCTTGTTGACCTAGCCCCAGCCCTGGGCTTTTATGTTGATTTGTCACAAAACTATTACTTATTTTGTATATTCAGTCATCTATTAGAAATATCCTCTTCCATATGTAGACTCGGACTCAAAATACAAATTAAAAAAAGTGAAATCATGTTGTAAAATACAGACAGAATCCTTAAGGTAATTAGCCCCCTAATTACATGGAAAATATGGTCTGACTCTTTTAAGAAATGACTCTTACTCCTTTAAAAAAAATGACACTTCCTTCAACTGAATATTTTAGATCCAAGTTGGATACATTTTATTTTGTCCAGAGAACAAAAAATAAATTAAAGGTTAGACTTTCTTCCCAATGGAATCTTTACCAACCCACACCTCTCAGCAAGATTAGGCAATCTGACCAGTACCTAATCAAGTCTTTTTATAGTTTCAATTTTATTAATTTGGAATAACTAAATCCTGGCTCTAGTAGTAGCCACTTAAATGAGACTTGGCTAAGTCCCTTGGAAAAAATAAAATTTAGTATTAGAATAATAGAAGCCTGATTTTTGTGTTTGCTATTTCCCCCCTTAAGTGGTCATTTATGCTTTTAAAATATCCATCATAGACCATCCACTGTAGCTCTGCTCCGGTCCTGTCCTTTGGCTCACAGGGATGGAAAAAAAATCTCCCTCTGGTAACCCTGTCATTCTTTGGAAAGGTTTTCTGAACTTCTGGTTCTTATTTTGTAGTTTTACTGTTTCACCATCAGTGTTGCACAAGAGAAATAGTGTGCCTGTGACGTGACAGACCTATCCTCTGCTTGGGTTAGCTGTTCTGCTGTTGTCGGAACAAGGATTCTTGCTTGGGTTTTCGAACACCTCCAAAAATTACCCGATGAGCACTTTTTGCTACCATTCCATTCTCAAATTACTCAAAAGTAGAGAAATGGTTCATTTTCTTTCCTCCCCATTCTTTCTGTAAATTCCTCCTTTAAAGTCACCTTCAAAAGCTTCCTTCTTTCTCTAGCTCTGAACATTGTCAAATCACAACTACAGTGCACAGCATACTCTGCAAGGTCATGTGCTGAATTTTGGCTCATGCTCAGTTATAGGACTGTACTGAATATGTTGAAATTTACCAGAAGGCCAGTCCAGAATTCAATTCTTTCATAGTAAAAATAGCTATCAATAGGCTGATGCTGAGAGCGCAGGCCGGTGAGTGAGTGAGACCACCAGGCCGCGGGATCCTGAATAGACCCACAGCACAGGCCTGGGGAGTGAGTAAGATGACCAGGCTGTGGGATCCTGAACAGACCCAGAGCACAGGCCCGGCGAGTGAGTGAGATGACCCGGGCCTGCGGGATCCTGAATAGACTCAGAGCGCAGGCCTGGGGAGTGAGTGAGAAGACCTGGGGCCACGGGATCCTAAATAGACTCAGAGCGCAGGCCTGGGGAGTGAGTGAGACCACCCAGGGCCTGCAGATCCTCATTTGATCCAGAGTACAGGCCCAGCCCCAAACCCTTCAGCAGAACTCCCTGCAAAGAGGCTAGAGGCAAGACCCACCCAGCTGATTAAAGAGCAGAACATCTTGCCAGAGTGACACAAAGGGTTCAACTCTAATGCCTACAGCAGAAAGAAGTGGAACACAGCAGTCAGATCCAAACAACACCCACCTGGAGGAATCTGAACATCATAGATTCGGACCTGGTGCTAAGGTAATAACGCTATCTAAGCTCTACACCAAAGGTCAGAAGACAGTGGTATACAAAATGA
>NW_004524796.1:1926323-1929250 GCF_000260255.1 Octodon degus
TGTGTGTGTGTGTGTGTGTGTGTGTGTGTGTGTACTTCCAGCATGGAGGATTGATCTACGTCCTCTCACATGCCAAACAAAGTACTCTCTACTACTGGGTTATATCTCCAACCCTAGTTTTCTTAAACTCTTTTAATGTCCCAGTGTATAAGTACCTGAGACACAAAGTTAGTTGAAAACAATTTGTGCTTTCAAGAACATCACAGTCTTATTAGAGGACATTCATGATGACAGTCAGAACTGGTAAAATAAATATGATCAACTGCTGTGTTTGTGCTATGAACAAAGGGCTTTAAAAGTAACTTCTCTGTCCTTCTCTAAAAGGAAAACAAGGAAAAAATGTCCTGCTATCACGTACTTGTCACATCAGAGAAGATTTCTAATGAAAACATCATATGTAGATTCAAAAAGTATTATCAATATAGGTGAAATAAAGATGTATAGAAATAATATATTAATGATGAAAAATAAATGCTAATTCTAAATAGCTTGAATGAAATTGTTTTTAAAAGTATAAAAATAGAGGGCTGGGGATATAGTTCAGTGGCACAGTGCTTGCCTGGTAAGCTTGAGGTCCCGAGTTCAATTCCAGGTACACTGGCCAAAAAAAAGTATAAAAAGACAAACCAATGTATTTAAATTAATATGTTTACTTAATGTGAAAATTTATATATTAATTCATATTATAATATTATAAGTAAAATGTGTAGCTGCTTAACTTTTAATCTCTAGGCTTAAATTTACACCTATAAATTAGTGACAAAGCTTTATTAAATAAAATTTCTTATAATTAAAAATAGCAGATTGCTTAAATATTTACATTGCCTACTATTCAAGTAACTTTTACTGCATAGCATTTCATACAGAGTTGAATAAATATTACAGTGGTCATTTTTATAACAAGCAGAAAATTCCATTTTACCCTAAGAAAAATGAACTGAAATGAACCTAAATTTAAAAATAAAAGTGAGAGACAAAAGCATAATACTAAGTACTAAGCAAACCAGGTATCCTATAAATCTAGCTCAGATTGTACTAGCATACAAATGCTTAATATTCAGTGATACAGTGAAAGAGACATGAAATACACATGTTCAAATAGCATGGGTGGTTAATGTATTATAAGCATATAGGGCAGGATCTACAGGAATTCGATTCTAAAAACAAATGAGTTCTAATTTGGTTTGTGTGCCTGATCAGGAAATTCCATGACCATTGAGCTCCAGAGAACCTACCTCTAAATAATCTGTGGCACAGCTTGCATCATATTCCAAATCAAACGCTGTGAATGTGTAGTTCACCGTGTTGCCTTTTGTTGCTCGGATGGTCCAGTTGCATCGCTGATTTTCATGATATGCATTTGGGTAATTTATACTCTCCAGTATGCCGTAGGTTTGATTGACTATTACCACATTCTCACATGCTGAAAAAAAAATTATTGTTAAGAATCACAATCATATCACAACAGTGTAAATTGTTGCTCTAAAGTAAGTGTGTGATTTTCTTTCAAGAAACTATCTAGATTAAAAATTATGTAAACATATTTATTAAGTGCAACAATTTTAGGGTGAGTTTCCATTCAGAATAAATGTGAAATAGTAGTTATGTCAGTTGAAACTTTAAGATGCCATGAAAAATTGAATAGTTATGTTTAAAAAAAAGGGATCAAATTCCCATGAATTTGTAGACAACAGAATAACTTGCTCTCCTGACAGCAGTCTGCTTTTTTTAAAATGAAGTGTATTATACATTCTGGGTTTCTTTCCTGTAGCTTTAGCATTTGGAAGAGAAAAAAAAATCTCTGATCTTTGAATTGAACAGTTTGAAAAATACAAAGTCCTATGTGAATGCTAAAAATGAATAATGACATGGTTTTTTTAAACATTCAAATATCTGTTTGAAATTCACAACAATGGCTCTGTTATCCCTCTAGTTATTTGCCAGGAAGTACCGAGAGAAGAGAGGAAGCTTCAAAGACTAAAATACAAATAAAGTCTTTAATTTTGAAAAAAAAAAAAAAACCTGTTTTCAATCCAGTGGTAGCATTTTCTTGAGTTGAATTTTCCACAAAACCATACTTTAGCTGTGTCTACTGCCAAATTCAGCCAATCCTAATGACTTGGACAAGGCCTATCTATGCCTTTTGGCAAGTCTTTCCATGTTGTCTTTACTATTTACTATAAAAGAGAATTGTAAAATTACATTGAAAGTGTGTGTGAAAAAAGGTTAGCAGACACATTTCTGTGATAACAGAGCTTTGTGAAAAATGGCTACAGCACCACTGACAAACTTTAATTTGGAAAACTAGGCATTGGATTTATAGCCCTTAAAAAATCTTTCTTTAGGCCAGGGAGATAGCTCAGCAGCATAAGTGTCTGCCTGGCACGTACAAGGCACTGAGTTGGATCCCTGGTATCCCAACCCTCCAAAAAAAAATCATCTTCCTTTGCTGGAGCTGGCTTAAAACTCAAACCATTTCTCTTTTTAAAAATTCATTAGGTCATAGTACTACACAATAATGATAAATTTCTGAAGACAGCTACCAATTAAAATGCACTATTCGAAATTATTTAGAATTCAGCCTAACTCTCAGAAAGAAGTAGATACGAATCTGCAAATTTATGTGTAAACAAGACCTAAAAATTAGTACTCTTTCCACTAATCCAAGGATAAGGTACATTTAGAATGTGATTTAGTGCCTTTCAATTCTGTTTAGGTAATTGTGTAAAAATTATGGATAATTTAAATTTAGTGAGATAAGCAACTATACTTTCAAAAAGTAAGCATAATGTTTTTAAAATTTATTTTATTTTCTTTATTTATTTTGCATTTAGTGTGTGTGTGTGTGTGTGTGTGGCCAGCTCAGCCCACCAGGGGGCGGGGCTGGCTGGCATGTGGTGCTGGGGGATTGAACCGTGGTCCCTGTG
>NW_004524796.1:1929450-1936196 GCF_000260255.1 Octodon degus
TTGTGGATATTTATTTTGAAACTAACAAACCATTTAATTCTAAAGGCAGAAGAGAGCTTTTGATATCATTTAATTTAATTGAGCCATTTCATTTCATTTTTTATTTTTATTTATTTTTTGTATGTATTTTTTAGGGAAGGGTCTACAGAGTGTTCAGGGTCTCACTACTAGATATGACTCATGGTGGTCTGCCTATTTACAGCCTCCCAAGAGCTGGGATTACAGGCGTGCACCACCATGCCCAGTCTCAATTGCCATCTCAGTGCGTCCCGAGGATAGGGCCAGAATGGCAGGCCTGGGAATTGAACCCCCGGTCTCTGCACCTGCTTGCAGGTGCTTTAATCTGCTGAGCCATTTGGCCGGCCCTAATTGACCCATTTTAGAGAAGCAATTTTGGAAAACGAGAAAAGAAAAATGACCTTTTCATTAATTAGGGGCCAGGACACATTCCAAGCCTTTTTATTTGATGCTGCTTGACTTTTGCTACTTGCTCTATCATGAAGGAAGATTTTTAAATGGTCCAGTATTTCCTATAGTAAAGAGGGTACCTATTGCAGTTGTCTCACCAGCAGCACAATTTCTTTTAAAAAAGATAATTCTTAAGGTAGAGGAGAAACCCTAGTTTGGGAGAGTACTTTGTGCAATGACATAACATCCAAATAGGAAAAATTAATGTGGGACACAGATTTTAATATGCTCCTGGTTATTCAGCTCTTACACTGATCTTGGGTTGTATTACAATATCATAGTACATTATTTTTTAAAGTTTCTATAGTTTTCTAGAGGTTTTAGTTAAATGAGATTAAGTTTAATGAATATACATTTCACCTGCAAGTGGTGTTAAATTTTTCATATAAGAAGCTAAGATTAATTTTAATATCTGAAAAGGATGGACTATACTCATCCCAGGTTTGCTTCCCGAGGAGTCTGAAGGCCCACTCCAGGCCCTACACTGCCCAAGCAGCGCTTACTCTGCGAGTACTGGATCTCAAAGCCGCCTCCTTGCTGGCCTTCATCGGTCCTCAGTTTCAGCAGCATGCTGTCTCCGCTAGAGCGGAGGTCAGGTGGGATCCTGTCCCCGCAAAACTTGTTGAGCAAATGAGAGCTGGTACCTGGGCCATCGTAGACCTTTAACAAAACATTTTACAGGTAAGACGGCTATGGCTATAAGTGCTATCTACAGGATTCTGGAGGCAAGAGGTAGAGAAGATACAGATATCTAACAAAAACAGCGCTGAAATAAAATACATTTAAAAATTATACTGAAATGCCTGTAAACTCCGTCTATAAATTCAGACAGTTTAGCCACAAATGTATATGGTAGTTAAGTATGTAAGCTAGGTTGAAGTTTGAACATTGAAAGTGAAAGCCTGGCACAGTTTGAGTCCATGGCTGATATCAACTGTCCCCTTTCTTTTTGATTCCCAAGTTTATAATTAGTGAAATTTTAATACATTTTAATATCCTTCATATAAATACACATGTTATGTACACACTGTGTATATTCTATGACAATTATGAATTGTTGGTGTTGTAAAACATCCTAGTTGTATGTTTTTAATTATATTTTCTAACTCATCGAAAGTGTCTCTTAAATTGTTATTTTTATGCATATGTAGAACCTATGTAGAATATGCATGTAATAAGTTTGATAACCCTTTTATGGATATTTTAATGCTAATAGTTAATATCTTAACAGTTCATATCAAACTATTTTAAGTACTTTGTGTATTAAGACATTCATTACACAGTATACTTAGAAGGTTATCATTTTTATCAAATTTCTTCTAAAATTTCTATTTAGTTTAAATTTAATATGTGGAAGTTCTGCTTAAATGCCCCTTCATGAATTCAAAAATATAGAGTAATGCACTATGTGTGTGAGATGTGAGTAGCGGATACACAACAGAAACATTCTACATACAGCCAGATAATCCAAGGAGCAGTTGGGATGATATTCCAAGTGGAAGTCTTTGAAGGTCAATGTAAATGGGCTCCCATGGCTGGCTTTCAGCCACCAGTAGCACTCAGAGCTGTGGTAGTAAGGCATCGGGTAGTTGGGAGATGCAAATACGCCTGAGGAGGTGGTAAGGTTGCCCCCACAACCTACAGAAGAGACAAATGGAATATTGGACACCTTTTCTTTCTAGGAAAAGCAAGTCTGCCTATATCAAACTAATGTTACAGTGCTTTTCTAAAAATCAGGTTGCAAAGGAAAACTGCATCATGAAAGAGTAGTTGCTTTGATCCAGTTCTATAATCATATTAATGATCACTTTTTCTAATCAAGATGTTCAGCCTGATGAACTATGTCAACAAGCTAGAACTTTCCTCCTTTCTCTTTCAAACTGTATGGATGCTATTAGTTAAAAAATATCATCAACTTCAAGTTCATTACAAAGAATAATGACAACATTACTGGAAAAAAATGGAACAGTGATGATGAACAGGAACTGACAACTCGAAAATCAAGAAACCGATGAATTGGGTTCTCCAGACGGTTCTCTATTCACCTGTTAATGATCCATCCCAGTAAGCTGAAAATCCATATTTTGCTATTATAAAATCACTCTTAAATTTTAACCACAGCTTGTTACTGTGTGAGATGATTACTGGAGGTAGGATTGAGCCACAGTATCTTCCCACAAGTGGTGAATTTTCATAGCCACCATCCCTGTGACAGAATGCAGATATGAAAACTTATTAGGTTATTGATAATATTATTGATAAACATTAAACATAATTTAAACCACATCCAATCAGTTAGCCTCTCTCAAAATCACTTTTAAAAACAACTTCAAGTTTTCAGTTTTTTCTTTATTAAATGGCGTTTGAATAATAAAGAATAAGCAGTATTTATGACTGGCTTGGCATCTTATTACCAGCTAGAAATTGAGAGAATGTGCTTGATCATCACCTCAAAGCCGCTGGCAAGTATCACAAAAAATTCAGAATACAGAAACCATAATTATTAGCAGCATAAACAAATATTGCTCATCTTTACAAAGAAATTTTAATCGAACACAGGAAGCACTGAGCTATACTCCCAGCTCTTTTTTTCCTGTTTCTTTTTTCTCTCTCTCTCTTTTTTTTCTCTCTCTCTTTTGATATAGGGGCTCACTAAGTTGTCCAGCCTAGCCTTGGTCCTGTAATCCTCTTGTGTGAGCCCCTCGCCCCAGCAGCTGCGATTATAGGCATATGTCACTATACTTGGTAAACTTTTTGCCTTCTAAATTCCCTGAAAAATTCACAAAAGTTAATGTATCAATTTGATTATTTGACAAAATGCTAGAAATAATTCTTTCCTTACATGGGGGGGGCCTTAAATCTAGTTTATAATCTGTAGTGTTTTCAAATCAAAATAAGTAAGTAAATAATGTTAACATCCACTGATTACTTGATTATCAATTCAAAATTATGTCATTTTGGTATGATGTAGTATGATTGTGATTTATTACCTTTTTATCATATAATAAATGTTACAAGATAGTATGGGTACAAATGCCTTACTTTATATTATATAATGAATTTTACACTAAGATATTAGAAGGCTCCAGCTTTAAAATCCAAATGAAAACTTCGATTGAGAAACATATCAAAATGAATAGCTTAATTTAATTTGATGTAATGATATGGTAGGATATCAATGTATATATTCGTGTGCCTTTTCTTTGTATGTAGCTCTTATATCACATTCTTTTAGAGTGTCAAGTGATGAAAAAAAAATGCCTAATACTGAAGTTCACAAGCTTTAACTTCCAGTACTAAAAATAAAAAAGCTTTTTGAAAACTTTAAGGTTGCCAGCATTTTTGTGACATAATTATCCTGAATGAGCAGTAAAAAGTCTAGAATTTAAATTGATTTTACATAAAGAAAGTAGATATTCAACAACAAATTAGTAGTTGTACCTTTGCTATCTTTGCCCAAACAAAATCTAGAGTTTATTTTCAAATATTTACAATAAAGTAATTATTTTATTTTTGCGGAACCAGGGATCGAACTCAGACCCTTGCGTTTGCCAAGGAAGTGCTTATTCTACTGAGCCATCTCCTCAGCCCCTAAAGTAATTATTTTAAAATAATGTTTTTTATGTTTGAAGAATACAAAATGGTTTCAAAAGAAGAATTATAAAATGATACAGAATATAATTAAACGAAATAAAAGAAATTTGACAATGATTGTTGTATTGCATGTTGTCTTCTAAATAGTTGTTTAGACTACCAGTATATCTGTAAAATTTATAAAGGAAAAAGTTATAAGAAATTAAAAAGGAGAAGAAAAAAAGCATTAACTGTTCCTTTCAATAGACCAGCAAAAATCAGCGGTACAATTGTCCAAGCTATCCTACATATATACATAGATACATCTCTACCCATTTTTTCTTTTGTTCTTTTCCTCATCCCAGTTTTTCTTTCTCATTGCACAGGTTCTTTCCCTTTCACAGTATCTATTGTATCTTTCAGATTTTATTTACTCTTTCAGGTTCTCACACTATGGAGACAATACAATGTTTGTACATGTGTGTCTGATTTATTACACTATGAGTACAGTCTCTCTCTAGTTGCATTCATTTACCTATAAAAGGCTTGAGTTTATCTTTTTTTATAGCTGAGTAATACTCTGTTGTATAAAAATATCTTTTTTTAATCCATTCCTCAACTGATTGGCATTTGGGTTTTTTCCAAGATTTAGCTATGACAAATTGTTCTGCTATAAACATGGGTGAACATATATCTCTGTGGTATGATGGTTCCAGTGTTTTAGGAAAAATACTCAAGAGGGAAATAGCTGGATTGAATGGGACCACCAATCCTAGCTTTTTCAGGAATCTCCACACTGATTCCCATAGTGGTTGTACCAGTCTGCACTCTGATCAATAGTGGAGAATGGTGCTTCTTTCCCCATAGCAACTCCAGCTGTGGCTATTGGTTGACTTCCATATTACCCCATAATTTCTGGGGTAATATGGAATCTCAGTGTTGCTTTAATTTGCATTTCTTGAGTGACCAACGATTCTGAACAATTTTATGTATTTATTTGCCATTTGTATTTCTTCATTTGTGAAATGTATATTCATCTCAGATGCCCATTTTTGGATTGGGCCTTTGAAATTTGGGGGCCTGATTTTTAAAATTCTTTATAAGTTCTAGATAAAAGTCCTTTATCTGAGGGATAGCCAGCTATATTTTTTTCAGTTCCTGAGTTTTCTTTTTACTCTGTTGGTGATTTTGATTTGCAGAAACTTCGAAAAGATGAGATACCAATTGTTGACTCTTTGAAGCATTTCCCATGCACTTTGTTTTTTAAATTTTTTAATTTTTTCTGTATTTTACGGAAGGATCTACAGGGTGTTCAGGGTCTCACTACTAGATTGGACTCATAGTGATTCTCCTGTTTACAGCCTCCCAAGTGCTGCGATTATAGGCGCACGCCACCATGCCCAGTCTTCCCATGCACTTTGGTTTTTGTTCATAAACTCCTTACCGTACCCCTATGTCTTTAAGATTTCCACATGCTTTCTCCTCCAGAAGATTTAGTGTTTTAGTTTTAATATTTAAGTATTTGATCCTTTTAACTGTGCATGGTGATAGTTTTGTGTCTAATTTCAGCCTTTGGCACGTGGAAAGCCAGTTTTTCTAGCACCATTTATTAAAGAGGCTGTTTTTCTTCCAGTGAACATGTTTGGCCCCTTTGTCAAAGAGAAAGTGGCTGAGTGTGTTTGAAGTTATATCTACACCTTCTAATCTGTTCTATTGATCCTCAGTTCTGTTTTTTTAAATACCATGTTGATTTTATCACAGTAGCTTTGTAGTATAATTTCAAGTCAGGAATTGTGATGCCTCCTGCCTTTCCTTTGTTGCCCAGGTTACTAATCTGGGTCTCTTCTGGTTCCAGATGAACTTTAGAAATGTTTTTCTAGATCTGTGAAGTATACTAATGCAATTGCTATCAGGATTTCACTGAATCTGTGTAACAATTTTGAGAGTATGGCCATTTTCACATTCTTCCTATCCAGGAGCAAGAAATATCTTCTCATTTTCTGAAATGTTCTTTGATCTCTTTTCTCATAGTACTGTAATTTTCACTGTATAAATATTTTTACTTGTTTTGTGGGATTGATTGCTAAGTATTTCATTTGTTTGGATGAATAACTATTTAGTTTTGTGCAACTTTCTCTACGTCATACTTCAAATGATAAATTTTATCTAATAAAGTACACAGCAAGGGGATTCACAAAAAATTTCCATATTCTTCTTCACTCTGTCCAGGGAAGATCATTTATGAAAATAAATAATGAAAATGATCATAATTTAAAAAGATGCTTACCTGATTTCCACATAATCTGCTATGCAGTTTCCACCACTGTCATCTTCCAAGGAGAAATTGGTGAAGTGCAATGCAATCTGTTGGGTAATTTCCACTGTAATCTTATAAATGCATTCATAATTATCAGGATAGTTATTGGGGAAGTTTGGAGATTTAACTGTGCCAGAATTAGTTGTATAGTCTTCCAAGCACACTGTAAAAAGAAACAGACCACAGAAAAGAAAAGAAACAATGTGGTGCAGCATTTATAACACACTCAGCAGTACACACTTCATTAATGTGTGCCAATGGACCTGATTTTTAAGTGTATTCTGGACTATTCAAAGAATTATTTTATTTTGAAACAATATTTTTGTTCCAAAACCTTCAAGGTAAAACACTAAACTATAGTTATATAGTACAAGTCATTACATATATA
>NW_004524796.1:1936366-1938178 GCF_000260255.1 Octodon degus
CTTTCTTTCTTTCTTCTTTCTTTCTTTCTTTCTTTTTGTTTTTTGGTGGAACCAGGAATTGAACTCAGGCCCTTGCGCTTGCCAGGCAAGCGCTTATTCTACTGAGCCACCTCCCTGGCCCCTATTACCTATATTTTGAAAGACAGTAACTTTTCTTGTGGAGAAAGTGCAATTTTTTTCTAATCCATGTAAATTACCATAAGCATTAAAACGTTAAGTTCAATTATAGAAATACTTTGGAGCACTTAGTAATAATCCAATTCTTTAATGAAATCCAGGATATAATAAAATAGTATCATCAGTGTTCTGGAATAAAGCAGCTGTTTTCTTGGCATGTTACTCTCAGAGACTGAAAAGTGTAATTTATTTGATGCAGAAAGTTAAAACCCAATTCTGAAACCGCACAAAAGCATTATAAGAAAGAAAATAAGTAGCCAATTATACATGTTCATTCAGAAACCCATTAAAATTTGAAATCAAACTGAGCCTGGATATATATATAGAGATATAGATATATAGAAAGATACAGATATATAGAGAGAGATAGATATATATCTCACAAACAATTTACATTTTCCTAACAATGCAAGATGTGTTTCACGTTTGAAAAATCCATCCTAATTAACCACAACAAAATAAAGAAAAAGTAATACAACTGGCTTGATGAATGTGGAAAAAATTTAATAAAATTTAACTTCCATTAATGAAATAAAAAAACTTCCAAGTAACTTAGAAGTAGGTTGTATTATTCAAATAAAAGATTGCAAGCATCACACTTGAAATGCGACATATTTTCCATTTAAAATAGGGGTCAGGACAAAATTATTACCTGTAAGCTAATCACACATTGCTCTCAGTGATTGTGAACCTTTCAGAGCTTTCAGTCATAGCAGCAGCCCACTGTGGCCCCAGGGCCACAGGTTCTCCACCAAGGAGACCATGGTTGTCTACCCATTGGCTGTATGGAGTGAAGAGGAACCATCCTGGACCACGTATAAAATACGTAATAGAATACACAAGTGTGTCGTAAAACTCTTTTAACTTACTGAATTATTTTATAAAATAATAAGAAAAAGAAATAATTCAGTTCTGTTCCTTTTTTTTCAAAGTTTTATTGATAAACAGATAGCAATGAGACAGTTTCAAATTCTGTTCCTTTTTTAAAAATTTATTTTAAAATAGTTTTCACTGAAGTATATATTGATGACAAATGAAGGGGTAAGAGCCGAAACACAGCAACCTTCAGTCTGAGTCCCACTCACACACTGACAAGCAAGGTTGTGACCTTGGCCCAGAGACTCCATCTCCTTGAGTCTTAGTTTCCTCATCTCTAACCTTTGAACACAGGTATAAGAGTTAGAGATAATGTAACCAAAGTGCTCGTCTCCTCATACACAGACCCTAAACGGTAGTAATCATCATTATCTTCAAAATATATTATGTATAAAAAGACATAAATTATAAGCAATAAGTTAAGTTATTCATAGAATACTCTGCTAAATATTATTTAGCAGAGTATCTGGACAATGTTGTTTTCTAAAAAAAAAAAAAAAACAAGCATTTTGGTTCAGTAGTTTTTCTTCTTTATTTATTTATTTTTTTTTTCCTGTGGCGTGAGTTGTTTTTAATCTGTTGTGCTGTTACTAAAGTAAAGCTCTGAGAGCTGCAGTTACAAACATTCCAAGTTCTCCCTTCCATCTTTATTGATTCGCAAGATTTTGCACAGAAAACTCTTTGGGGACTAGAACAGCAGTACTTGCATCGCACTGTTTTCAAGACTTCAAGTTTAAAAAGCAAACCGTTTATAAAAAA
>NW_004524796.1:1938508-1939536 GCF_000260255.1 Octodon degus
AGAAGGGAGGCACAGACACAGGTGACCACTGTGGTTCTCTAGCGTACAGCTTTTTTGTTCTGGGACACTACCACCACAAAATTTATCCCTCTTGTCATACTTATTAAATTTTAAAATTTTTTCGTTTTTCTTCCTTTTTTGTTTTTTTTGTTTTTGTTTTTTTGTTTTAGAGCAGTAGTTTTTAACATTCACCAGCTGGTCAAACTCTATATTTAATAATCAAACTACTGAATCTCCTAGTCCCTTCAAATCTGAGGAAGATTTGAAAATAAGAAAAATCTGGTATGAATGCATTTTTTTGTCTTGTGTTGCTTTTTGCTGTGCTGGAGATCAAATCCACTTGCACGCTTGACAAGGGCTCTACTAGGCAGCCACAGCCCAGGCAGAAACGCATTTTCAGTGTATCTTTAGTTGCATCAAATAATAACCCAAACGGAGAGTCCAGACATGATGGAGCTCTCTGACTAAAAGGTTTTGTGAGAGAATAGCTATGATACTTTATAGTAAGTAAAAATAAAATTAGGGTGTTTAGGTATGCTTTTGCTATATAATCATATTCAGAACAACAACAACAAAAAGAAAAATTGCTGAAATGAAAAGCACAAAGAAAAATATTAAGTATTATGGGTTCTGCTAATGATGGCTAGCGCGCAGAGTAGTGACCACTTACCAAATACTGATTTTACTGTATTTTAATCTATCAAGGATTCATTTTATAAAAGGATACACAGAGTGCTATTTAACTCTAAAAGTAATTTTTTCATGCCAAAAACACAGAAAAATGTCTTTCTCTATAGTCTGCCACGTGTTTTTTACAAGGGAGAAGGAAGGCCAAAGAGAGGTACCATACCTAGTCTACTCTGAGAGGCAAGATAGAACTGTATTGTGTATCTCTAAAACAATTTGCAATTAGTCTGCAGGAGAATGTTATGTACAGTCCGGTTCCCAGGAAGGGAGCTGGACATTTTTTAAATGTGGTATGATAATATTTATTTAGTTTTATATTTGTTTATAATATTTTATAAATA
>NW_004524796.1:1940566-1942058 GCF_000260255.1 Octodon degus
GATGAGATTCTTTAATAATTATTTTATGATGTTTATTGAATCTAAATTATAGGAAACTGTTTCCAGCCATGACAAAATACTAGTACTAAATACTAAATACTAGTACAAAATACCATGACAAGATACTGGTACTCAAATATAAATTGAACAAAATATTGGGCAGCAGGAGGTGTAAGACTGTGGCCCTTGACAGAAAGCAAAATCATGGATGCAGCAAGACTCTTGGCTTTTCCTAGCCTTGAATTGGTGAGAATTTCCTGACCACAGCAGGGTGTAGAAATCCTGGTAGCGAAAGACAAAATCGCTCTGAGCTGAGGAAACACAGGTTAGGGTTTAAGCTGCCGGGGTGGCTGGAGTTGCAAGGAAATGCCCAGAGAGGCAGACAGCGCAGAGAACCAAGCCAGATATCCAGGAGGGATCCCCAGAACTTCCTTGCCGCGCAGGGGCTGGGCAAGTGCTGAGGCTTTAGTGGGCATTCTGGAGAGTAGATGCCATAGGCTGAAAGCAGATCTGAGACACTAGAGTCCAGGAAGTCTAGGGGACCACAGAGTTCTCTCTGAGCCAGACTGGAGACACCTCATCTACACTCCAAGTATCCAGCTGAGATAACAAAAGGATATGCTGCATGAGCAAAGCCTCCCGAGGGCTGGGATTACAAGTGTGCGTCTCCGCATCTGGCCTTATAATACATTTATAAAAATTTACAGCTCAAAGAAGTCACAGTGGAACTAGAAAACACTTAGAACTGAAACCAATGGAAAATATAACTTGTCAAAATTTGGCAAAGAAAATAAAGCAGTGATTTAAGGCACTCATATTGTACTACAGAGCAGAATTAGTTTATCTTCAAAAGACACAAGACAAGTCGAAGAAAGCTAAGCTGATAATTAAAAGAAAATTGAGAACAGAAAAAGCAATTAAGTAAGAATAAAATAATAGAAAAAAAGTCAAAAATTCATTCCTTGAAAAATTATTAGTTGATAGAATTCCTAGCAAAATTGATCAAAATAAAAGAGAAAATATACAAATTACTATTTTCAGGATGAAAACTATATTCTCTCCAGACAATTAAAAGAATAGACTACATATGATTAAAAATAGTGCAAAAAATTTGGCAACCTAGGCATAATACATCAATTCTCTCACAAATTGCCATGGGGGGGGGGGACATACAAAGCCTCCATAAATTCTATCAATCAAAAGTTTGGAAGTTTTATTTTAAAATGTCCCCATAAGAAATAGCTATAGGCTCAAATAACTTCATAATGCAATTCAATCAATTAAGCAAATGTGCATATTAAACAAACTAAGGAAACTAAGGAGGCAACACTTCCTACTTCATTTTAAAAAAACAAATGTCCCTAAGATCAAAGACATAAAAAAAATCCCTACAGATAAATATCAAACATAGACACAAAGTCCTCTTTAAAATTTTAGCTTAAGGGCAGCCAGATAGCTCAGCAGACTAAAGCGCCTGCTGAGGCAGAGCAGG
>NW_004524796.1:1946183-1950505 GCF_000260255.1 Octodon degus
AAAAAAAAAAAAAAAAAAAAGATTCTAAAACATATACAGAAATCCAAAGAATCAGAAATGCACAAAATAATTTTGAAAAAGAAGTAACAATCTATAAGTTTTATTCTTTGAGATTTCAAGATCACTGTGAAGCTACATAATGTTAAGTAATACAGTGTCTTTTGTTACAGAGATAAATATGTACAGACTGCCAGTGGAACAAAGCAGAGATCCCAGAAGAAGACCCACGCGTTCACAAGGAGAATAATTTCAATAATGCAAAGTTCATTCAAAGGAAGAGAAAAGAAGAATGGTAAAGTTCAAATGGCATTTGAACAATGAAATACAACTCACTAAATAAAAACTTTGTTATGTCACTTACACTTATTTGGAAAAATTAGCTCAAAATGAATCATAGATATAAAACCTCAAATTATAAAGGTTTTAAAAGGGTGCACAGGGGAATGTCCTCAGAACTTTGGTAAGCAAGTAGTTCATAGACTTGAAACAATACCCACTAATCATAAAAGAAAAAAATATATTGAATTTCTGTTCATTGAAATAGGAAGAGCAGAAAAGAAAAAGGTACTCACACTGTGAGAAGATATTTGCAATAAACTTATCCAACGCAGGCATACTTGCATGAAAATATGTAACATGACTTAATAAGCAGAAATCAAACACATTCAAAACTGAGCAAAATGAGTAAGAAATCCCAGCACTTGGGAGGCTAAGACAGGAGGATCACTGCAAGTTCAAGGCCAGTGAATTCAAGACCAGCCTGAACTGCACAGTGAGACCCTGATTCAAAAAAATAAGAAAAAAAAAAGATAAGAAATCAAAACAAAACATTGAGCAACATGGATTTCACTAATGGGCACCTGGCAAAACAGAATATAATATTTGTTCAAAAGCACATGAAAAAGTGCCCACCACCACTAGCCATCAGGAAATGCTGATGACAGCCACAATGTGCTGCCTTCACACACAACAACTAGACACTGAAAATGAGAAGACTGATAGTACTAAGAATTGGCAATGGTGAAAAAAGATTCTCTTTCTACTCCTAGTGATCTATCTGAGGGATTTCTTAAGTCCACGAAAACATACAATATTCACAATAGCTTTTTCATAATAGCTCAAAGTTGAACATTACCCAGCTGTTTAACATCAGGTTCTGGTAATCGAATCATTATACATCTGTGCCATGGAAGGTCATTCATCAGTAAGAACTACTGATGCGTACATCAGGGTGAATGAATTTTAAGGGCATTGTGCTAAGTGGAAGAAGCCAGACGCACAGGGGCACAGATGGGATGCCCACCGCCTTTGGGACAGTTGAAAGCACTTACAGTGAGAGCGGGCCTGTAGCATCTGAAATGGAGGGTGTGACAGACAGGGCACCCACCAAAGGGACACTAGGATATTGTCCCGGGTGACAGAAGTGTTCTTGAAACAAGCAGCAATTGAATGAATGTTCACATTTTCTTCTAATTATAGGTAAATTTGTCTTACGAAATTATATAATGATGATCTGTGCCATATTAAAAGATTAAAATTTCTGTGCAAAGTTCGAATTCTCTCTTTCTGTGTCTCTCTTTTTTCTTTCTTTTTTTTTTTTTTAAATTCTCATAGACTTTGTGGGATGGGGCCGTCCTGTAACCATGCATTTGGGAGGCTGAAAACAGGAGGATCACTACAAGGCCAACCTATGTAGTGAGACCCTGTAGACCCTGTACTAAATACATTAGAAAGAGATTGAATTCTCTGAAGGAAATCTGCTATGGTTTGTGTCTAGGTGTCCTCTCAAAGCCTCCTGCAGTTTGGGGGAGCTTCTGGAGTTTGTGATTGCTTATTGTGGATGTGGATGCTGTGCCCGCCTGGGGCAGGTAATTTGCATTTCAATGTAAGGTGGAAAGAGAGGCTAGCTACTGGAGCTGCTGCTACCTCTCCCTTGTGCCCTTGCTCTTTGCCTGTGCCAGGAAAGGTTGCTCTCTGCCATGTGCCATGCTGCCTTGGACCAAGCTGAATGCGAACTGAAACCTCCATAACTGTGAGCTAAAAAAAAAAAACAAAAAAAAAAAAAAAAAAAAACCTTTTCTTCCTTCATTTGAGTGTTGGGTATTTGTCCCAGCAATGAGAGAAGAGTAACTGAGACAAAACCTAATACAAAATTTATATATCTAATAAATAAGAAATAAAAACTTTTCTCCCTTGCCAATTCTTAGTATTATCAGTCTTTTCATTTTCAGTGTCTAGTCATTGTGTGGAAGTAGTTCATTATGGATTTCATCAGCATGTAAAATATCATGTATGGAGGTCTATTGTAAATATTTTTAAAACAAACTAATACTAAAAGTTCACTGTAGATTTATCTATAGAGAAAAAAAATCCCCTGAATTTGGTTCTCTGAACTATTTCTTGAAAGGCTACAAAGTTCTCTTATTTACATTGAAGTTTGCACAATATTCCCTTTTTTTCCTTGGCAATATAAATGGCTCTAAAACAATACCAATACTGAAAATAGTCCTAAACTTTAGTTTTCCTCTTGTGTTTGCAACAAAGCACAAATAATTAACTTGAATGTGTTCACATAAAAGGATATTTGTGTGATGTCATGGTGTTTATCACATCAATAAAAAATACAAATATAAAAACAATGCCTGTGCTTTGGTTTTGTCTTATGCTGCCCAGGGAAACTGAAAGACAACAACAGTGAGCCTGTTATCCGATGAAGAAGAAAAGTGCATTTCTCCCATCCTCTATATTCAACTGAATTAGTAATGGAAAAGCACATCTCTGAAGATCAAAGACAACTGTTGGTAGAACACACACATTATTTCTTCTGCCCTGTCTCAAAAAAAAAAAAAAAAATTGTTTCAAAGTAAAGAAAAAAACAGAGAAAATATGCAAACATCTTTTGTGGACCATTACAAAATCTCAGAACTAGGTTTTTTTCTAAAATAACAATATTTATCTGCCTTTACTAAGCATTTTCAAGTGAGTCTGGTTACTTATGAAGTTCATGATCAAAAGAAAAAGTCAGAAACATGGATAACCCTCCTGCCCACACAGGAATGAAAGTATTGGACAAATGGGATTTGAGCAGTAGAAACAGGATAAACTTTTTCTATAGATAGAAGGATGTGCTACATAAGGAGACCTAGATGTTGGCTGTTTTGCTGACTCCTTGAAGGAAAACTGGCATGATTTTCCAATCTCTCTAAGGATCAACACGCAAACTATAGTTTCACAATTCACTTAGGAGACTTGGTTTTTAAAGGAATCCATATAATCTTGGATTTTCAAGATACAAGATAAACAGCTAAGTCAAAGAAGCATCGTGGGACTTTGATGCCATGTTTGCCTTAACATTCTCCAAGGAAAGACTCAAGAAAAGATATAATTTAATTACAAGTTCAATTTCTCCTTTAGGAAAGAAGTGTTCTTAGCCAAAATCTGGTTACAATTAGCATTTGATGGTAACAATCATTTCCTTTCCTTTTCCCTCATAGAGGACCAATGCAAACAAATATGGAACTCAAGTAGCATGGCAAAACTGTATGTGAATGTCAGCAATCATATCTGAAATTTGCTATTGTCATGGTTTTTACAGTTCTAGTCTATTGGTAATATCTAATTTTTCTCTTCGCTGACTTTGTGAATCAGCCAGGCATTATCATCCCTACTTCTTAGAGAAGTGTATGGGAGGAATCACATTCTTGGAGTTCAGTTCTAAGTAGCACTTACTTTATACTTAGCCAAGCCAGTATTGAGCCCTTTCTCAATCTTGTGTTCTGATAAGCCCTAGTTTCTCTACACAGACAATGTCGATTTAGGAATGGAGATGATTGTAAGGGACTAAAAATATCACAATTAATCATTTTACTCAGCATTTCCATTCTAAGACCAACAGATATAACAAAATAAATAGGATAAGTGCACAGTGCTTGGATACCTGTACGTACAAGTACAAAAGTATAAGAAAATATTAAATAATAAGAAAATAATTTTAGAGGTTATAAGAGACTTTCCAGTGGGAAAATACCTGAGTATCATGTAGCAAAAAATTTATAATTCACGGCAGAAAGCATAAGAGAGGTTATGACTTGTCCAAATTATTCCAAGAGATTCTAAAGCTAGGGAGAGACACAAGGCCTGGCTTCCACACCTACCACCTTCCTTTGTGCTGTGATGATCCTTCACAGCCCATCACAGTTATAATGCCATCCACCATTGCATCTTAGAATTGGGTGGCAATTTATGGAGTAAGGTTTAACTTTCAGAGTTTCTAATGAACTATAAAGACCAAATTTCATTAGAGTCACTTGAATGTCTTAGTA
>NW_004524796.1:1951560-1953913 GCF_000260255.1 Octodon degus
CATTGATGTGATTACGAGCATTGCTGGCCATTTCCCTGGGAAATCGTAAACCTGTCTCCTTTTAGAAAACATAAACCCTTCACCACAGTTCTACTCTAGCTCTGAAATGAACGGTACCAACCACAGCATGTGCAGTTCATCTCCAGCATTTCTAAGAGCTGATAAATCAAAACATGGCAAAAGAAATGGGTTACAGGTTGGGAACTGTTTATTTGGTTTGGCCTCTAAACTCACTCGCTGTGTATTCTTAGGAAGATGAATTCAAAATTATAGACTGCTATCTCTCTCTTTTAAAAATTAACTGGACTGGGTTTGTGTTTTGAACTTTCTTGATGGACCTTAAAATTACATTTACATCAATAGTGCAGATACAAACAAACAGGTTTCAAGAAGTGGTACTAAACTTTGTATGACAGACACGCATACATCCACTCTGCTCTATTCTCTTCCATACTTTGAAAAAATACTCATGAATGAATCATTAATTATAGATTGGAAGCTGGTGAGCTAGATGTTATGCAAATTTTTATCTAATATTAAAGTTGAAAGTGAATCAAGTACATTCCTCTGTTCCTATTTATACTTTTAAACACCCTTCTTAGTAGAATTATATATTATTACATCTGTAATAGATGTCAAAGAATTATAAAACTATAATTTAAATTGGTGATGTTTAATCATCAATTACATTGTCACAGGATTCAAATATCTTTTACTTTAAATTACCAAACACAGAAGAGCCAGCCTCATAATCAATCACTGGGACTTTCTTAAGAGTTTCTACCCAGTACAATCTCGCTTGTTGCAATATTGCTTTCATTTTTATTTCCTCAGGCACCTCTGGATGAAGGCAGAACAGAGTACTGAGGAAGGGAGTCAAAGCAAAACAAAACGCCAAGCTGCTCTCTTTCCTTCCTCCCAAACACATATTTAAGGGGTGACATCATGGCCATGTGGCAGGAACTACAGATACAAAAGTAACTGGATTTAAATCAGGAAATTTCGCCTTTATCAGACAAAGATGGGAAAGATTTGAGTGGGGAAACACATGCAGACTCAACTAAACAAGAGCATCCAAAAACATAATTATTACTCTGAATTACTTCTGCTAGAGCAATAAAAGAGGTTAAGGGCCAGTGACTGAGCTTCTATTGCTGGTTCTCCATGACAGATTTTATTCTGTAGGAGACAACCGAAGGAAGATGATAAATGAAAAGAAAGAGTTCTCGCATTTCTCTTTCCAAGGCAGCAGCTCATCCTGCCTCTGGATGGTGGGGAGAGCCAACCAGCTTGCTTTGGTCTTCCAAGCCCAGCAGTTCCCTAAGAAATACTCAGGAGCCACTCTCAACAATTCATGAGAGCCAATCACTTGTCCTGGTCTATGGGAAACTGTGACAGGCTCCAGAATTACAAGATGAAGGTGTCATAGGGCTTCCTGCATCCAGTCATCTGTTGTCATTTAGACGCTTGACTACATTCCCCTGACCAATGAGTTCATCCAGCAAAAAGACACAGCAAGCAGCAGGGCTGAGCCAAAGAACAGAAAGTACCCATCTGTCCTCTGTGGTTCAGCCCTGTCTGGATCTAACTGAGGCTGAAGCAGGGATCAGCATACAGGCAAGAAGGGTGGAGAGTCTTTGGAATTGTTGCCTCAATTTCATTTTTTCCCCATCTGAATAATTAGGGAGCTTTCACCTACTTTACTTAGGCTTTCACTTTTTCAAATTCAGATGAGAAGATAAACACAATAGGAAACCAGTAAGCACTAGTTTTACCCCATCATTTTTTGTCATTTCTTTTTGCTTCTCCCTTTTATTTGGGGAGAGGTGATTGAACCCAGGACCCAAATATGCTAAGAATGTATTCTACTGCCAACCCCTGCTCACCTTCTTAGCAGTTACTTTTCCTGTACAGCTTCTTGCTTTTTTTACATTTCACTTTTATTTCATCTTAACTTCTAAAAAAGGAAGTTTGTAATTGAAATATTTCTTCTCTTTTTTATTGCATATGTTTCTGGTGCATAAGAAATATATTTTCCTGTGGAAGTGTTAAGTAAACATATTATATCTTGACCGTTTTTACTTCCTCTCTCCTCTCTCCTGCTTCCTCTATCCCCAGATCCCTTTTCTATCTCTACAAAGCCTATCATCCTATATCCTATCATCCATCTTCTATTTCTAACATATTTACAACTTGAGTATCTCATGTAAGAGAAACCAAGCAACATTTGACCATAGATGCATGTGATTTATTTCATTTAGCATCATGGTCTCAAGATAAAGTCATTTTCTGATGAGTGGCTCACATCTTTTCCCTCTTTAAGACTGAGTGGTACTCCATTGTGTGTGTGTGT
>NW_004524796.1:1954978-1955877 GCF_000260255.1 Octodon degus
TCCCTGTGCTTTGCTAAGCTTGTTCTAAGTAGGTGCTTTAGACCACTGAGCCATCTCACCAGCCCAGCATTTCAATTTAATATGATCCCACTTGCTGACTTTTTGTGTTGTCTCTTGTGTAACTGGAATTCTGTTCAGAAAGTCCTTGCTATACTTACATCTTCAAGATTCAGCACTTATGATTTTATACATCAGCCCTTGATCTATTCCGATTTGATGGATAGTTCACGATGATATTCATGGTTCTGTATTTATTTTTTTGCACCCGGATAACAAATGTTCCTATAAGCATTTGTTAAATGATTATCCTTTGTTAAAGAGGCTATCCTTTCTCCAGCATTTGGGTTTGGCCCATTTGTCAAATATCACATAGTTAAAGGAATCTGGGGTTGGTATCTTCAAATATATACCATCAGTCAACTTGCCTGTTTGTGTGCCAGTACTCACACTATTTTTATCATGATAGCTTAATAATATTATTCAAAATCCAAGATCTGATGCCTCTTGCTTTGATTTTTTTGACTGGAATTGCTTTTGTTATTCTGGTTCTCTTCCGGTTCCATTAAAATTTTAGGGGAACCATCTGTTGCCATCCTCGTTGGTACAGCGACACCCGCACCTGCCATCAACATGACTGAGCGGATGACCCTTCATGGGACTCGCAAGGGTCACAATGGCTGGGTAACTCAGATTGCTATCACTCCACAGTTCCCGGACATGATACTGTCTGCCTCTTGAGACATGACTATCATCAATGCCCACTGGAGCTCTCCAGATCTAGCCCAGGACTGCTGTGTGAACGAGACCATCCTCCATGCTCTGCAGACCCCTCCACCCCACCCCCATCCAGCTTAGGCCTGCCACATGACTGACACCTTCCTACGCACCTTCAGGACCCC
>NW_004524796.1:1961231-1964902 GCF_000260255.1 Octodon degus
ATGTTGTAGGGAAATAATAATAAGCTTCTCTTCTGGAGGGTTGACACCCTAAGTATGCAGACCAAAAATTAGAGAAAAAGAAGGGCTTCAAGGACAGCCAACATTTTGGCCCTAGCCTTTGAAGTTTAGTGAAGACTCAGGACATAGGAGAACCTGTACTGTAACAGCATGTAACTGAGTTGTGCCCCAAATTTTCTGATCAAGGAGACTATGGGGCCACAGAGGAAAGTGATTGATGATGTAGAATGTGCCCAAGGAGAGTCACATGGAGAGAAAACATTCTCTCAGTCTTTCACAGAGAGCAAATTGGTCAAGCAATGGCCGTGACTCATCCACAAGGCTGACACTGACAAGGGATGTACAAACTGAGATACAGGGTTTCAGGATAAATCCTGAGGGGATTTGACTGCCCTTGTCAGATACAAAAGTTACATTTCTTGTTACATAGGTCTTGCTTTATCTTGGTCTTAATTATCCAGCAGAAAAGTATAAAAATGAAGTATAAAAAGTAAAACCATATTAATATGCTCAGCTATAAAAGGCTCAAGTGAACAACTTCTGACATTGCCAGTCCTATGGAAAACCCACTACTATTATGGACTACTGGACTATATTGGAATATTTTGCTGAATTCAAGCACCTATAATATTTAAATGACAATGGAATACCCATGTCTGACAAAACTAAACAAAAGAAGATGATACAAATGAACAACCATTTTGTATCTGTATATTCAAAATACTTATAGCAACATTCTTTTAATTCAATGAATAGAAAGATTTGTTCTTATAATGTTTTTGGACAGGATATCATGTGTACATCTTGTACAATAAATAACCACTAAGAAACAATAGGCAATGTATTAAGTATTGAAACTGTCCTACTAATGGGTTTTGAAGCTATTTCATTGCTATTTGTTTCTCAATAAAATTATTTTTTGAAAAAAAGTCTATCATGTAGAAGCTGACCATGAAACTAACTATGGTATCCCTCAGCTTGCTCTGACGGGTCACCTCCACTTTGCAAGTGATGTTGCTATCTCCTCAGATGGCCAGTTTTCCCTCTCTGGTTCCTGGGATGGGACCCTGTGCCTCTGGGATCTCACAATGGGCACCACCACAAGATGATTTGTCGACCATACCAAGGATGTGCTGAGCGTGGCCTTCTCTTCTGACAACCAGCAGACTGTGTCCGGATCCCATAAAGTTAGACAAAACCATAAAGTTATGGAATACTCTGGGTGTGTGCAAATACCCTGTCCAGGTTGAGTCTCACCTGGAGTGTGTGTTTTGTGTCTGTTTCTCACCCAACAGCAGCAACCCTGTCATTGTCTCCTATGGCTGGGACAAGCTGGTCAAGGTATGGAATTTAGCAAATTGCAAGCTGAAGACCAAGCACATTGGCCATACTGGCTATCTGAACACTGTGATGGTCTCCCCAGATGGCTCCCTCTGTGCTTCTGGAGGCAAGGATGGCCACACCGTGCTGTGGGATCTCAATAAAGGCAAGCACCTTTATACTTTAGATGGAGGGGACATCATCAACGTCCTATGCTTCAGCCCTAACCACTATTGGCTCTGCACTGCCACCAGCCCCAACATCAAGATCTGAGACTTGGAGGGCAAGATCATCATGGATGAACTGAAGCAAGAAGTTGTCAGTACTAGCAGCAAGGCGGAGCCTCCCCAGTGCACCTCTCTGGCCTGGTCCGCTGGTGGCCAGACTCTGTTTGCTGGCTACACAGATAACCTGGTGCAAGTGCAGCAGATGACTATCAAAACAAACAAACAAACAACAACAAAAAAAAAACTGGCTTTCGCAAACTGGCAAAAAATAAAAATTAGGATTGTTTTTTCTAGTATTATGAAGGATAATGTGGGCATTTTGATTGGCATTGCCCTATAGCTACATAGCAATCATTGGTAAAATTGCCATTTTGACAATATTATTTCTGCCTGTTCAAGAAAAGGGGTATTACTTCATTTTTATGTCATCTCAATTACCCTTTTTAGATTATAGCTTTTATTATAGAGGGCTTTCATTTTCTTGGTTAAGTTAGTTTCTTGGTATTAAATTTACTTTTGAAGCTATCTAAGTAGCAGTGTTCACTTGATTTCTTCTGCAGTGGGTTCATTATTGTTAAATATTGATGCTATTGATTTTTGTGCATTGATTTTGTATCCTCCTACTTTGCTGACTTTGTTTATTAATTCTAGGAATCTTTTGTAAGGGAGCTTTGAGTCTTCTATGTAAAGAAATAAGAATAGTTTAGCTATTCTTATTCCTTTACTTGTCTGTTTTATTTCATTTTCTTGCCTGATTGTTCTGGCTAAAATTTGAGTACTATATTGAACAGGAGTGGTAAAGGTAGACCTTGTCTTGCACTTGATTGAAATTTAACTTTAAGATTCTCTTCTTCAGGTTATTTTGACTGCTTTTGGTTGTTTCTGCATTAAACATTGCCTTACATGCTATTGTAATACTAATAAAGTTGTTGCAATCTTAAGGATTTATCTCTTTGCATGTTATTACAAAGATATCCAGAATATTTTAAGGAGCCTTTACTTGAATTATATGTTATCTAAGCTATAGCTAGTTGATTCATGCAGCAAATGAAAATTATGTTCATCTTGATTAGGACCAGAAGATATTTGAAAACTCAACATATCAAATTCTTTAATTACAAGATGAGAAAACTATAGCCCAGACAGTTAAAATGAATTACTTTAAATTGAATATTCACTGTGGTTTGGAGCCAAATATATGAGGCAGAGAAAAGTACAGAAATATGGAAAATTTTGTGCACACTATAATTTTTTGACAAACCAGTGTTGGTCTTTGAGTATTAACCACTTGAACAAACTCCAGTGAACATGTCAATCATGAACCAAAACTTATTGTGAATCATAAGAGTCTCATTTCTTCTGTGCTCAGGCTAGATACTAAACTGTCTCCTAGAGAAGGTTCCACCAGAGATAAAAGCATATGATTTTCTTGCATTCAGTATTCTGGAGAAATCTAGTTATGTTTCCAAAATCAAACCATGGATTTCTGCAAAGAATGCTTTTTTTTTTTTTTTTTGGTGGACTACAGAGTGGCACCCAGACCCTTTGAAGGAGAGATAAAAGAGAAATTGGGGCATGATCCCAAGTCGGAGATATTTAAATTTTATATGGGAAACCGAGGCCTAGAAGATGGAGCCCAGGAGATGTGTGGCTATACGTCTGCATCAGAAGGAGCATGTCCAGAACAGGGGAAGCTCCCAGTCTTTTCTGAGAGGAGGCTGGGGGTGCGGGGCAAGCACCCATCAGATGCCCACTGTGGATCTGCACTGGGTGACACTTTTGTCCATTAAATACCTTTCTAAATATGAAGCAAAAGGAAAGTCCAGACTCACTAAAAAGGTACACATCACAGGTGAGAACAGTAACCCAATGAAACATGGCATCCTCATAAATCCCACCGGCCCTTGGGCTGGAGGCAACTGTGGTTCCCACATTATCTCAAAGCCTCTGCCTGCAAAGCTATGTCTTGCATTGCATTTTCAAGGAGCAAACTCATGATAAAAGTTAAAATGCAAGAAATATGTTCTGCAAAAGTTTGATTTCATTAGGTCCAATTTAGGAGTGTATATTTGACATGTAAACTTCCTTTTCCTGCTTTAGACTTCC
>NW_004524796.1:1966387-1966960 GCF_000260255.1 Octodon degus
TAGTGCCTAATTTATAGAGTTGTTCTGGAAAATTTGATCAATTAAATCACCCTATATGAAACACTTAGAACAGTGTTTGGGAAACTAATTTCTATATAAGTAGAATCTGTTGTCTTTAAACAGATCACCTATAGCAAATAAGAGATTATTTACCAAACCATGTCACATTTTTACTAACAAAAGCAATTTTTCTCAGAAATAATACAGTATTATGACAAAAGTAAAGATCCAATAAAAGCCATTGTGGTGTGAGATTTTTACCTATAGAAAAAATTTAGAAAGGGAAGGAGAAAAATAAATAAACTTGATAAAATTAAACACATGGAATGACAGAAAAACAATATGGAAATCAAAATAAGATGAAATGTGGAATGTGAAAAATGAGTAATTGCTGGAAAAGAGAAAAAAATGGTGTAAAGTGCCATTTTACTGTTTAACAAAAGACTTCACAGCTTAATCAAGATAAAGTCAGATAAAATAAATAAGTTCTTGCATGTTTACATAGCTTATTCTACTACAGAGGAGCAAGATCATTACAGTCTATGACATTCCACAAAAATTACGTAGCTAAAA